>NC_064670.1:85121532-85432865 GCF_943734685.1 Anopheles coluzzii
ATGAACACCTTGCTTTCTTTGACCGATGGATCATAACATTCCGGAAGAAATTACATTTGGCGACAGTTTTGCATACACACGCACACTCACAACCATGCGCAGGATGCTTAGCATATCTATTTAAACCACACATTTAATCGTGCGCTAGCGATTCCGTAGTCATTTTTACATTGCATCGATTAAACTCATTGCGCTTTTTTGGTTTGATTTGTAAAAATGCAACTTCATCGCCGCAATGTGTATAAAAGGTTTTTTAAGCGCCACAGCAACTCATAAGCATTGTCCACACGCGAGAAAGAGATAGCGCTATGGAGGGAAAAAGCACGGACGACGGCTGACAGCGATTGGCCGTCTGACGCACCAACACATCCAAACCTTCGACAGCGCGCTCAGGCGAGGGGTACGAGGCCGAGCCAGGGACGGGTAGCTCGACGAGCTGCTTGACAAATTTGCCGTTGGAGAGAAAAGGAAGGCATGATAAAATTCTCAGAACGCCATAACGCCTTCCGTCGCTTTGCGCAGCGGGACATAACGAATGGGACAAAATTGTCCCATATGTCAGTTTTCGTAAGGTTGAAAAGTCCGGCAGTTCTAGTGTTAAGAGGCTGGATCTGGGCTTTGCTGAGGTGTTGTGGTCTGTCGAAGTACCAGCAAGTACGTGAGTTTTATCGAAAAGCTGCCAGAGGGTGTCAGCACGCGGATATTCCCTCAGTGGAATATCCTGTGTCGGTTCGACCCTTCCGGTTAGAATGACAAAGAATGACCCCTGGACTCACCATGATAGTTGGGCTACCATCGGTCGATGTTCAGGGGTTGTTAGTGTCCCGGTGGAAGGTATGCGACGGCAGATTGGTGTCAAACCAGTTAGCTGGCTGGATGGCCTACTGTGAGAAAACCTCACGAATGTTCGTCTACGTGGTACAACTCGTTTTCTTTCCCGGTAATTAGAAAATTTGTGCTGGTTCAGGAAATAAATGCGACTCGTTCAAATGTGCGTTTGCTACTGTATATTCAATTGTCAAGAGTTCCCGAAAGACCGGAAATACGGTGATCGCCGTCTTCACCGCTACGTTCGGGATTCCATCTAACTCTGGCGCCTTGCAGTTTGCCATCTGGCTTGCAATGAGACATGACGACACGATATCCTGCCTCGAACGCATTCTATTCTGCAATGTCGATCGGCACCTGGAACATGTTTCGCTTGTCACCTGCTGCTGCTTGTTCCTGAGGCAAGGCAGGAGGGGAGACCACCAGAAGGTGTTGCGGGTCTTGATGCAAGTAGGTGACCCATTGCATCGTCTCGTCGCAGGCTTTGAGCATAGTCGCGATCATACCCGTCTGACTCGTAACGCTTTGAACGAAGTTCACGGCGAACAAGCGTCTCCAGGAATGCACGGCGCAGAAAACTGCTGCTGGTGTTGTCTCCCGAACGTCGCTGCTGCTACTCCCACGGTGTATATGAATTAACTATGTAGCGCATTAATCTCGTGCAGTCCTAGCGGCTTCACCATTCCGTGTATCTCGTTCCCACGGTCGCAAGGCCAGTAACTTCCCCACTTACCAAACCAAACCACTCACATCGCTGCGCCACACACGCTGAAACGGCAACTCACCGGTAGCTACTACCGCTACCGTTTAGCAGCTGCTCCTTCACCGACGGGGACGGTCACCCCAGCTCTATAGTACCAACAGGGGCGCCGACTAGCACCATCACGGAGTAACGCTGATATCGGGCAAGACGGGTCGGAGCAATAATGCAATACTCCAGCAGCCGAGTATCCACCACCAAATCCATTGACCAGAAGCAGCAGCAGCAGCGTCAACGAACCGTGACCAGCAAAACATGACGGATGATCGGCAATCACCGAGCGCGGGTAGATAAGGGTAGCGATCACGCCTTCTCGCCAAAGGAAGTACAGGGCTTACGTGGATCGGATCTTCTTTGACCATCAGCTTCTTCGACCGGAGAGTGTCACCACACCGATATATTCCCCCCAGTGGAATATCCCGAGTCGTTTCGACCTCTCCGGAAATATAAAGGAACCAGGGACCCCTGAACTGTCCATAGTTGGGTTACCATCGGTTGGGTATTTGCAGCCCGAGTGGGGCACTTCGTTTGTTGTTGGTGCCACGGTACACTTGTGCTCATAGCCTATGTCCGTGGTGCGTGCGTTGTTATGTTGCATTTGCAGGGAGATAAAAGCTGGAAGGTGCCAAGCTGATGCTTTGTGAATTACCCTTTCCCCTCTTCCTAGTTCTCGTTTTCAGTCCTCCGACTATCCTATCCCGATTTTTCCTACCACCCCTCTGAGAATTCCCACCTACCCGCGAAGAAATTTTCCCATCCCGTCTGCCTCTCTTTCAAACACCCCCCCCCCTCCCAACCAGTTTTTCCGTTGCTTCTTCTGAGCTATTCAACAAGACCTTAGCGCTAGCCACCTCAAGTGCTTCAATAGACGCACCCCTGTAGTACGATTTCTTTCTCGTTTTTAATTTAAAAAGATTATTTCGTCTTCAACAATTTAGGGTGAGTCGAATTCTTTAACGTTTATCGCGTCATTTATAACCTCAACCACTTAACGCTGTATTAATAGTGCAGCTCCTTCATCTCTGCTGTGGTAGCCGGTCGAGATTTCCATTCCATGTACCGTGGGACGGTCGAGGTCGCTACACCGTTTTGGACGAGCTGACCTCCACCACCGAGCTTTGCCCTCCGATAATTCCGCCTACCATGTCCTCCTATCCCCCCTTCCAACCATCCCTCAGTAATTCCTGCCACGATTCCTCCCTGTGGGAATTTTCTCCATTTCATTCTACTACCTCTCCGAGAAATTTCCCCGCCTGCTCCTACCAATCCTCTGAGAACTCCTTCCTATCCCCGAGGAATTTTCCCTACCCCGTCTGACTCCCCTCTCCAGAAAGATTTCCCTATCTCCTCAGACCCCCTCCCCCTTCACTCGTATATTTTCCATCTAGTTTTTCCGTTGCTTCTTATGAGATATTCAACGAGTCCTTAGCGCTAGCCACTTCAAGCGCTTCAATAGACGCGTCCCTTTAGTATGATTTATTTCTCGTTTTCAGTTAAAACTTTTTATTTCGTCTCCAACAGCTCCTCAATCTCTCTCTATCTCTCCGCTTTAGTAGCCGGTAGAAATTTCCGTTGCATGTACTGTGGGAAGGTCGAGGTCGCTACACTGTTTTATATCGCACGAGCTGAGCAGTTCAGCGTGAGCCGTCGATACGAGCTCCATCCGGCTGCGTTCGTTCGCGTCTAGACTGTAAGGTGAACGTTTTCGCGTAACCGTGAACGAGGCTCGGGAATTAGTGGAAAAGCGGATTCATGTGGGTTTGGTGGACGTTTTTATCACGTAGGTAGTGCAGCCTTCATCAGACCAGGTGCGGTGCTACCGCTGAATAGAGAGAGGCCACACATCGGGAAACTGATGGGGAATAGAACACTCTCACATGGGGAGTAGAACACATCTTAATTAGGCCATACGGCCCGTTGAAGATTAAATAAATAATAATAATAATAATACTCTCGATGCTGTTTCCAGTGCGGTGGCCAAGGGTCGCTACGCTTCGTGGAGACAGGCAGTGATAACGCCGTCTTAAGAGACTGGATCTGGGCTTTGCTGAGGTGTTGTGGTCTGCCGAAGTACCAACAAGTACGCGAGTTTTATCGAAAAGCTGCCAGAGGGTGTCAGCACGCGGATATTCTCTCAGTGGAATATCCCGTGTCGGTTCGACCCCTCCGGTTAAACAAAGAATGACCCCTGGACTCACCATGATAGTTGGGCTACCATCGGTCGATGTTCAGGGGTTGTTAGTGTCCGGGTGGAAGGTATGCGACGGCAGATTGGTGTCAAACCAGTTAGCTAGCTGGGTGGCCTACTTATCGAGGAAGCTACCCGCGGGCACAAGCGAATCCGCTCGCCGAATCGTACGTGTTGTGAACAGACGTGCCGAGTAGTGATAGGTAAAGTTGGCAAAAATCCGGAGTCGACTCCGATCCGACTCCGATAAATTCGGAATCGACTCCGGAAGGTAGGTCCGCGCTGCAATATCCGGAGTCGTTCGGAATCGCCCGGAGCCCTCTGGGAATTTTCTCCATCTCATTCTATTACCTCTCCGAGAAATTTCCCCGCCTCCTCCTACCAATCCTCTGAGAACTCCTTCCTTTCCCCGAGGAATTTTCCCTACCCCGTCTGACTCCCCTCTCCAGAAAGATTTCCTTATCTCCTCAGACCCCCTACACCTTCACTCATATATTTTCCATTTAGTTTTTTTTCGTTGTTTCTTCTGAGCTATGCAACAAGTCCTTAGTGCTAGCGGAGTCTCCGGACTCCGGACGACTCCGGTCGACTCCGGACGACTCCGAACGACTCCGACTCCGGGCGGATCTAGTGGTTCCATTTTGCCGGAGTCGGAATCGAAATAACAATAGTCGGAGTCGGATCAGAGTCGTGGGTGCGCTCCATACAGCACATCACTACATTGGCAGGATTCCCCTTCCGTCCGCATAGGCCCCCGCAAGCTTGGTGCAACTAGCTGGAAGGCGGCTGTGAGGCACGAATCTCTGTCGGTAAAGACGCTGCGGGAGGGAGGCACTTGGTGCAAGACCGTGGTCGGCGGGTCCGCTTCGTCCATCCGCTTCGACAGCACGGGAAGGCAGCGGGCATATATTTGCCGCACGGAAGCCGACGGCATCACCAGGACCAGTCACCTTCGCGGCTGGTCGGTGCACGACGGAGGCCGGGTGACAACTACAGTATATTGGGAGAACCGCCGAATAGGAACTCGAGGAAAAAAAGGAAAATAAGAGGGGAGTGAATCAACCTCAACTTTGACGAATCGTCCAGGACTGAAGAGGTATTTATGGTGATTGAGAGTGATACTAAGGGTAAAAGCCTGGCAAAAGATATTCCTTTTCTGTTTGCAAAAGCAACCGAGATGGTGTTGGGAGGGAAGCCATTGCAAACAGCAATGCTACGGGATGGTAAAATACTTATGCGCCTAAAAAATCAAACCGAGGCAAATAAATTAAAATAGCTTAATCTCAACCACGGTACTGATACTATCAAAGTGAACATATATGAACACAAAACCCTAAACAGCATTAAAAGCATCATCAGATGTGACGCCTGCAAGTTTTTTATCGGAAGAATAACTTTTAGAAGGTCTTCGACCTCAAAAATTCACCGATGTTTACATCATGAAGCGAAAGGGACAAAATGGGGAAACATATAACACACGTACCGCCATCATCACTTTTAAAACTACAGTGCTGCCCAGAAATATAGAGATAGGATATTTCACGCAAAGGGTAGAACTTGTTGTACCTCATCCGATGAGATGTATGACATGTATGCGTTAATTGCTCTAGGGAGAAAATATGCGCAAAATGTGGAGAAAATTATCACGCAATTTTGCAACAACCCACTTAAATGTAGTGAATGCGGAGAAAACCATTCGGCTTTTAACAAAGAATGCCCTATATGGAAGGATAAAGTGGATATGTAAAGATAAAGTGCCTCAAGTGGCGGCTGTGAGGCACGAATCTCTGTCGGTAAAGACGCTGCGGGAGGGAGGCACTTGGTGCAAGACCGTGGTCGGCGGGTCCGCTTCGTCCATCCGCTTCGACAGCACGGGAAGGCAGCGGGCATATATTTGCCGCACGGAAGCCGACGGCATCACCAGGACCAGTCACCTTCGCGGCTGGTCGGTGCACGACGGAGGCCGGGTGACAACTACAGTATATTGGGAGAACCGCCGAATAGGAACTCGAGGAAAAAAAGGAAAATAAGAGGGGAGTGAATCAACCTCAACTATGACGAATCGTCCAGGACTGAAGAGGTATTTATGGTGATTGAGAGTGATACTAAGGGTAAAAGCCTGGCAAAAGATATTCCTTTTCTGTTTGCAAAAGCAACCGAGATGGTGTTGGGAGGGAAGCCATTGCAAACAGCAATGCTACGGGATGGTAAAATACTTATGCGCCTAAAAAATCAAACCGAGGCAAATAAATTAAAATAGCTTAATCTCAACCACGGTACTGATACTATCAAAGTGAACATATATGAACACAAAACCCTAAACAGCATTAAAAGCATCATCAGATGTGACGCCTGCAAGTTTTTTATCGGAAGAATAACTTTTAGAAGGTCTTCGACCTCAAAAATTCACCGATGTTTACATCATGAAGCGAAAGGGACAAAATGGGGAAACATATAACACACGTACCGCCATCATCACTTTTAAAACTACAGTGCTGCCCAGAAATATAGAGATAGGATATTTCACGCAAAGGGTAGAACTTGTTGTACCTCATCCGATGAGATGTATGACATGTATGCGTTAATTGCTCTAGGGAGAAAATATGCGCAAAATGTGGAGAAAATTATCACGCAATTTTGCAACAACCCACTTAAATGTAGTGAATGCGGAGAAAACCATTCGGCTTTTAACAAAGAATGCCCTATATGGAAGGATAAAGTGGATATGTAAAGATAAAGTGCCTCAAGTGGCGGCTGTGAGGCACGAATCTCTGTCGGTAAAGACGCTGCGGGAGGGAGGCACTTGGTGCAAGACCGTGGTCGGCGGGTCCGCTTCGTCCATCCGCTTCGACAGCACGGGAAGGCAGCGGGCATATATTTGCCGCACGGAAGCCGACGGCATCACCAGGACCAGTCACCTTCGCGGCTGGTCGGTGCACGACGGAGGCCGGGTGACAACTACAGTATATTGGGAGAACCGCCGAATAGGAACTCGAGGAAAAAAAGGAAAATAAGAGGGGAGTGAATCAACCTCAACTATGACGAATCGTCCAGGACTGAAGAGGTATTTATGGTGATTGAGAGTGATACTAAGGGTAAAAGCCTGGCAAAAGATATTCCTTTTCTGTTTGCAAAAGCAACCGAGATGGTGTTGGGAGGGAAGCCATTGCAAACAGCAATGCTACGGGATGGTAAAATACTTATGCGCCTAAAAAATCAAACCGAGGCAAATAAATTAAAATAGCTTAATCTCAACCACGGTACTGATACTATCAAAGTGAACATATATGAACACAAAACCCTAAACAGCATTAAAAGCATCATCAGATGTGACGCCTGCAAGTTTTTTATCGGAAGAATAACTTTTAGAAGGTCTTCGACCTCAAAAATTCACCGATGTTTACATCATGAAGCGAAAGGGACAAAATGGGGAAACATATAACACACGTACCGCCATCATCACTTTTAAAACTACAGTGCTGCCCAGAAATATAGAGATAGGATATTTCACGCAAAGGGTAGAACTTGTTGTACCTCATCCGATGAGATGTATGACATGTATGCGTTAATTGCTCTAGGGAGAAAATATGCGCAAAATGTGGAGAAAATTATCACGCAATTTTGCAACAACCCACTTAAATGTAGTGAATGCGGAGAAAACCATTCGGCTTTTAACAAAGAATGCCCTATATGGAAGGATAAAGTGGAAATTTTAAAAAAATCCAAACAGAGAAACGTATTACCATGAGGGAAGCAAGACAAATTAGACGCGAAATAGTCCCATTAGTACCACGCAAATATTCAAACGAAAAATATTCAACAATAGTAACAGGAAACACAAACGTAACACAAAAAAGAATTTTAGAAATGACAAGCGAAGAAGATGAGAGTAATAAAAACTCCAACGGAGATATTCAGGAAACAAACATTAATAACGAAATTGAACAAAAAGAAACAGAACAATCCCAAACAATCGAAAATCAAAACAAACGCGCGGAAACGCGCGTGGTTTGTTTGCGGCCTGACGTCTAAAAAACAAAAATAGGAAGAAAACTTGGTTTGACAGTTAGATCCATAACAAACCGGGTGATTTGATGATTGTTTTATGTTCTTTTTTCTAAGTCTATCCTAAATGTTCACAATTTTACACGATCTTTGTGAACAATCGGAGGTCTGTTGAATGAAACAAATGAATATATGTGCAGGCACTCTGACAAGTTCCTCACTTTAAGTATGGATAGCGTATTTGGTTCGGTTGGTACACTGCTCCTAACTTGCTGGCTGAACGGATTATATAATTGTTTCCTATATATCAGATTATGTCAAGGATCTGTGTTGTTGTTATCCAGTAATCTTCAGCTCATCATTTCAATCCAAGAACTGGCCGTCACGTAAATTATTTTACGTTCTTTCGTCGTACTACGCCTGAGTAAAACCACATACCATTTCTGCGAGATACCGTCTAAACTTCAATTCATACCCAAGTGACATTTGCTCAAAATTGTTTTCCAAAATCTGCTCGATTAGAACTCGATACGCTTGAAATTGTGAATTTGTGTGTGATCAAGTGTGTTGAAAGCGTCAAGATTTGGTGTGTTCGTAAATTGGACGTTCCTCTATCGATGGATAATGCTGTCGAGCTCATTTTTCATTCACAGCTATTTTTTCTGATGAAAAACAAAAGATAATTTTGTGTGACGTTATTTTATAAAAAATGGATATTCTTCTACTTTGTCACAACAACCGCTGTCGGTCAAGGCCTGCCTGTACCCACTAGTGAAGTGAGTTTGGCTTTCAGTGATTTATTGTTACCATAGCAGGGTAGTCAGTCCTACGTATGGGGGCACGGTATATTCGGGGCTTGAACCCATGACGGGCATGTTGTTAAGTCGTACGAGTTGACGACTGTACCACCAGATCGGCCCCAAAAATGGATATTATTTAAGAATAAAATGGGAACATAGCCAACTATAACGATAGGAAACATCATTTCCGGGGGAGTCTAGAAGAAAGTAACGAAAAAGAAGCATCACAGTTGATTTTCAAGGACTTTTTTCTGAATTCCCTTAAACTGGTGCAGTTTAAGAGAAGTTTAAGGCTCCAGTTTAAGGGAATTTGCTCGAATTTCCGATTATTCGTGCTCGAAAATGTCAATTGGGTATTAGTTTTTGTTATGGAACAAACTGTCAAATTGTGTGTCGATGTATTGGTGAATTGAATTGAAAATTGAATTGAAAACCCTCCAATCATTCAATTAGTGCCCACATTCCATCTATGTTTGGAAGTAATCACAAAAGAATGTACTTATTGAACATATTCAATAACGCAAAAACCCACAGCAAAAGAAATTCATAAGTCAATGTTAAACTTTCTGCCGCTCCCTCCAAATCAAATAAAAAACAACATCAGTTGAATGGAGCAAAGTATGGCAAAATTTGAACTTGTGTAAATCATTTTATTCATAAGCATTGATGTTCAGTTCTTTTTATCTGTCGTTGTTTCTATTAAGGTAAAATTTCTAATTTTCATTTCTCGGTGTATATTCCGTTTAAAGCTTCATAGATGTAGCAGTAAAGTGTCGCTACATATACCGAATGCAAACATAAACATTTCCTTGGTTCGACGCCATCCCAAACTTAACAATGTTCTGGAATAGTATCATCATTACCTTTACCGAACTATGAAAAGCTCTTTTTTTAATGATGGACTAAAATCACGCTATGCAACGACTTCTGTATTACATGTAAACAGAGGCGGATTTTCCTATAAGCGGACTGAGCGGCCGCGGGGGGCCCCGGCCTAAAGGGGGCCCCAAACTAAACCTCCACAAGTTAGTTCACTTTTAAAAGCGATTGATTTTTTAAATTTAATGCACATATGAGCGGAAAACTAAATATTTCTCAAAGTAGGATATTCTTTCAAGTAAGAGTGTGGAATGTGTGCTAACGTTTATAGCGTATGGGGATGTTCTAGCTACGTTTTACTATGTTCGGGTGCACGTATTGAATTTTGCTTGTAACTTGCTTGGTGGTCACTCGTAGAAGAAGTTTTATTTCTAACGTAAAATATAATGCTAATCCTATATCCTATGGTATTAGTGCAGTCGTTGCTATTGGTGGTGTTAGTGAGTGAAAGAGTGTTGCACGTAACGCACGATGCGTTCTGTATGTGTTCTATGCGTAACGCGTCTTAAGGAGCGGTTACACGTTGTGTCACCACAAGCGATTAGAAGTTGTTACGAATTTCGGAGATAATTTTTAAAGGCCAAGACAAACTTTACATACTTTCGCACTCATCCATATTAAAAACAATAACTCATAGAGAAGCTCCTGGGACGATTAATTTATATTTTTAAGAACTTCCTAAACGGTATCGATTGCAAGGACGAAAAGACTACAAATACGCAAGTACAGGATAATCATTTTCGGACGCTTGGATTTCAGGCACATTATATGTATCTATGCAACTTTTTTGTAGTGACTTTCACTGCTCTTGTACATGATTGGGCAGACAAATGTAACAAATGCAAACTCTGCTCTAAAAATAGAAAAGTATAAATGAGTAAAATTCAGATTTTTTGTTAGGTTTTCCAGATATGCCTTTAAGATGTACTAGATCAATTGTCAGGCTACAGTTGCTTGGTTAAGGTCAGTGCAATTGAATCAATGTAGACCAACTACATACATCTGTACTGAAAATTGGAAAGTCTAGAGTTTTAATAACTACACTTTATCATTTCATTGTTTAATTCAATTCAAAATAAAAAACTCTTAGCTTAGTAAAACGACCTAATGAAATGTTTCTTTACACCAACCACTAGTAACACACTAGTATGGATAATAGTTGAACATAGTTTTGATTTTTGCACTACCGGAAACAACGATAATGCACAACCTAAAAATATGTAAAATATGTTAGCTTGATTACATGAAGACTATAGATGATATTAAAATAATTAACTAACTGCCATAAATAACGACAGAAGAAAATTAATCCTTAACGAAATCAGGATGATGTATTTGGTATTCTTAAAAGGATATTTATTAAAATGCGATATAATTTTCAGGACTTTTAAGAAAACTAGGGGCCCCAATTCTATCCCCCGCTTAGGGCCCCGAGATAGATAAATCCGCCTCTGCATGTAAACATTGTAGAAACCCTAAAATCATTGCGAGAGTTGCGAGTAGTATCATCTACTCGAAATCTTAAGGTATTTTTAATAATCTTTATCTTTTATTCATACTTGTTTTTGTTGAGCGAAAAAACTGCCTAGGCTCGCAAGCTATGAAATGCGGCGCTGGGGCTCTTAACTTGTATGGCGTGCGAGCCTTCGTGCGCCCTCGCAGATCACTGTGAATTGCATGGCGGGGTTTTTTAATTGTGAGGTTAGATTTATGGTTCCAGTGTGATTGTTATAAAATATATAGTTAATGTGACATCTATACGTATCGACGGACTGGACTAGACTGACCTACTTTATTACAAATATAATTTACACTTGAAACTCACATCTACTTCTACATATTACTCTTAAACTAAAACCTCACGCATACACTACAGATAAAAATTATGTTACACATATCACTAAAGTTCACTTTTGTTCAACGAGTTCATGAAAAACTATCGCCTATCATCGATCGAGTAAGAGAACAGGACCTATTGTGTTAATCATGTTAACTCTGTGCAGACCTGCTTATGTTTGGGATGTATTTATTATTCAGAAAGAACGGCTTCGGTCGTATTGCTTACTATGTTTGCGATAGACAAATAGTGAACAATTGAACCATTTATACATTTTTTCCTATAGGTTCCTATACGTTCTCGATTCACCTACTTTTCTATAGGCGTGTCTCAAATGTTTTTGTATGAATGGTCTGTCCTGAACTCTTCTGACTGCGTTGTTATGGTGTAGATTAGTTTGCTGAGTGTGTAACGGTAAATGTGTTGTTAACTCTGATAGTGTGTTTTAAAATAAATTCTGTATAGCATATATGATACTTCAGCAACATTCGGTCATGTAGCGGCGTGGCAATAAATACAATGGACGCTAGTGTTGGGGACAAATCATGGGGACATAGGAAGATGCGAATAAATGTACCATAGTGTTGCGGAAAATAGAAGCTTCATGTGTTACGGTAGGTACGTGGTGGTATGTAAGATGTTTCGCTAGTAACCCTTACCAGCTAATTACCGAAACGGACGTAGAATTCTCAAAATTTGATATAAACTAGTTAAAATGGCCCGGTTACAGGGCTACGCAACGTTTATTGGGACGTATACGTCTTATCAACGATATAAGAATTGCACTTCAATCAATAATTTTGTTGTAGAATCCTTTGTAAAAGAAATTTTTTGTGTGCTAATATTATTTCAAACAAACATTGCAGTGTATATGATTATGATTTCATAATTTTCTTTTATTCAATGTACTACAAATTGAATTGTGGATGGTGTACCGGCTGGAATAAATATTTTTTATCAAAATTTACACTGTTTGCGATAAATTTACTTTACCTTTCGGGTCATATGTTCCAGGTAACATCAAGTCCCGTGGTATCTTGGCATACGCCTTATCGAATCCCGGGAATGTCGTATGCCGTACGTCGTATGACTCACGTTGATGCAGAGCAGAAATTTTGCGAACTCTTTCCGCTCTTCAGCATCTTGAACAGTTTAGGCTGTCGGCACACGTATGTTTTCCCGCAACACAATACCTTACATTTGCCCCTCAGCATGCTCCACCGGATGCACTACTGCAGGACCTGGACGTTGGTACCACGCGGAACGATTGACAGTATCTGTCGAAAGTCGCCACATACCAGCACCACCTTATCACCGAACTTTCGGCGGTTTCCCATAACGTCCTGCAGGGCGCGATCGAGGGCGCGAGCTTCTAGAGCAGGGGTCTCCAAACTACGACCCGCAGGTCGCATGCGGCCCTCAAGAGCCTATTATGAGACCCGTGGCAGCTTTGTGAAGGTTAAAATAAATAGTTAATTATTGTTACTATTTTTAAAGAAATTCCATATGATCAGTGATGCCTGTTACATCAATTCGGCCTGTGCTGACATAGATGTTACAGGAACTGTTAGCGTCCATGTTTAGCGATAGCTTGAATATAGAGTGTAGCGTACGTCCCCCGGTCAGTAGCAGAGCAGCAATTCCACTCGGATTCACTGCTATTGCAATTTCCGATTAGAATCGCGTGTACGCAAGTATAGTTTCGAACAGAAACGGCTTCCCGGTGTCCATCAATGAAAAAGATCTGTCCATGTGCCTAATCTCGGCTGGATTGTTCTGTCAAACCGTAGCTATCCACGGCTGCGGTAATTACATCGTAATTCGTCATTCGTTGTTTAATCGGTTCACGTATACTAATATGTAATCCAGCACATCGATAGCATAAAAGTGCTCATCGTCCACCAAGGAAAATATTTCGGCAACGGATAAGGCGCATTGTAGCAGGTCTGGTCCTATCTGCATAAAGTCGGATAACTGCGGCATACAGGAAACATCGTCATCATCTTCTGCGGTGCGATTTAGCGCAGGTGCTGATCAATGAGTCGCTGCACTTCGAGGTGCTTGACAGTTCGCAGCAGCCGATTCTGCTCCGAGTGTGTACAGTGCACCGGCTCTGATTTTGTCCTTCAGAAAATCGTTTCACTTTTGCGTCCTACAACAAAAGAGGATTCTGGGACATTACCTCCGACAATATAAGGGCAAATAAGTGACGCAGATGTTGAGAATTTCAAATGAAACTGCTTTCTGTAGGTTCCTGGATATGTTGGTGTCGTCCTGCCGCAATCCAGACATCAAAAGTACACCATGCGGCCAATGACGATATCAGTCTGGCAGCGGTGCGTGATCCACTGGCTGCCCGTACTAACATACCATGGAAGCTGCTGCAATAAATTTTAAGCTTACTTGTACGTATTTAATCTTTAAACTATTTATATCACTTCATAAACATTACACAACATATTATTATTCGTATGTTCGTTTGACGAAAACATCCTTGTCGTCTTTCGTCCAACGCCTACATCGATGAATCGCTATGTCGGTACAAAGTGTGTAAGAAAACCAACACGCTACAGAAATCATCCAAGCTATCCGCCCCTAACATCAACTCACTAACCAACATCGTCTCACTATGGAGTGAAAAAGTAACGCTCTATAGTGAGAGATTGAAAATGAGAACCTTTTTGTAAAATTTGTTATAGGATTGAACTGGCTGGTAGTCTGACTGTATCAGTTCCGTTTGGAGTCTTGTTTGGTACAGGCGCAAAGAAGCATGATAAAGTTTTTCCTAATTTTGACACTGGCGCTGGCACTAGCTAGTGCCGAAACGACCGAGGACAAGGAAGATATGGCGCCAGAAGAGATCATCGAGGAGATCAAGGCGAGCGACGACACTCCTGGAATTTATAAGGGACGTCTGCTTGGATTTTCTTACTACGATACAGTTCACGGACCACATCGAGATAACTCGCACGGTGATAACCGTCCACCTAACTTCGCTCCATAAAATATCGGTTACGAAGGTGGTGGCTCTTAGGGCGCTTATGATGAAGGTTATGGTTATGTAGGCTAGTAGGCAGGTGACACACTAACTTCTACTGCCAGTCCAAACCTCACGAAGTCTCACAAATTTTAAGAAAAACCAGGGCCATGGGCGTGTCAACTCCACGTCCAGACAACTTTCTGCGAGTGAGTCTTGTTTATCGCTTGTTTTGCTTTATCCGTTGTTTTGCTGTAGCGTGAGATAATTTTTAACTTTCCAACACCAAGGGGATAAAAAAGTTGAAAAAAAGGTGAAAAAAGTTTAAGACCTTCCCGCGAAGCAATGCAAGGGTTTTTTGAGAATCTATCGCTCTAATTCAGTAGTTGTCTCGCTTCCGCGTAGAACAGTAATAGCTAGCCAAGCTTTCAACCTCCCTTCCCCGCCATGCAATTGACAGCGATTTGCGAGAGCGTGCGAGGGCTCGCACGCCATACACGTTCACCGCCCCAGAGCCCTCGCATTAAAGAGCTTGCAAGCCTTGCTAGTTTTTTCACCCCTAGTTTTACTGATTTACGACAGTGAGGTCGCCGTACATCTCGTATAGCTCGTCATTATAGCGGCTCCTCCATTGTCCTTTCACACATACGGGGCCAAGAATCCTTCTGAGCATCTTCCTCTCGAACGCGGCTAAGAGGGTTTCGTCAGATTTGGACAGTGTCCATGTCTCACAGGCGAATGTGAGTACCGGTACAATATAGGTACAGTGGCGGATCAAGGGTATCAGGGGCCCTAGGCGGAACGACGAGTTGAGGCCCTCTGTAAATGGTAAATGTTGTTGGGGGGGGGGGGGGGGGGGGGGGTGTAGCGGCACTAAAGTTCCTGTTGGGAGATTGAACAGTAAATTTGAAATGCCGTCGGGGCCCCCTTCGATCATCAGTCGCAAACTCTTCAATTTTTGCTGACGGGGGGGGGGGGGGGGGTGTAGCGGCACTAAAGTTCCTGTTGGGAGATTGAACAGTAAATTTGAAATGCCGTCGGGGCCCCCTTCGATCATCAGTCGCAAACTCTAAAATTTTTGCTGACGGGGGGCCATCCTTCCGGGGGCCCTTGTCGCTTGTACTCTGTCCATACGGCATACTATAGAATGGCGATCTACGGGGCCCCTAAATCGGCGGGGCCCCAGGCGACCGCCTAGTCCGCCTACCGTTAGATCCGCCGCTGTATAGGTACCATATAGTCCCAGCTTTGTCCGTCGCGACAGGTTCTTTGAGGTGAACTGATTTTTCAGACTGTAGAATGACCCGTTGGCAGCCAGCATCCTTGCGCGCAACTCAACTTCCATACTGTTGTCGTTGCTGACCTTTGACCCAAGATAGGTGAATTCTGGGACGACTTCAAAAGTGTGTTAACCTATCTGCACGTCACGCCTACGTAGATTCGGATTATTTATTGGTAGGTACGCTGATGTTGCCACCATCAGTTTGGGCTTTGCCTCGTTTATCTGCAATCCGAGGCTCTCTGCCGCCTGCTCGATCCCTTGGTAGGCTTCTGCTACATAGGAGAGCCGCAGACCAATGATGTCTATATCATCAGCGTATGCCCAGCGGCGGATCAAACGGTAGACGGACTAGGCGGTCGCCTTTCTATAGTATGCCGTATGGACAGAGTACTAGCGACAAGGGCCCCGGAAGGATGGCCGATGGGGCCCCGAGGCTGGCGAGGGTTCTGGGGCTGTGAACTAGGCGAGCCCTCGCACGCCCTCGCAAATCGCTGTCAATTGCATTGCCGGAAGTGTTTTCAGTGCAAGCGAGCAAGTTCCCTGCACAATTCTTATCGAACGTTTTAATTCATGGAAACGTGGTCGGTGCTAACAAACGTATTGTGAACAATACAATTCGCGCGCGTTAATCAAACGGAGTGAGCGTGTGCGCGAGTGAACAATTCTCTCTTTTCGGGTAAGGCAAAAATTCCGCGTTTGTTAATCCGAGTGTGAGCATGTGTGAGTGTATGCGAAGAATACTATCCGCGAGTAGTAATCCTAATGTGTGCGTGAGTGTGTGAACAATAAAACCGCGTGGTTTGAACTCATTCTAAGGGTAGTGTACGGGACAAATTGTACAATTTACGAATATTCAGTGCTGTGAAAAGTGTGTTTTGTGTTTGGCGGCGTTTGAGGAACAAGACGCGTCACATCGTGCATCACAAGTGCAAGCTGCATCAGACAGCGATCATGTCCTAGCCAACCCAATACTGATGGCAGCCGTGGCAAGGGAAGCTTCGGAGAGTGATTTTGAACGTTTTGAATCGGTAAATTCGAATCATACTTTCCCAACAGCAGAAATGCTGGCTGAGAAAAGGAAGCGAATGCGTCAGCATTTCGCTCAAAGGTTGGACCGCATTGATCAAGCACTACCGCATGCAACAAAAGCGGATGCCGCTTTTTTGAAAGGATGTGCGTCACGCTTGTCGATGCTATCCACGGAATATGAAACATGGCACACCAACAATTTGGTTTCTTCTTCCACTGCACAGTTCGAACAAGAAGAAGAAGAGTACGCGTCGTTCGAGAACCGCCATTTTGAGCTTTCGTTAGCAATTGAAAGAAACTTGTCATCAAGTGTAGTTTCCTCACCAACACGCGATACCATGCCACACACAAAATTCCCTGAAATGCGCTTGCCAACTTTTGATGGAAAAATGGAAGATTGGTTATCGTTTGGAATTGCCTTTCTCAGTCTTATAGATCGCAATTCGAATTTAGCCGACGTAGACAAGCTACGATACTTAAAAGGCTCTCTTCAAAAAGATGCTCTTAACGTCGTAGGAGACATCGAAATCACCGACGCAAATTACTCTGTTGCATGGGAAGTATTGAAATCGCGATTCGAAAACAAAAAGCTAATGGTGAAACAATATATTGACGGATTATTTGCGATACCACACATGAAAAAGGAATCATACGAATCACTGCTTTTTTTTAATTGACAGTTTTAAGCGTGGTGTTAAAATGACGACTATAATGGGAGTAGCCACGGAAAGATGCAGCGTGCTCTTAGCCCACATGGTCTGCTCTAAATTAGACGTGGCCACACTTATTCAATGGAAAATACATCATAGTTCAACGGATATTCTCACATATGACGGACGGATATTCGAGGTCATGAAATTCCTTCGCAGCCAAGCAACTGTTTTGTAAGCTATGGCTCCAGACAGGAATCGAACCAGAGAAGCAACAACAGCTGGAGGCAGACTGAAAGCCCGTAACGAAGTGTACAGCGTAGTTAAGCCGGCCACAAAGGTTTGTTCATTCTGCAAAAGGGCTTCACATGTGGCGGACCTGTGCGAAGTGTTTCGAAATGCATCTGTGGAAATGTTATGTCTACGTTCTCAACTTGACGGTAAACAAACCATATACAGTCTCAGGTGATAAAACTTATATCTATTACATTAAAACTTATAATCTACAAAAGCTTAGACGGAGACCAACAATCCTGTTACCAACGGCAATGATACAAGTAGTGAATGTTGACGGAACACGTATCTGGGCTCGAGCTTTGCTGAATGAAGGTTCACAGATCAACATTGTTACGGAACGGTTGGTACATCTATTGAGAGTCCAGAAGAGGAACGAGCATCATCTGCTTGGTGATTTAGTGTGCCTGGTTGCAAGGAAGCAGAAATCATCACCAAACGCATTGCGTTATCAGACGCAGCGAAGTTGTTCGATCCTCTCGGACTGTTGGGACCAGCCATTGTAGTAGCAAAGTGTTTCATGCAGGAGCTCTGGAAGAACGAAAAGACCTGGGATGAACCTTTGGAATCTGAGCGGCAACAATTCTGGTTACGCTTCAGAGAACAACTCGCTGCTCTGACTAGCTTGACAATTCCACGGCCAGCAATTGGTGGAACAGTGCGAATTGAAGCCCACGGATTTAGTGATGCTTCACTACGGGCTTATGGCGCCTGAATCTACATACGAGCAGAATCATCAGATGGCAAGGTCTCCGTACGGTTGTTATGTGCCAAGTCAAAGGTGACACCGATTCCTAATACCAAACGGAAGAAAAACGTGTCCCTTCCAAGGCTCGAGTTGTCGGGAGCACTGTTACTATCACACTTATGGCAGAAGGTAAAGCAAGGTGTGAAATTGGAGCTTAAAATCAACTTCTGGATTGATTCGACTATAGTTCTTCATTGGATTTCAAGCAGCCCTTCCCGTTGGAAGCAGTTCATCGCGAACTGAGTTGAAACCCACAAGAGGAGTTACGTGGAGTTACGTGGCCAGCGAGCACAATCCAGCTGACATTATTTCCAGGGGAATGATGCCTTCGCAGCTCATAGATTCCCAACTTTGGTGGCAAGTCAAGCTTGGCCTACGAACAAACCCAATACTGAAATTTCCTTGGAAGACTTGGAAGAGCGATCGATAGTAGCCACATCTCGACAGGTACCGCCAAATTTTCTGTTCGAGCTTTCTTCATCTTATGAAACATTTGTGCGACTTACGGCATATTTGCAGCGATTCATTTACAATTGTCAACCGACACACCGCGGGCATTTACGAAAGGGGTTTCTAAAAATAGATGAATTAGTGTCAGCGTCTCTAACGCTCGTTCGTCTGGCCCAACAAGAAACCTTTGCTGAGGAGCTTCGGGACGTTCGACAAGCTGGAGCGATTAAGCCGAACTCCAAACTGAAAACGCTAACACCTATTCTGAAAGAGGATATCCTACGTGTGGGTGGTCGTTTGCGAAACGCGCCTGTTTCGTATGAACGCAAACACATCCGATAATTTTAGCGTTTTCTCATCCATTGACCCTACTGATTGCGCGTTCTTATTGTTGTGACCCGACCTGCCCATCTTGCGATCGACGTTACTACAGTCAATCACCACTGACAGTCCTGCCAGCGTGTCGATGTGTTAGTGAGAGCGGTTCGGCAGGACAGGGCAATGATCGCTCGCCAGGCCAACGAAAGGGAGCGATGGTGCCGAACAATATCTGCATGCGGGACAACAAGAGCTTATATCTAGCCTGCGCGAGAGATTCTGGCCCCTTCGCATACGCAACCTGGCACGAAAGGTTGTATATGAATGTGTAAGTTGTTTCCGATCTAAGCCAACAACAACAGAGCAAATCATGGGAGATTTGCCCAGCGAACGCGTAAACCCAGTTCTCCCATTCTACAACACCGCTGTGGATCTGTGTGGTCCATTATTCTATAGACAGACCAACAAGAAGGCTGCTCCAATCAAATGGTATGTTGCTGTTTTCGTCTGCCTTGTGACCAAAGCAGTACATGTGGAGCTTATTGCCGATTTGTCTACTCTAGCCTTCATTTCTACATTGATTTCTACATTCATTCTACATTTCTACATACACCTTCAATTCAATTCATCCCTCCGCTGTCACCCCATTTCGGTGGCATCTGGGAGGCCACAGTGACGTCGCAGAAACGGTAGCTAAAAGCGACGATAGGATCCAGTATCTTACGGCGGGACGACCTGGAAACTATCTTAGTTCAAGTGGAGGCTTGCTTGAACTCGCGACCGTTAACTGCATTGTCCAACGAACCAAAGGACCTGGAAATGTTGACGCCGGGTCATTTTTTGATTCAACGGGCGCTAACATCGATCCCTGAGCCATCTTATGCTGAGATTTCAGGCAACCACCTGGACCGCTATCAACAATTGCAGGTGTTCAGCGAATTTATCTGTGCATCTTATCTTATTTATGCAATAAATCTTATCTGTGCCGATCGAACATACATTATATTACTGCAAGAATAAGAAATTAAAAAAAATCAATCGCACACAAACTTCGTGTCGCTAAAAAGCCTCCGCTCTCGTTCAGTTTTGTCCAAATGTTCAACAACATAATTCTGAGGATCCGTAATTGCGTCGCTTGTCATCAGTATTTCAGTTCCTCCCTTTAATTGAATCTCGTTTGCATTGATAGAAATTCATCTAGATTCGTTTGGATGTCTTATACGGGAGTCATTTGAACTCATCCAGACCTAATCGGAGTCGTCTGGACTCGTACAAGCCCGTCTGAAGTCATTCGGATTCTTCTGGATATATTCAGAACTCGTTCGAAATAGCGAAGTCAAATCCAGCTTTGATTCAGCATAGAATTCAGTTTTTCAAGAGTCGGAGTCTGGGTAGGTCTACGACTCTACTACACATTACTGTCCGTCTGGTCCTGTTGTTAGCTGGGAGACACTGCTGTTTCACTCACTACTCGGACGCGCCATTTTGAGAGATCTCACTCAGCAATCATATTTCCATAAAATACTAGTTAAATATCAATATCTAAGGCCTTAACGTTATCAATATTTACTGCGATGATTGTTTCAATTATGATTTCTGTGGTTTTTTTTCAGTTTGAAGCAACTTCTGTGATGAGCACAGAGGTTTGCATAACAGACAGGCTCCCGATCGGATAAACTCCAGTGACGCGCGTGGTGAGCTTGGCTTTTTGAATCTGTTTGCCGAAAAGGGATTACTCATCACAAACCTCATTCATAACATGTTGTTCTCTTGCGGGTTTAGCTGTGCTCAAGGTTTGCAATGGATTGGTTGGTAACTTCTCAAGAATTTCCAGATGGGTTAAGATTTTTGTATTTTTGAATTACAGTAGAACGTCGATTATCCGAGGGCGGATTAACCGGCGGGCGGCTTAACCGTGCTTATAAAATGTGACAGCTGTTCAAACGTACGGCGAACATTTGCAGCGATAGTCAAGAGGAAACCCAGTTTTTTGTGCATCTCTGTAGAGTCTATTGGTATTTTCGAAATTAATTTTTGTTCATGAACAGCTGTTAAACCTATAGTTATTGATTAAAATAACATTCTCCTAACGATTAATCCATTGGTTCAAGGCGAATTTATCATAAAACTAGTGAATTTTATAAATTTTACATGGATTTGACATTTCTTGGGCGATTATCCGTGCAAATCGATTAACCGGCAACAGTCCAGTCCAGAGCTGCCCGGATAATCGACGTTCTACTGTATTTCTGAAATAGCCGATTTAAAAAAAATTAATTTAAAAACTGCTTGAACGATGCCAATAAATCGTGGAAAATATGTGGGAACCGAAAAAATACAATGAGAAACTCTGTATTGCGTACAGCCTGTAGAGCCCTTAGCTTATGTTGTGATTATAAATACGTAACTTTTTTTTTGAAGGTTAATTTAAGAATATTTAAACCTCGTTTTAAACAGAATCTGCACCGACCATATTGCCCACATTTTTGAAAACTGTGTATCATTGGTTTATCCGATTGCTTTAACAATACTGCTAAATCATAACATGCCCGCATACAGCATTATCTATAAATAGACTTGAGATGATTCACATGGTACGCTATCCAAATTTCGGTTGGATAGGTTAATTCATGCTAGCACTGTACACGCAAATATGTCTGCTTCTAGGTCAAGCATCGCTATAAATTGAGCACTATAAGACTCGGAAATGCTTTATAGCAGGTTTATCATTAGGAACGTCTGATAAACCGACCATGGGGTTCATTTTGTCGGACTACATCCGCGCACTAACCCACAATCAATATTAGGTTTCACTATGTCCATAACCTAATATAAAGTATGTCAGCGTATACAACATAATTTTAGACGTTCTTTGAATTTTTGTAGTAGTAAAAATTGTAATTGTAAATTGTGTTGTTTTTCTAAATCAAAAATTGATGTTTGATAAATAGTTTTCGGTTGACGGAGTAAACAATAAACATTAATCATTCTCATTAATAATATAATCTTAATGAAAACAATAACTTTAAATGATAGACGTACAAAACGCACCATTTTGTACCGCTTTGAATGGTAATGTAAATCTTCTAGTTTCGTTCGTTTATTTCAAAGATAGTTGCAGATAAAAGTGATTGCATCTAGTTAATTTGATAAATATACAACCATTGTGTGTTACTCTAATAGAAAACTCTACTGCGATCGTTGTATCTTACTGAGAGCAGCCTTAGTAGAGGAAAGTGGGCTGAGTAGTGACAAATCGGAAACCAAACTCAGCGACACCAACCCGAGTAGTAGCAACGATGAAGTATTATGTCTTTCCTATGTTGGCTTTTAGTCTTATCAGTCAGTATGACTGAGCTACTGCTATTCTCTATCATGTATATATATTAACATAATTTCCTCCTACACGATATACGTTTAGAAAGCTTAACGAATAAACGTAATAAATTACTTCTCACTACAGTTGCTACGTTTTGTCGGTTACGTCTAGCAATGCTGCTATTACCGTGGGTTTTTGGGTAGCAGCAGTAATTGATGCGACTATTAAACGACGCATTTGGCACTCCCATATGCGTAGGTGCCTCTAGGTGTAGCGAGAGTGCATTGTATGCTCACTTTCCTCCACCCTTCACAATTTGGCAAGGAACTTGACGATCGAGTTCGACACGATACGCTCTACACACACCCTACACATACAAACACACTCGCACTCTCTCTACGATGGTCCAGTGGATTGGAGGTGCAACACGTTTCCCCTCCGTTTAGTTGCCATTCCCGTGCGTATGGTTTGGGCTAAGCTCGTAGCGCGTCTGTGGTAAAGACGCTGCCATCATCGTGCGTTTGCGTGCGACACTGAACAGGTCGGTGCAGCAGTTGGAGACGACGATCGCTACCGTTGCGCCCAGTACGCCCCCAGCCAGCACGTCCGACCAGTGGTGCTTGTAGTCGGAAATGCGGCTCAGACAGGTGTACCAGGCCAGCAGGATCAGCAGAAACTGGAAAAAGTGCTTCAGCAGCTTCGAGCCGCGCCAGTTCATGCGGGCATGCAGAAAGATCTGTAACGGGAGCACAAAACATCATGAAAAACGATCGCACCGAGGAAAAGCAAGTCTTACAAAGGGGGAGGAGGAGGGGGGTCACAACAGCACTTACAGCACAGAAAATAAGTGTGTACATCGAGAAACTGGAATGTCCACTCGGGAATGACAGGCGCATTTCCTTCAGCATGCGGGCAGACGATTTCTCGCTGGTGCACACAAAGTCCGTTACGTATCGTCCTTGATTGATAGCGTCGGCACAAGTGGTACCGTCGGGCATCCGGGGTTTGCAGACCTGCGGCGAGAGCCAATAAAGACGCATTCATAAAGTGGTAATAACTACTTACACTGTTCGGTATTCGTGCAACATCTCAATCAGCTAATTGATATGTTTCGCGATGCTGACGATCATAATGTTTAATGTTTCTCATGCTCATTAGAAAAGAAAGGAGGGGATGGGGACACACAACGAGCAAACGACCCTAGCTAACCATCAATCATGTTTAATTTCACCAGCGACAACAGTTACAATCACTTATAGCTCAGTTGTGATACTACAACTCTGTTCATAATAGCAGATCTAGATCTAGGTTTAATGATGTTAATTGTTCAATTCCAATTTACGCCTATAATAACTTTTTTTTTATAAAATACAAAACTTTACTTTTCAAGAGTTCAATTATAGCAAGTGCATAGCAAGTGCAAAATGGTGTCCACGGAGAATATCTTCAAGGATGATTTCAATGAACTTCCCTTAAAACCATGCCTAGTTTCAAATTGAAGCTAAACAAAGAAAATATTAAGAACTATTAATTACATCCATAGTTATCAAACTCCTTACGCCTCAAGACGTTATTCTGCTCTCTGATCCGCGATCCCAACATGAATACTGTTCGGTGATTTGGTCGCCATCGACTAGGATCCATATCGACCGTATAAGACAGAGTGCAGAGGTCTCTCACAAGGTTCGCAGCTAGCAAAATACTAAGTGAAAATGAAGGAAGTCTAGTACTATATACCTGCGGCTGACAAACTTTGCGACGGAAAGAGCCATATTCTCAAAACAAACGTATAGTGTTTCACGTGAAGAGCCAAATTGTAAAACCAATAGATGAAAAATGTATGAAAACCCTCTGAAATATATGAACGATTAAAAGCCGCCATGTCGCCGCGAGATGTCAAAGAGCTCGCGAGCCGTACTTTGCCGATCGCTGCTATATACACAAAAAAGGGGGGATAACTCAGGGGTACAGATTGAAAATTGTACCGAAAATAATGTAAGAAACTAACTCACAAAATGGAAATAGAGAAATTAATATCACCATAACCAAAGCAATACAATCTTGCATCACGGTAAGAGGCGAAACAACTCATATACACCATAATGCGGTCAGAAAAGAACAAATACTGTGGGGTTGAACATACATTTTGGGATGACATGCTCACAGTATAACCAGTATATCCATAGCCCGTGGTAACAATTCGTATGCTGGCAAATGATGCTACTACATGAACCTGTTCAACATCAAATGCAGGTATAAAAACGGTGGACAATAGAAAAGAAGAACATTTAAAACAAATAAAATGCCAAACCCATGCACCAACACAGTGAATGCAAATAAGTGTACGGGTTCAGTGGACATTTCATGGACATTTTGTAAAAACACTAGTCTCCGCATGTGAATTTAATACTTAAAAATCGGGACGCATCCATTGATGTTTCCTCATCGAATAGACAACTTCCAGAAATAGTTATGTACTTAAAGACTCGAATTTACATTTCGGTTTTCACAACTGGACAATCATTGCTTAACTATTGGCATTGAAGGTTCAGTAGACATTTCATGGACATTTTGTAAAAACACTAGTCTCCGCATGTGAATTTAATACCTAAAAATCGGGACGCATCCATTGATGTTTCCTTATTGAAAAGACAACTTCCAGAATTAGTTATGTACTTAAAGACTCGAACTTACATTTCGGTTTTCACAACTGAACAATCATTGCTTAACTATGTTGAGTTAATAAAACAGAAAAAAAGCACATAGTACGATGCCTTATCGATAGAAGAATTTATCCGCTCGATCCTCACAGCGAATGATCTACTTCCTGTCTCAAACAATGCATTAACAGCTTTCAAAAATTAACTACATTAACAAAGCCCGTTTTAGGTTATTGCTTTTTAACACGGTTTTACGATGTGAGCTGCTGCATCCCCATTCTACATTCTTTCTTTCTCAAAGTGGCAATCAAGTGGGCAAGGGGCCACTCATTCATTAGCGCCATTTCCTCCCCCATCAAATCCCGTACAACGGGGGCATGCAGCAATGAACAATTGATAGCAGCAAAGATGCCCACTTCTTGTGCACTTCTTGTAGTTCACTTTCTAGAGGCATTGAAGATCGTTAGTAACAATTGAATTGTGCCTTGTCGGCAATAGTTCGATACACAATCCATGTTACGTGTGGGTGGTGGACCGGGGGTTCACCACACTCGAGTTGATAAGAACAGACCCGCTGCTGAACGCCAATCGACCGTCGTTGTTGTTTCGTTCCGGCCAGCCCTCTACATGAAATGACACGGCGGCACGGGTCTACCACACCGGAAAAAGTGTTGGCTGACCGTATTGACAGAGCAGAAAGAGGATGTTTGCGATGCACTTCCTTTAACGATCGATCGCGTCTAATTGTGCTCTATGTGAATGGCGGAAGACGTTTGTTTGTCTTTGCCTTTTACTACGCTGCTAATGGATGCGCTTGAAAACAAAACAAAAAAATACACTCGCTGCTGCTGAACGGTCGTGTTCTGATTGGATTGGACACGTTTCAGTTTTTCATCGCCCGTTCACTTCTTTGTACCAAAATTTCGATCGTTTGCTCGCTTACATCATATACACTCCCCCCCCCCCCCTTTCTTCCTATATCTGCTCATTTCCAATTAAACGAAATGGGTCAATAAAAATGGTTTACCGAACCGTGCATGCTCCCACCGCGCGGCTACTTACGTCAAAGAAATGCGGCCGAAGGCGTCCTATCGTGTATTTACCGACGTCCGTCAACAGCTGACTGACGGCGGCTCCGAATCCAAACATGCCGATCGATTTGTAGGCCTGCACGACCCAGAACGGAATGTCCGTGTTCCACACCTTGAGCGGATGCGTTTCTGACGAGTTCTTCACACGCGCCCTGCATAGTTCCGTGATTATAATCTGTTGAGAAAGGAGGGAAAGAGAGAACAAACAAAATTTGAGATAATAAAATCGCACGGATGATGGTGTAGCCTTTTGATGGACTGCAGCATTACAACATTACAACGGTTGGAAATACCCATAAACGTGCAAAGCACACGGCGAAAGAGTTCTAACTGATGTGGTGGGGGGACATGGAATTGGGGTCAATCAACTGTTGCGACTAAATGGTTTCTCTCTACTCCCTCGTTTGCTAGATCCATGATTTTACGTGATTCAATTCCCTGTGGATTTTTTTGTTTTGTTTCGTTTGGTTTAGTTCGTCCACAACTCAAGCCAACATGCCCGATGCACTGGGTGGACAGTTGGGGTGGGAGTGATCCGAAAGCAGGATCGTTTAACCGCATGTTCCGTAAATTAGATTAATGTTTCTATCAACCCCTTTTCCATCGCGGGCGCAATGACAACGAGTGGTGATTCGTTTACTGGGCAACTGGTACAGCTTGGTCGTACACATCATCGTATAGAATCGCTCTATCCTTAAAGAGAAGCCGGACCATGTGGCCCGAGTAGGAGTGGTCGGTTGTTGGCAAACGGCAAACGTAAGCATACCAACTCAAACTCAACGCGAAATGTGCTGCATTATGATTTGCATTTTTAGACCTTTATTCGAGAGTACTGCACCACTTTTTTAGCAAAGTAAACGGAGTGCCGGAGCGAGTCGCGCCAAGCAAAACATAACGAGCAACAAAACACCGTACACACCGTGGGGCACCGGGTCAATCCCTCCGGGCCCGTACGGCGCACGCGTTTATCTATGAATTACAATCCGCAGCACAAAACGTAGCGCGCGTCGAGCAAATGGAGCAAAATTTGTGCGGGTCATAAATTTTTCACGTTCCACAGGCGCTAAAGGACAGAGACGCGACTCACGCGTGCCTTCGCGGATGATCTTTGCCCGAGCGATAGACGTGCTGAGAAAGCGAGAAGCTTGTATAGCTGTGCTTTATGATGATCGAGAAAGAGGCAAACACGAGGCTCGTAGATTTTAAAATGCTCTGGAGCCAACGGTTGGGTTTGTAGGTTGCACAGAGAGTTTGTGCTTTCCTCCGATGGTATCGTGCGACACGCGGAAATGAACTGAAAAGCATCGGCGAGCTTAAATCAATGATAAATGGTGCCGTGTGCTCCGGGATAGATTATCGATTTGCTATGGTGGTGACGGTCGAGGGGTCGGCAACAATGGTGGTGGGAAATATTTTATTACCATTGAGCGGGGACACTTTCAACGAGCAGTGCTTTTTCATACTTATGTCACAATATGATCACGGTTGGGGAATGTTTGTCAATGTAAAGAAGATTAATTAGAGAAGCATTTATTCGCCTATAAAGTCTGAGCACTTATCTGTAAAGTTATGGCGGGGCATTAGTTTTACACAAATAAATTCATCTTGCTTTGCAAACACTAAAGGCACCTTCAATCATACTTAATTATACCGACTGTTAATTGAAAGTCTCGTTTTAGTTATCTTGGGTTGGTTTTTGCAACTGCTGTCGGTCTTTCGCTGTCTGCTCTTTCTGCTGCCCGCGGCTAGGGTTGTATTGATAAGCTCATTCAAGTTTTCAATCCCGGCGCAGGGGGGCCGCTTGGTTAAGCCGCTTGTTTACGACTTTATTATAGGATCAGTCTAACGAAATGCTACTTGTCGGGAATTTTAACGAACAAATTTGCATTTAAAGTTCGAAGGAATTTCGGTATTTTGAGAGAGATAGACAAATGTTTACTTTAAAGTGTTGGTAGCCAACATCAATTTCATTAGCGTGCAAATGTTGCCGCCAGTTCGTGTCAGTTGAGAGTGCAAATCGATGAAATGCACAATTTATTGAAATACTGTTTTATACGCAACCAGAGGCTTCTTTATTTTTCCTTTGCAAAGACTCTAAAATGGCGAGGCGAGGTTTGAAAACTCTTTCGAAAAAACTCTATGTGTGGTGTAATTGATAGTTTCTTCCCGAGTTGTTTGCACAACGCAACCGGATAAGTCAACCCTTGCTATAGAGCAACATAGTGGAATGAGAATGGAAGCACGTCCGACATGGTTGGAGCCGGCGCGTAGCCATCCGGTAGACGACACGAACACATTTTTTTTTTTTTTTTGAGAAAGTATTACATAACCTTGATTGATTATACAATTTATTTTAGTTTTAGAATACTTTTGAGTTCCTTCCTCGGAGGTTAAAGTAAGGATCAGTTTTGTCTCCACGCGACCGACCAGCGTAGACTATTTAAATAAGAACAATATTATAAACTGCGATGAAAATATAAGCTTATTGTTTCACGATAAATCGATATCAACGAAACTAAAGTCTTACATTTTAAGTATCGAAAATTCGTTTTTGTGTTCATCATTACACTGTGATTCACACGAGAAATAGCCATTAAAATGTCTAAAAACTCCCTGCAAACTTAAAATTTGAGTAACATTTTCAATAACTATTGTTAATAAATATTAACGATAGATTCGATCATGCAGCTCGGCCAACAGTGTTTATCAGCAGAGAGCGCCACAGACAAGGATGCGTTCGTAACAATTCGACTGAATTACCAATAACCCGCCGCTTTGACGCTTTGTCACTCATACGCTAAATCCGGAGACAAGCGAGTGCTTTTTCAGCTGGCTGCTTAAAAATCGTTTGGTTTTGATTAAATAATAATTAACTACGAGTGAAAGAAAGAGCTTGTTGAAATTTTTCAACAACTAGAAAATATAACATATTTTAGATATACTTTATACAGGATTTCCCACGTTTTATTGGTGGGTTCCCATCATTTTTTGGTTCAATTGTATTAATATCCAATCAGACGATATCAATATATTATGGGAACAAACCTAAAATCTATGGGATTCAATGAATAAATCGTGAGACGAGCCCAAAAAATTATTGGGACCGACCAATATGGGTTATGAATTATCTATTGATCAAATCATCTTTAATATCGTTTCATGAACTTATTTTATTATTATTCAAAAGTTTTACTTTGGCATACAAATTATTAATATTAAGACATAATTATCCACCAATTTGCTCATCCACATGACCCATTAAAACAAGCATTCAACAAAAATGCTGCTTGGGTTTGAGATAAATAGGCGTTACGCGTAACGCTAACGTAATGTAGAGGGCTGATCCTTCGATTCGACGTTTGACCACCGAGGTGAAACAACGTGTTTGGTTTTCAAAGTGACGGTTTCAGAGTGTGTTTGTGAGATACAGCGTTCCAGTGATACAAGTCCGCATAAGAAAGACAGAGGGAGGGAGAGAAACGTGAAACATGGGAGTTCATGACCCAAGAGGGGGCATTCTCCTCGGAAACTATTATGGGATTCTCGAGAATGAACCGAAGAGAAAAATCGGGAAGAGAAACAAAATAGTATCATTAGATAATGAATGCACGGAAGAAGAAATATTCCTGCTAATGGAAGCAACAACGTCTAACAAAGACCTAAGCCGAGTTAATCCATTTCTAATAGCAAAAATACTGGACAACGCGATTAACGGAAAACCGACTCAGGTAAATCGCCTGAAAGATGGTAAACTGTTAATACGTGTACGTAATCAGAAACAGGCAAAAAAAATAATGACAATCAAAACAATTCCAGACTATAGAGGGGAAATAGGAGTAAAGACAAAAGAACACCCCACACTAAACACATGTAAAGGCCTAATAAGATGCCCTGACATTGAGTTTCTGACCGAAGAAGAAATCATGGCAGGACTCAAAGAACAAAGAGTAGAAGAGGTCAGCATCATGAAAAGAAAAGTGTACGACAAACTAGTTAATACTAGAACGACAATAATAACATTTAAAGCAGGAAAAGTCCCTCGCATGCTTGACTTCGGATTGTACCCACTGAAAGTGGAATTGTACATCCCAAGGCCCATGCGGTGCAAAACATGCATGAAGCTCGGTCGCATAAAAAAATGGTGTAAAGAGGAAAGAATATGTGTTAACTGTAGCGAGCCAATACATCCGAACACATGTACAAAAATAAAATGTGTGTCGTGTGGAGAACCACACAACACGCTCGACAAAAACTGCCCTATCTTCCAGGACGAAATATAAGAAGGAATATATAGAAGGAGATAAGAAAAAATAAAAAAAGAAAATAGAACAACGTATGCAGAAGCAAAACGTATTAGAAGACAATGCCCTGTAATACCTAGACTCCACACAACAGAACACACATACGCACAAACAGTGAATCCACCAACGAGATCACCTTTGCCCAATACAGACAAGAACACAGAGATCACCAAAATCACCAATGCAAAAATTACAGAAAAAACAAATCAACGCTCAGAAGACAAAACCACACCACAACCAGTAAATACCCAAATAGAACATACTAATGCACAAGAAGACAAAACCAAACACACAACAGAGAAAAAAAACATTATATACGAAATGGACACTGTATCCAACGTGTCGTTCGGATCGGACGAGTCCATCTATGTACAAGAAAGTAATGAGACACCACAAATTGCCACGACAATTGTGGAAGAATATATTATTACAAATGCTGAAAATGATCAATCCGATGAAAATGAAAAATTTCAAATCTTTAAATAGATTCCACCATGAGATCAAACATATATTGAAACAAAAGAATGATAATAATGAATAGAATACAACCATACAAAACCCGAGAAAAACGAGACACAATCTGCATAGTAGTGTATTTTTGCCAGGGTGAAAATAGTCATTACTGGGCACATATTATTTTTTTGACTTTGAGCATCTCTATATCAAAATATCTGTGTTAGATATTATACATATGGAAAGCTTTATTTAAAACGGAAAGTGAGAATTTTTGGAGAATTGATAACGCGTGAAGGCAATAAGAGATAGGAGGATAAGAAGGCAATGAACTAACGATGAATTCGAATGCAGGACAAAAGATGAAGAAGAAGAAGGAAGAAGGACTGTTCCTTACTTTTACCAAAAAAATTATATTTTATAAACAAAACAATCTTTCAAAATTGCTGATTGAAAGTAAATATCTTAGCAGTATTTGAAAATAAATATATTATTCTATGCGAGTCAAACATATTAAAGATGATATGCATTTCATTTCAATGATAACTAACTGGTTGTTCATCATTTGAAATGAAAACTTATACCAATTTGAATAAAAAATGATTAGATTGAAAGCTAAAAAGATTACATAAGACCCGTCATATAATTGCCTTAGCGTATAGAATAGCAGCATAATGTAGAACGTTCCATTCCAAATGCGGCAACCTACCTTTGCCACCAGAAACCACCTGAGAACGATTATATTTCAGACACCGTGCACCGAAGGGAACTTCGGTCTTTCTTTAAACAGCGTTCAAGGTTCGAATAATAATTAGCCATTGTGTTAGAATCAATATAAATGACTGTGAAAGATTCCTGTCCCGTTTAGCTTACAGCCGAGCTTGGGAAGGTCTAGAACGACCGGGTGTAGCTCGCACTCTTACTCTGTAGGCTGGTGCAGTGTTTTTATCGGTCATAGTCCAGAGCTTCGTGGGATGACCACAGCTGTTAAATATGTTATAAAAACCGATCGTAAGCACCACATACATACACACACATAAGCACGTTTCAAGCTGAGACGATGAAAGGGCTTCATAGGTTGTTAATGACGCAAAGCCTTAAAAAAACGGGGGTAGTAAGCGGGATGCGAGGAAAACCACACAGAGAAACCATCCAACTTATCGGGAACCAGTTTTTCCTTCCACGCTAAACACGGCGGTGCTGTGAAAGCGACGTAACGAAGCAAGGGAAAACTCGGCGACCACGCTGTCCCTCTGAACAGGCCGCCTCCGTATTGCGTTGGCTTAGGGCGGTATATCTTTATGGAAATCAAAGCCGCGTGTATCGGTGCAGACGAAGAATGTTTCAATGCATTCAGCCACGTCGACGACAACGACGATATATGAACGTCATCATAAAGTTAAAACAAAGAGACGTGAAAAACGGGCCTACATGGGGTATGCTCATTCTACTCAACTTCTACATGGCACTCGAGAGGCGAGACCTTCGCCACCGGAAGACCTTGAGCCCCGTCGTATGCAGCAACGAAGATGATGATGCTGGTGGCACACACTGAATCCGGCACTATCGTCGTTTCATCCCAAAACTGCATAATCGCAAAAAGGTCCATCATACCGGAGCCGGCAGCATATATGCGCATGTAGGCCGGGGTAGGCGTAAAACCCATTTCGCAGAACTGCTGCCGTGACGAATTCCTAAATTCGCTCGATTATACTTTACGCCCAACATGACCGTGACTGAACGGATGAGTAAAAAAGAGGGCTGATTCCTGCATTTGACTTCGACGCTTGGTAATCATTCACAAAGTACACTTCTAAAAGACCATCAAACGGGGTTTGTTTTGGGAAATTTGCAGCGTGATATGATTCGATCGCATACAGAATATGCGATGGAACGATCTTTTTGTATTGTACGAAAAAAAACCCTTCTAAATAATCAATTTATTGTTGCAGCACTTCTTCTTTCACACGGGGCTGTTTACGAAGCCGACACAAAATGTAAATATTTTCAGATTCTGTCGACTTCAGCACGCCCTGCGTGAAGTCAAATGCAAACGAAACAAGTGACACTGTTCCAACAATCCGTCGTCGTTTAGGCTGCACCACAGGATGTTTGCCTAATTTCGATTTTACGGAAGTTTATAACAAGCAAACTACCTTCTTCCACCCTCGCTGAAAGAAGGGTTCTGTCCAGGAGAAACGAATGCACATTACATTACCACGAATTTTGCCCCGTGTGCGGATGTGCCACAGCGGAACACATCAAAGGGCATCTTTTTCTTGTCACGCAACCAAATTCGTCTCAAGAAAACAACCTGACACGCCAAAGTTCGTTGTAACGCCAGAAGACTTACACGCTGCTGGGAGGGATTGTTTGGAGTTCCGGCGTTTTTTTACTAATGCGTCGTTCTTTTGTGGTCCTGCTTTCACCACCCTCACGATGCACTTAACGGCAAAACAACGTGTCTGAATGCACGTTTTACAAATTTCTCTATGATGCTTTTGCCTCACCAAAACCTCCCGTTCCCCGCGACCCTTTAGATTAGAACGTTTGTTTGACTTTTCTTTTCTTCTTCTCTCCATTCGTTTTAGCTTCTTTAGCTGCAAGCATTTGTTTGCCCGATCCGGTTTGGTGTACGTTCCGGCCACAGGAGATACGTGCCCTTCGTATCTGACCCCGGTACGGCAAGAGCTGCTGGACCGTTGAACTCTATGACGAGAAAGACTTACTGCTGCTAACACGATCAGCAGCCACGAACAAATAAATATCGATATGCTCCGGGTCTGGGGCGATTGAATTTGTGTCTGCGTATGCGCTTGGGTGAGTCGTATTTTTTTTTTACGACCGGTTAAAGTAATTAACGACCGACGACCGGGACGGGTCATAAATTATGAGCCGAGGGTTCGAGAGGTTTCAAATTATCGTCGAAAAATTGTGAATGGAAAACAATGTGCTGACGTCGGTTGGGAAAACAGTAGAAAAAATACCCTGCGGGAGACGACGGTATTGTAACAGCGCCAGTTAACACTTACCACAATTACCGGGAGTGCGATTCCGATGATATACAGCATCCAGTTCTGGAAGGTGGGAAAACAGAGATGAATTAAAAAAAAACAATGCGTACTTTCTTTCCTGACGGTCGGCACTTCACACGCGATTCGTAGCGCGCGATTCCATAGGGATTATATGGGATTTTGGTAACTTACCGTCACGGTTGAATCATGGAATGGATGCATCAGTGACTCATCGTCGCAGAAAAATCCTCGCTTAAATGGATCTCCGACCAGGAAGAAGATTAGAATAGGAAACCCAACTGCAAGGAAGAAACCGGACAGAGAGAAGGAGAGAAAAAAGGGCAAAAATTAAAGCAACGTTGATATCTTTATGGAGCTATCACACACGCGTGACAGAAGCGGTAAGGGCTTTATTATCGCGCGACATCAGTTTTACAACAATGTCAACGTGTCTGTGGGTCGCTACCACGGACAACAATGGGCGTGATTCATGGCGTCAATTTTAAGATTTCAGAACAAGGTTTCTGGCTTATTGTTTATTTTATGAATGCGACCTCTTTACATATTTGATTCCCGGATTTCAGCTCCGGCATGGATTGTTGATTTTAAATCAATATAGATCGTTATTTATACGGCATGCTTATGGGTGGAAGTTTAGCTGTGCTGTTTGTGTTGTATCAAAATAGTAGCATATAAAAATAGAACAAAAATGTAAACATTTATAAAGATAAACACGTCAATAAGAAAAAAACTACTAAATTAATGTGATATTGTTTTGAAAAGATGTTACATTTTGTGCCGGTTTGCCGAACGTGTCTATTTGACGAGTATTGAAAAAAAACAATATTTAGAATTTCATTTATTTTCCTTCGTATCTTGTTATTACTGTTCGTACTGTACCCTACATCCTACAGTATTGCAATATTCAACGGTTAACAAACGTGATCAAATGTGGCGATCTTTTTCGATTTAATGTGACCACGATCATCATGGTGTAATGGTTTCAGATTGAACGCTCTGATTACACACCAAAGAGGATCGATCGAAAATAATCGATCGATCGAACGGATCGATCGACGAGCTGCTCCCAACAGTGGCGACCACACGTACGTCGTGTGTACTCAACGCCACCAAGGTTTGCCCCTTTACGGTTGACGACCGCTATGGCAGAAAATGAAAATTCAACCCGAATGAAAATTGGATGCCGATAAAAACGTGACAATCTTCGATTATGTTTTCAAGCCCTTCTCTGCTGCACAGGGCGGGGCGTGTAGTACTTGCGCCAAACGAGATGTTTTAAAACGCCTTATTTGTATTTCACCGAAGCTGCAGCAGCACTGGGACACGCCAAAGGAAAGCCAAATATTTGCATAAAATCTGCATAAATAAGCTACTCCGAACACCGTTACTGGGCGGATCGCTTTGGGGCTTTCGTGCACTCGATGCAATGGCATTCCGGATAAGATTTGTACGCCGCTCGGGGGGGTTTACTTGGGGGTCAATTGAATTAGGTTTCAATAATTTGCCCACAACGTGCGAGTGGCACTGGCACGGGGGACCGACGGGCGCATTCGCGCCCGCACGGAAGCAAGAAGGCAGCGATGCGCACGAGGCGACCGTATAATGTCGTGTGTGTAAAAAAAATCCGACATTCCCGGCGCAACGATGTTGAAATTGCATGTTCTGACCCGCTTGTTAACAACGGTGTAATACTGGATCGATTGTTGCCGAAGGTAGACAACGACAGAAGGATAAGTAATTGTGCGTTGATACGATGTGATGGTGGGTTAATTTGAATCCTTGTTGGGAAACTTGTTGCAATTTATATGTAAACGAGTCACCCTCCTGGTGGGCTTATTGCTGCGCTTCTTTGCAATCAAGCAGCAGCGATGCAATGCAATCAGGCGCTGAATGATGTTATGTTTCGTAAATTATGCCATCATTTTACATCACAGAACAATTGTTCAGTACGAGTATGTGTTTCTGATCTTACTTCTACCAGCAATGCAAATACTTCGACAACCTGATGAGTATGTTAAATTATCGAGATATTGCGGTACTGGTTTTTGAGAACAGTGTTTATGACCAAAGCAGTGTGGTTATATGCGTTAAGTCGTGCCTGAATAAAAATTGTATTTAACATTCGCTATTCGGCACTTGATAACGAGTGGATTAACGAATGACATCGAATCGAATGATAAAAAAAGTATGCGGATTACAATTGAAGAGCAATGAGAGCTGTGTACTGTGCGTCATTAAAGAGCAATTGAACATCGTAAGCTTAAAAAGAGGGATAATCGAAAGCATGGAATAAGTGCTACACAAGCTAGGTCATATCACTCACGAAGGTATTTGAGGGAGGAGATAAGAAGGTATAAATGATATTTATAGCACATGCTTTGTTTTAGTCATCGTGTAGCCAGATTGGTTATAGGATTCGTTTAGGGTAGGGTTCGATCTGTTCGATTAATGATTATCACTAATGGACTGTACTGTTGCTAGCTTATACAATTTAAAAATGGGATCAAGAAAATGTACTGCAATCTTAAGAAGAAACGTTATTTTTAGCGTGGTTATGTAACTGATTGTTTTGATGTTTTGGAAAAGAATTCAAAAATCAAAAATCATCTTTTTCTTTTGATATTCTGTATAAATGTCATATTATCATTATGTAATACGAACATTAGATAAACTTGTAACAAAACTTTTATTCTTCTAGCATCACTTTATTTAAGGTGTGAAGACGATCTGCCCATAATTCTTTGGTACAGACTAGCGGTCTAGATGGGAATTGAAATACATCTCAGCTTTAAATAAACCGCTTCGTCTATCAATTAATATCATGGGAACCCGCGACGACGTCTAAATGTGTCCAAGAAATAAATGTATATTTTCGTTTATTTGTTTTAGTTTCAACATTGCAAGACGAAGCTTCCGTCACTTTCAATATTATTAACGATAAATTAAAAAAATAATTTTGAGTTTTTACACATGAATTTCATAACCAAGCTAGATGTACCCACTTTCCTAATTGCCGAATAGTTCATGACATTCCATGACAGCCATTCTTCATTTATGAAAAAAGGAATAGAGAGTAACTAATTAAAAGAGATAAAGATTGCAGTCATATTTGTTTATTTTGAATTACGCTTCACTTCTTCCGAAAAGCTTCATATTTCGATTTGTTTATAAACAGGTAGAATAAAAATAATAAAAATTAACCATTTTGACGTTTACCTTTGAATTTTAACTTAAGTATGGCGCTAAACAATTAAAACAACTCTCAAGAGAATACTGAACCTCGCAAACGATGTAACAAACAAAAACAGTGAATTTCATGGACGATATAAAACAAATATTGTCAAAACATAGTTGGTTCAAAACATGATTGGTTGTTTTAAAACATAATTTTCATTATCAGCATTTTCACAAAACCCGGCTTAGTATTATGGAAAATAAAAACAAAGTTTTGTAATAAAAACCCTAATTTTAGTTAGTTTTTTAAGGCATAAACTAAATGAACATGTGAATAAGTCGTAGACTAAGTTGCTTGTTAGAATAATGTTGACATGAGGCCTTAGATATTCTCCTTAAAATGACAACAGACTTTTGGGATCTCGTATGCCTAAAGACGCTCTACTGTAGTTTAGTGCACTGTACGCTCGAATAGCGCGCCAGTGTGGTTGGGCACCCTACAAGCAATATCATTATAGATAGAATTGAAAGCATTCAGAAAATTGTTAATGCAAAAAATGCAAATTAGAAGATTGGGTTTCAAATATTTTACTCGTAGTTCTGCTGCTTCCATGCTGTGTCAATTACTGGCTCTTGACACATCAGAATGACGACGAAATAAAGCCCAAGCTATTTTCATTGCTGGCCTGCTTCTACGCGAAATTGATTGTCCCATCTTGTTGGCTAAGATACTTCTCTAAGCGCCTTCGCGGTCACTCCGCCCCTGAGATCCTTTTTTCATTCCCGCTCTATGTACTAGTTATGGTCAAAACAATCTTTTTTTTTTTGTCAGTATGCATCACGTATTTTCCATAATTCGTATTTTCCTCACTTCGATTTTAATATGTCTCTTTCTACCATTCGTGCTCGTCTTGCTGCATTGACTGTGACACATCCGTCTATACCAGGGGTCTCCAAACTTTTCACTTCGCGGGCTGCATAGCTTTACAAATATCGGTTTTGAGGGCCATTTTGGTGTCACCTTTAGCTAATATTCGAACATTTAACCTTCCTTTTAATGAGAAAATATCAACTGAATGTATCAATGTTGACAGCATTCTATTTTTGAAGCTTTATTTTAAACATAAAAAGTTAACATTGTAATTGTGATTAAAATAATCAAACTAATAAAATGTGTGTTTAAGTCTTTATAAAGTTATCACGGGCCGCATTATAGGATCTCGAGGGCCGTAGTTTGGAGACCCCTGTTCTATACTAAAACAATTTTACAGTTTTTGTTGTTCTCTCAATCGGTGATACGATCTATTACGTTAGTTATTAAGCTTATGTGAACGATTAGTATTATCTTAGGGGTTTTCATAGTGTTAAATTACAAAGGCAGAGACTTATACTTAAATAAAGAAATAAAAAAACAATTTGGACTATACTTTACAGGAGAAATAAAGCCACAATAACATAAGCTTTTTTCATATCGATAGTTTTCTTAGCTATTTTAGTCAACATAATTAGCCATATGAGAGTCACTGAAAAAAAAACATTTTCTCCAAACACAATTAATTGGCCATATGTGCATCACCCCGAAATGCAGCTTTCATCTGTTTGAGATTTGCCTTTATCTGTAGATTGTTAGAGTTTCTAAGCTGGTCGCGGTTGGTTCACCCTACCCATGTCGCATGTACTCCGACTACAGTCTAGAAGTAGCTGTGACATAAATAACACTCGAATCAGAGTTAAAAGTGGTTGGTACCATGTTTCGGCACGATAGTGACAGACTCGTCGTCGTGTTTTCACTTCATCAATAAACAGACCTTCAATTTGTCTCCACCACTATTAAAATGCCAGTGGACAAAATGTGAACCAAACTTGTTGAATTGATCACGCCAGATTGTTTCTAGCAACAAATGTTAAAAAAAAAACCCCTCCACCATTCAACCACTTTGCAGCTAGCAAGTGTTCGTAACCCCCAAAAACCCAATAACATCTCAACATGAATTAGGCAAGTTTGGTTAGGAAACACTTTACTCGGGAACAATTTTTCATTGCTGTTCTTTAACCACTTTCCCTTTTTTTTTCCTCCCCGTAGAGCGACAGAATGAGAAAAAAAGTGGCCACTAGGAATGCATTTTTGGAGTGCAATTGATTCGACGGAAATGATCCATTTGATTGCGCTCAGCACATTAACGCCATCGAATTGCGCGGATTCAACGTGGCGAGAGAAGCGTGTGCGTCTACTATGGCTAAGGGTGGTGAAAGTGAATCCGGCACTAGAGCGCACTGTATGGACAGGGGAGCAGAACCCCATGCTGGGGGTAGCTATTTCCATACATGTGCTGTAGTGATGCGATCCTCCATCCTCCGTCCTCTTCTGTACAGAGTCTTTTACTAGTCCATGCCCTCCTGCCGGCCAACCGGCCCAGCCGGCCGGGTCGAACTAGTCGTTCCGTTTGGTGACCATGTGTGGCAGAGTGCGTCGGTCGTTGTAGCTGCCGTTGCGTGATGATTGATTGATACTTTCCTACACCAACGGCAACAGCACCAAGCAGCGCAAGAGGAAGAGAAACGCATCCGAAAGCGTCAACCGTGGCAAGTTGTTGGTGTTGTTGTTGTGCTTCGATTAAGCCGCATGGTTTCGGCCTCGTGGAATGGAGTTGTTTGCCATTTGGTAATACAAAATAAAAAAAAATAACGCGACCGCGTTGCGGTTGAGCTCGTGGCGTTTTGATTATTTTTTCAGCTGGTCTACGGCGTCGGACTTCACTTGCGAAAGTCCAATTCGTCCAAGTACGGAGAAGCACATGCTCGAGTGATCGACGTCTTATATGACCATGTGCGGAGCAAGAACAACCAGGGCCAGTTCCGCCAGCCTGGCCTGACGTGCGCACGCTTCGTTGCTAGGGCAATATTAGGTTTCGGGAAGTAGTGCGTCACGTCAACGAGTGTTGTGTTTCCATCAATTTCTGTCCTACGTGAGGAAGATTTGCCTTATGGGGCGCTACACTTATAAGATGTAGTGACGCTGTGTACTAGCTTACGGAAAACTTCATGGGCCGGGGGTATTGGCTGTACTCTGTTTATTGTTAATAATTGCCTTTCAACCTGCTGTTATGAGATGAATTCATTATGAATTATCAGTTTTGTAGCTTTATTTTTTATTATTTTCTAGTCATTATTATGCTTGAAAACTAATTTATACCATTTGTGTATTTACAGTTCACTAACCGAGTCACCGAACAAATCGAGCAAACATAATGCAAATAGCTGTTGTTATATCACTCGATTATTCGATACACAATCTTCAGGAACATACCCAATAAAAAAAAAGATTGGACTTTTGTAAATATAAATTTGACGATTGTTGTCATTTGAATTTGCATATTTTGAAAGAAAAAAAGCCCTGTTTATGATGGTGTCTTTGACCGAGTATACCCAGGATAAAGCAAAACATACAGGAAGCAAATTCAAAAGAACAAAATCTGTTAATACATGATGTAATAAAATCACGGCCGAAGCCGACGTCCTAGTATTAATCTATATATAATAAATAAAAGAAAAACTATGCTGATGTCTGATTACTTTTTTTTAAGCCTAGCTAGCGATTCAATAAAAATTACCCAATTCTTCACCGTTAATATCCCGTCTATTCACCAGAGAAAGCTTCTAAAAGTCCAAAAATAACCAACGAAGTAATGAAAAAATGTATTAATCAGACGTTGAAAAGATAACCCCCGCTCCTTAATCCTTCCCGCCAAACTCGTCATGGCCAGAATGACCCTTTCTTGCGCGCTCTTTCTGCCTTCAACGATTCATATCTCCTATTCGACTTCAACGTCCCAGTTTCCCAATTTCGTCTTCGTGAATCCTCATCCCTTATGTTTCCCTAGATTATAAGAACACATTTGTAAAACCCTAGAGGCCAACAAATTTAAATAAATAAATAATAATAATAATAATAATAAAAGAGATTAAGGGAAGCTCCATCACTCCTTGAAGGTATAAAAGATGGAAATCGAGAAGTTAAAATATTAATTACTGATTTGACACCGTCGTTCATCGTTGTAAAAGGAGAAAAAATCCATATACAATAGAACGTACAACAAAGAACGTGCAACTATGTCATCAGTATAATGTATCTTGAGATGACATGCTTAGAATACTAAAAATCTAGTAGAACTTGAGTAAAAATTGTTTACGCTGTTGGCAATTATGCTACTAAATGGAGGCGAGAGAATATGGCTACAAGATCAATTAGAAAAAGAAGACTCTAGAATCTATCTTAAAACAAAATAATAACCCCTTTAAATAAAGAATAGGTAACGTAACAAATTAAGTGCTTGAAGCTAGAAATAGCAGATAAATTCAAAGAAACAAACGGGGTCCGTGAACATTCATATTACTACAGAGAACAGAACATGAAAATTTGATAGAGACGGAAAGCGTTACGAAAAAATCAACCGAGTCAACAAAAAAAAACGAAATAATCAATACATGGACGATAGTTGAAACCTATTATCACATTGAGTGACATAATAGATAAGCAGAGTACTCAACCATCAATATTTGTGGATTTGAATTTGGCGTTCAAGACAGAAAATAGTTGACTCAAAAAAATGAATGAAATTAAATGTACGAGATGGGTAATATCGCTTCTTACGACTCATTGCTGTTGAATAGTGGTGTACTCACTGAGCTCACACATGGGCTCTCTCTCTCCGATCCGGCTCTGGCAAAAACGGAACTACTAGTTCCTCCCGGAATCGGAGACATTCGGAGTCTGAGTCGGAGTGATCTGGAGTAATCTGGAGTTGTCCGGAGTCGGAGTTAAAAGCAAGAAGCATTATGTCAGATTCTCCCTTGTTGCTACGTGTGTAATAATCGTTTTATTTTGGTAACTTTGTCAACTTTCTTCTAACTACCGTTCGCTTATATTAGTTTTCGTTGCAAAGTTCAACAATTAGTGTTTTTTCTCTCGAATTATTTTTTCTTAAATGGCGCCTAATCTTCATCAGACCAAATTGATCCTTTGGACAGATTTGGACATATATTTGGACAGATTGTTGGCTCGCCTTTGGAGATATCGTGTTATCCTTACTTTTAAACTAACGCCATCTGAGGTTTCTTTTGTAAATTATTCGAGCTTTCCTTGTCCTATTTAGAAAATATTTATCTACATTCATCTGCACAAGGTCGGTAGCGTGGCTCTTCCGAGGGCACTTTTTTGAAGTTTATTTTTGTTTCCTGGATTTCTTTTTTTTTCATGGAGTTTGTTGCTAGCGCTGTAAATTATGCTAATTTGGCATCGGTTACCCAAAGGGTTGAGGCTTAATGCCATCTTAGAAGAAAAATCATCAAAATGGCGGTTAAAAGCGAGAATTACGCTAAAATCTCCGCCAATACCGGCTTTCGAGACTAATTCAGTACCACGCAGCTGGGGATATAGTCAGTCCTTTGCTACAGGTGAACAGTGCATAGCATATGAGGCTTGAACCCACGACGGGCAAGTTGTTAAGTAGTTCGCGCAGACAACTGTACCATAGGGCCGCCCTTCGACGGGAGATAAAACCACAAATAACATTTAAAACAACACAACAGTCTCTCACTATGTTAATGGTACACTCAACTTTTGCGCGTTGTTTGTAAATATTGTGGCCAGTTCTCAAGATAGGCTCAACATTTTGATGTCATTCGATAGATTATCTTTCTGAGCATGGATTAAGTGAATGAATTGGATGAATATTATAGTCTGCCCGAGCTATTATGGACAAGATGTTCAAAAACATCATGATTAGAAGCCAAATAATTGTTGGTATATAAATGAATTAGGTGGAAAATAGTACCACTCTCGAGGTCATAATTTAGCTTTCATGAGCAATAAGTGCCACTTTCATGGCCAGGCTGAATGTAAATAACGAATAAAGTATGTTTTGGCCAGTATGAGTTCCGTAAACTCAAAAGAACATCAATCAAAAGGAATGATTGGTGAATTATCCATAGTTTCAATAATTTAAATCAAAACAGCAAGTTGTGCGATTTGGACATATTTTGATGTGCGATCAATTTGATGATATTACTAGCTTGTGGACAGGATGGATAATGAAATCAATTTTCTAACGCTATTCCAATCTACCATATTAAGCATATCATTGTACATTAGCATGGTTCATTGTATCGATTTCAGTAACAAATGGTCAAATTTACACATCAACATCCATCTTTAACATAATCGAGTGAGGTTTGAGAGTAGTGAACAAAAGTAAGGAAATCCTAATGATCTCACAAAAAAACAAGATTATTATAACAAATAAGGCTATGTTTACATTCAGTCAGTAAAGCTATATTTATTCAAATAATCCTATCTTTCTCAGACAATTAGGATTTCATTGCTTTTGTTCATTTATCTCTAAAGCCTCACTCAATTATCTTAAAGATAGATGTTGAAATGTAAATTTGACCATTTGTAAGGATATATCAAATATAATAAGCCTTGCTAATTAAGAATGATATGCTTGAAATGCTAGATTCAATTAGCTTTAAGGAAATTTATTTCAATATCCATCTTGTCAACAAGCTAGTAATATCATCAAATTGATCGCACATCAAAATATGTCCAGATTGCATAACTTGCTGTTTTGATTTAAATTGTTGAAACTATGAATAATTCACCAATCATTCCTTTTGATTGATATTCTTTTGAGTTAACGGAACTCATACTGGCCAAAACATACTTTATTCGTTATTTACATTCTGCCTGACAATGAAAGTGGCACTTATTGCTCATGAAAACTAAATTATGACCTCGAGAGTGGTACTATTTTCCACCTAATTCATTTATATACCAACAATTATTTGGCTTCTAATCATGATGTTTTTGAACATCTTGTCCATAATAGCTCGGGCAGACTATAATATTCTTCCAATTCAATCACTTAATCCATGTTCAGAAAGATTATCTATTGAATGTCATCAAAATGTTGAGCCTATCTTGAGAACTGGCCACAATATTTGCAAAAAAAAAACGCGCAAAAGTTGAATGTACCATCAATTTAGTAGCTCACTGTATCACAACAAAAGGTGATCGGACACATAAAAGGAGCAGTACATCTTTCAATACGTCTTTATTAAGCAAAGGCTCTATAATGCATCCTTTTTCGAGAATTACATTCTACTCCGCAAAAGAAGAAGCGTATTTGTATATACTAAAGCGTAAAACCGGGGTTTTCTGTGAGAAAATTCACCTATGCTGTAACACATAATAGATCGTAGATTCAAATCTAATTTCAACCTTTAGATTTATATTGCTCAAGGCAACTTGTTGATATATTTGTTATATTTTATAAAAGCATGGTTTTTAATTTACACGTAGAAATTATTCAATAGGCATGGCGTGTGCTTAACGTTAAGAGGCGTTTCAAAACACTTAACGTTCCGATTCTATTCGCCTAATTGTTTACATGAGTTCAATACCCTTAAATTGAAAATTGAGTCATATATTATAATAACAACATCGAAAGCACTTAGTGCATTTCAATTAAGAGTGTAATAACACCATGCTAATTATTCAGCCGGTTCGAAATGTGATTGAAAATCGATAATCAATCAACAAAGTTCAACCATAACTACAATGTGTACGCCTGAACTAATATTGTGCACTTCTATTGATTGAAATTGGTACTATTGATTACTATATGCGAAACATACGTAATTAATTGAAATATTAATGCTTTTTAATATTTCGTTCTGGATACGAAAATTCACCAAACAAATCCGTGTAACAAACAATTCGGCCTCCAACAATAATAATAATATGTTTATAAAACATATTATACCGTGTCAAGGCAACTATTTTCCTCGATTCTTCCCGCCACATGGCGCTACTGCAGAACGGTACTTTACGATTCAGAACTACCGAACCGGCTACAAACAGCGTGGTATTTCGTAACCGATTGCGGCGTTTGCACAGGTTGTTTAAATATTTCATTTTAAACGTGTCCCAGAGCCAAACCGGTCCCACCTATACCGGGGCGAGCGGACACACTTGAGAACCGATTTTCGAGCCGCTGTGACTCATTTCGAAGGGTTAGATAAGCGAGCCGGAGGAGCCCACGGTCAAGGAAGGTTTTTGATAAAAATAAAATGGAAACAATCTACTGCTAGCACCAAGTCCTGTATCTCTAGAGACGGTTATCTGTGTGAGCGTGTTTGTGTGATGAGGTGTGATAGTTAATTGCTACAGCAAATTGGTTGGTTGGACATTTGGTAGCGTTTGAATTTTCTATTTTTAATTTCTAATGTATTTACACATTCTTGGGGCACATTCTTCGCAAAGTACGATCAACACACAACTAATCACGGTGCGTGCCGTGTCATTTATCAAAACGTAACCGATAAGAATGTGTAAGGGTGTTTACCCTTGGAATGATAGTAGTAGAAACGTCGGCGAAGACAAATTAGTCATCATTAAAGCTGTGAAAATACAAACGAACGGCACAACAATCGTGCTTGTATGACATCAGCGAACACCTTCGAACGAATGCTACCACAAACACACACACACGAAACGCTGAATTAATTTGGCATCCATTTCCGACACACGTGATGCGGGACAAATTGTTGTTTGCCTCCGGTAGACAATCATTCCCCCGCGGACTGGATTGATGTCATTGGAAATTGCATACAGATCGACATCGTCATGCCTGACCTGCAACCACATGTGCTTGTAGTAACGGTGTGGATGCTGCCTCGCGTGTCGAACGAAGGTTATCCACATTCCCAAACGGGCAATGATCGAAGGAGACTTGAAATGTTTTTTTTTTCTTTTTCAATAAAGTCACGACACGAGTCACACCTTGAACTTGCATCAATCGTAGTACACGGCGCCTCGCACGCACGCAGAGTATTTCGCTCTGTGTGACAAAACTCCACTGCCACACTACTTTATCAGTGCCATTTTCGAGTGATAAGCTACCCGTGGGAGGCGGGGACTGATAGCAATTAGATAGAAAAATCGATGCTTACCGCAGCAAAGGATGAGAAAGTCGAGCCCAACTTTCAGTAGCACCTTCTTCGTGTCGTCCATGGTGGTGAGGGAGCGGCTTGTGCTGCTGCAGTTGGTCCCCCGGTCAGCTACTACGATGGGCTGCTGTTCGCTACCGAACTCGGTCGTGCAGTTGCTGCAGTTGCTGTCGTTGGAGCTGGAATTATCACTCGAACCACCCGCGGAATGTACTATCACTGAAGGGTCAAGATGTCGGTAGGATGTTTTGCGCTTCTGCTGCTGCTGCTGTCGCGGAAGGTGTCTTTCGTCGTGGTTCAGCGGCGTTTCTTCACTGATAGCAGCTCCGTCCGTAATGTGGTACATTTATTGCTGAAAACGACCTCGTAAGTACCTCTCTTGCTCTCTCTCTCTCTCCCCCGAACACACACTCACACTCCAACCCGTAGATAAAACAATAAGTCACACAAAGGCCTCCACTATACGCACACTCTCGCCACTCTGTGGTGGATCGATGTAACGGTAGATGCCGAGGTGGTTATACACCTGTACCTGTTCTGTTGTTTACGTTTTCGCAGATAAACAATCTCAATGCACACCGACGAGGCAAAGCGCTGTTCGTCGTCGCGTTGTCGTGGGAAAACTTCAGCAATACATTAGTGCGACCATTGTTTATCGCGCACAAGGCTGGTGGAGAAGCAGGTGGTGTACCACAGCGAGGGATTACAGTGATATATGGCGCGTGCTTGAATATTTTGTAATCCACTTCACTTCCCTTCTTTCGCCTTACTGCAGCATAGCACTCGTGCGCATCCGCCCGGGCGCGAGATGTCCTTGAAAATGTTACCTTCGCCTTGATTCCGCGTATCGATTGGGGGTCCCAACGGGAACCCGTTTTTTCTTCACGAGCGTTCAAAAACTCGCAAGGTCATAGAACGGGTAGCATTCCGCCCTCCGGAAGGAATGTATCGCGTACCACGGCACAGGTAGCTTGCGCACAGAGCTATGCAGATGATTGCTCCGGGAATTCGCGCGAGATAACACACAGGCACGAGGCGAATGTGAAACCGGTTGTGCAAAATCACTGTAATTTCTTCTTACAGCTGATGAGATGGACGAGTCGGGCACATTATCACTTACTTTGCGTGATGAGTCGTAAGAATTCTTATTAATCGTTTCACACCCGCAACCGCATTATCTCGCACGGAGCATTATCACTGCAGTGGAACGCAAGAAGAAAAAAACGGTACCGTTTTCTCGCGAACTGATGGCGCTTGCACTGCTGTAGTCGTCTCTTTCGTCGTCCGCCTTCTACTGTTTTGTTTGAAGGCAGGCACACACAACAACACACAGTTTTGTCAGCGAGTGGGTATGAAACGTCACGACCACGTTCCCAACGAACCATTCCCAGCGAACATTCGAGCAGTTGTGTGAGCTAAAGTCAAATAATGGATTTCAACTCGAACTTGGATTGCAAAGTTGCTCGAATGGTTCAGTTGGATGTTTTTAAGAGATTATTCGGATCTTGTTTCGGAGGGCAATGTAGAATGTTCTGCTCTTTTAGTGTAATTACAAAATGTAACTGCAGTTGAGTGTAGCTAATCCTTGTTGTTTAGATACTACAATTCTATAATTTACGCAAACGAAAAATATCCTATTCAACGTAATTTAGTTCAAAGCCTAAAAAAAATCTTTTATAGATTTGCTTTCTGTTAATGCGCATGCCTGATCGGCGTTCACTCTTACCATGCAATTATGGTATAATTGAGGATATCACTGTTTCTATCATTGAATTGATTAACATATCGTATTCTTTTTCAATGCTGATCCCGTTCCACAATCATAAATACCCAAGCGTCACAGATTAAACTGGTGATGCTTATATTTGTTAAATATGTATACTTTGCCCAATCGAGCTTTTAAGTTTAGAAAACCGCATATCCCGAACGTACGGATAACAGGTATAGCGTATCTCGGGGAATACATAAAATGGTTATCCTAAGTGCCACAAATCCACTAAACGACCACTAAACGGCTTCTAAACGACTCAAGCTTTCTACCTAAATGGAATATAGAAAGACTTCGTTTAGCAGACGGCAAACGACTCATGCATTCTAAAAATAGCAAAAAAAGCTGGTGGCGCTCTGTTGGTGGGATACCCCAACCAGTTGAGCTTCATCGCTTGGAGGAGAGCTTTCTCATTTCCTCTGTACTGTTGTATGGTTTCGCATTGAAGTTATGCATCGCTAGAACTAGAACGGCGATACGATGATTTAAATATTGAACTCCCATGGAAACCACCAGCGCTGAAGTAAGTGAGATTTGAATAATGATCGTCGGTGTTGATACCCATGTATCTGACTGACCACACGATCAATTTCACTATTTTTTGCTCGGAAAGTTAGAAGGCTTATATAGGTCACACATATAGGAAAACGACAGCAATACAATGATGAGTTGTAATACGCCATCTATTGAGCAAACCAATGAAGCTAGGGAGATTTCGTTTTTTCTATGGATATTCGATTTTCCAGTCGTTTAAGCTTAATCTGTGGCATTTGGGTTTTAATATTTGTGAGGAGAGGAAAAAAATATGAAAAATTATTTTTTATTTATTAGTTTTCACCGCATAAATTGTCTCGCCTTCGCTATCTAGCATAAATCAATTTCGGAAATTGCATGACCTAGTTACGTCTACTTATGAAGCATACGTTACACCACTAGACAATGTATTTGTCTTAGTTATTTCACTTTTTATTCATTAGATGAAGAGCATTCCCCATCCATTTCCTGGAAGTTTACAACATCTCTTACTTGTAGGACGGTTACGGTGGTGTTTTGATCGTCAAATTTGCACGTGACGGTATGATCTCCCAATTGAAACGTGTATATTTGCGATCCATACTTCGTGCGTAAATAAACAGAACGTGGATCGGCCTTTAGTACATCTACAATGGAATTCTGCAATGAAATGAAATAATAAACAATTAATTCAAGTATAGCATGGTACAGGCGTCCCCCGAGTTACGAAGATTTGCAGATATGACGATTTTGATTTTTGACTGTTAAAAACTATCATTTAGAAGTTTTTTTTTTAATTTCGTATTGATAACCCTTATATACACATATAAAAATATTTTTCATTTGCCGAATCTTGAATATTTATATCGCGCAAACAACCTTTCGAGTACAATACATTATTGAACATCGTTTTAAATAAAAAAAAAATACGTTATCCTAGATTTTGACTCTTTGACATCAGTTATGAACTTTATGTTAACAGATATTCGACTTACAACTTTTTCGACTCACGCTTTGTTTTGTGACATTTTTTCGGTCTCAAATACAGTCGTATCTCGGGGGACGCCTGTATAGATCAATTGTTTCACCGCTGTACTTACCTTTTCTATTTGAAGCTCTTGGAGTTGCGATTCTGCATTTGCATTGAACATAACGTTTAAGCTCGAACTGTTCAGAACCCAATTAGGTACGGATACGTTAGGCAACGGTTGCCCATTTGAGGTGGCCGAATTCCTGTCTAACAGGGTTGTTTCCTCACCATCCGGTGCTTCGCGTGAGTTTAAAAACTCTGCCTCTTTGAGGTTCACCGGAACATCATACTGTGGGATGTACGGTTTGATGTCTAGAACGGGAGTACCATCAACCTGCGTAGCAGATGGAATACCATTAGTATGGATTCTAAAAGGAGATCTAGAATGTCTATCTTACCATGTCTGTACCGAGAAAGTACACTTTGGAATCTTCAACCCGATCCAGTTGCACCAGCGATAATCCAATCGGACATGGACGATGGGGCGATCTCGTACTAAACACTCCAACACGTTCGCCACCTAGTCGTGGGGGAGCTACTTTCGCTTTCGCATGGTTAGGATTGCGGTGAAAGTAGTAAATGATCCACAGGTGCGAAAAGTTTTCCAGCCCATCAAGCGAGTGGCCGGGATTGTTAAATGTTTTGGGTGATATATCTATCCTGCTCAGCAAAGCCGTTGCCAGACTGGCCTGCCGCGGTACAGCCCGCTTTTCATTGAACACCGTTTTAATTACACCTATTGGCTTGAATGTGCACACATCAGCATCGTCCTCATTAGTTGAGCCTTCCTGAAGAAAGAAAACAATCGTTAGAAGGATGCCTTTTATTCCATCGCGACATAGGTACCATATCTTGGCGCTGTCCATTTTGTTGCTGTTTTTCCCGGCACCCATCGCACCGATAATCATTCAAAATTTTCATAACATTCTGAATCTCTTTCGTGTGCATGTGCTGCAGGTTGGAAAGTTGCTGCCTGAAGCGTGACAAAAATTATTATCTGTTTGTTCTATTTTGTTTTTACCAGTGGGTCTGTACCTTAAGTTTTTGATTTCACTTCTAGCAGTTGCCAGCTGTGCTTTTAGAAATTCTATTTCTGAATCACACATTTTCGATGCAAAACTTATCACAAAATAGCTACGAGAAGAGAAGTAAACAAATCAACAATTCGGTTTGACAGCCCACAAGAAAGATTCCCAGTGCAAAAAGTCATGCTCGCTTACTCATGCCCGATGAAAAATATATGAGTTTGGATTTGCAGGAGCGGTTAGGCTGGATACTAGTTCAAACGCGCCGTTAAATATAATGCGATATTTGAAATAGTTTCGGCCGGTATTGTAGACTCTGAAGAAATTTAGCAGGATATATTTTTCACATGTGATATTTGAGCATATAAACTACATGTGGTAGATAATTTCTAGTCGCAATACCAACCCTTATTATAAAATATATTTTCCCTAGAGTGAACAGTTATGATGTTGACCTCACGCATGATTTTAAATCGTTCACAGAAAAACTGCAGCAGTGGCCTAAAAATTGATGATGAAAAGATTCATCCTAATCATAATTGTCCAGATGAATAAAGTCCTTATCACATTGAGGAAAACAAACACATGGAACAGATTTGGAAGTGTTGTCGTAGAACAGCTTCTTCGATATAAAATTATAAAGTAATAATTAAAATAACTTATTTAGTAACAATTAAAATAACTTGTTATTATTAACTTAGATAATAATAACAGAAAAATATGTTTTATATAAAATTCCGTTCCATTATTCCAAGCATGTTATTACATGCTGTCAAATTAAGGTTAACTACAAATAGATTTCAAAATTATTCCTGTTTTGTAATATGCCCTACAGTGGAATTCATTCATTCAAACCATGACCATTACTTGATAAATTGGCACACAATTGTATGCCACAACAACAACAAAAATCATTTCGCACTTATTTTTAAGTCTGTGTATCTACATAATGGAAAAAAATCATTCAAAATGAAACACCAGGTAACACGATACATGCTATTTGAAAGTGTCCCAATTCTAAACCATCAATGCTAAAGGTACTAGTAAATTTCAATGCCACCAGGGTGCGATATCAGATCGTATTTCTTCGGCGTGATTTCACAGTGATACCGGAGACATCTGACAAGACTAACACCTCATCACCTCAATATTCCAAACCATCAACATCACTCTCATACTCAATGACAATTCTCACATATTTCTTATTCAGAAAACATTTTTAATACTTCAAACTACGGTTTCATTTACCGGTGTAGGGGAAAGTAGATAAAGACGAACACTGCGGGTAAGATGAACACTTCTCATGAATGAATGAAAAAGGTAATTTTCGAAAAAAAATCAACAATGCAGCATCCGAACTTAAAGTAAAACAACACATTTGAGAACATTTTTGGCATAAAATATGCTAAATTGGTTAAATCCACGAACAAAACAAATTTTCAATCGTGCACGCCCTGGTGGATCTAATTTGACTACTACGGATCTTAAGCTCTGTAACTTGTATTGTTTATGTTTTCGGAAGTTTTATTACTTGAGTGAATTATCGTGATTATAAAGAAAAAAAAACTGGCGAAAGAAAAAGCAATGAAAGCAATAAAAATTCTTTTTTTTTGTGGTTTAAACATCCTGACATAAAATCGGGAAAAACGAACAATCTGTCGTAGGGAAAGATGGACACCGAATTTGTTGATTTATTTTAATTCTTATATCAATTGGTGATGAATAGATTTTTTCAAATGCCTTATATAAGGGTATTTGGAAGATATGAAACATCCAGCAACTAGAGAAACCATTAAAATATGCGAGAAACGGCACACCAGTCAAAATAGCAACCATTCGTTATGCTATTACTCGCTCGACGCTGGCGAGGCACTTCACGAAATCCAATATCTTGTCACGACTTGGACAACTTTAAGCAGTAAAAATATTAGGCATTGATACGACATCGTCGAAAAATAGATGAAAAATTTAATGGGATTACAAATATCAAATGTTGAATGTTGATATAGTGGAAAACATGGCTATACCTATTAACAAGACCCTCCAAAATGCTGGGGCCGTGAACTTTCCGAGGTGTAATTTTCTAAAGGGAAGGCATAGACTGTTGTTCTGTAAGCTGGAGCAACGTCAACTGTTTGTGCCCGATGTTTAACAATGCCTTAGATTCTTCATTCCACGATATGTTACCAGTGACGCTTACAATTCCTAAATTCATGGTTAAACGAACCGGCGCTGCAATTCGCCTAGAATTGGTTTATGTATGTACCAGAATGTGGAAAGGAATGGGATATGTCTAAATACTATAAACCTCTTCAATTTCCATCGTTTTCTATAGGTGTTTTACTTACTATCTTACCCTTTATGGTGTCAATCTTTCCCATATCAGGTGTACGTCTTACCCGAACATTTTAAAACAGAACAAAAAAAAAAAGGTTTTATTCATAAAAAAAACCGCAAAACGTGATATAAACACAAAAGTTTCAAAACATTTTCTGATAAAACATGAGTGTAAGATAATGTATGCACATTTTCGTGGCCGTTGCATATGTACATCCCTAGATTTTTACCATTTTCCTTAACGTGTCCATCTTTACCTGCCTTCCCCTACGTGTACAAACAATCAATTCGACACTACGTTGTAAGTTAAGTTCTTTCAATTATATTACCTGAAATTGGAGCTTTAGTTCAAGGTTGTGAAAATGAAGCATACTGATAAATTTCTCATTTAATCGTTGGTTTTTTACGTTTTTTTTTAATTTATAGTCGATTTGAAAAATATCATTTTTCCCCGTGATAATTATTGCCAATTTTCATATGCTACATTTTCGCACAATCCGTATACTACCAACCGAAATATACCATAAATGATACCACGAAAGAGGGATGTAAATCGAACCGGCTCTAATTGATGTACGGTGTTGTGGTGCGCTAGGTTGAATTGAATTACCCGCTGTATTAACAACGTTGCTGCAAATGGCGAACGCACACAACCGCACACGCATACATACAGGGCCGGAGTCATATGCAGCGATTCGATAAAGCTGGGATAAAATATGCAATACTCTCGCATGCAGGATAAACTGAACTGCTGCAGTCGATTATGTGCGATTACGGCATCAGGCTGTCTGATGGGCAGGAGGGTATGGAATGCACCACTCGCTCGACCGTGGGTAATACACGAGTAATAAGGCTGTTTTTAGCACGGCACTGTGCCATTGGGAGTAAAAACCGCAGCACATTGCCATACTGATGTGTTTATTTAGATTCTTGTGTTGTGCTGCTGCTTCTTACAATAAATAGGTACGATAATACAGTGTTGTTGATAATACGTCACACAGCAGTTACGGCGGCTCTAGCCGAAGTAAGCAGAACTCAATCGCGTGTACTATAGCTGTATCCGCATTAGCATAAGGTTGCGTTCGAAGCAAATGGTACCGAAAACATGCGTGCGTGGTGAAACATCGAAACATGTATCTCACGTGCACATCTCACCTCGATCCGATTGGGCTTGCAATATTGGGCGGGGGGACAACGGGGTGACAATATTGTCCTGTGCGGGGCAGCAGAGGACGTAGCGCCTTGTAATACGCATATTGTGGGTATGTACAGTACAAATAGTCGTCGCACGGGCGATAAACACGTAAAAGGGCTCATTTTACACATTAATCAGTGCTCGATCGGGCGGGCGGGGGAGGGGAGGAGTTCGGGTTGCTCTGCTGCTCCTCCGGGAGTCGTTGGTCGGTCGGGCGGGCGGTCGGGGGTCAGGCCGGCGGCCGGGGACCGGATCCACCAGTGCGGGGCCGTTGCAGAATTGTTCTCGTCGCTCGCCAGAACAGTCCGGTGCCGTGCTGTTATTTGCCCAGGCGGTAGGAATGCTTGTCACCGATCTGCTCCTTTGGCCACATACACTCACACCCAGCATCGATCTTGAAGCGAGACAGAGAGAAGGGAAGGCAAAGGCAAAGTCAGTGGGATATGGGATTAGAAGTGAGATAAGCTAATTAAACCGCCTCCTACGGTGACCGTTTTTGCTGTCCGTTGGTGTGTCGGTCCACTCCCAAGCACGCTTACCTCCTTGAGGGCGACATGCTCCCAGCAGTTGACGGCTTTGGTGTCCGGCCCTGTCACCTTGCGGCGTGTGATGTAGATCTTTTGACGTATCTGGGTGCAGGAAAGGCCGGTCTCGGTGCACTGCAAGCATGGGAATGTTCGAAATCAATCATACACGCACATGCAGGGGCGAGCAGTTCGGGCGGGTGGGCCTGAAATCCCAATTTCGGGCAGCATCGCCAGCTAATTACCTTATTCTGGTAGGTGTTGTACGAGCTAAGGCATGACTCGGTGACATAGTGATTAGGGCGATACTCGTACCCATCGGTACCGTTGCCGACGTACACGATGTTCAGCAGCACCTCGCAGACGGGCTGGCGCGAGTGGGACCGTTTGACCACGATCGGTTGTCCGGCTTCCGCATCCACGTCCTGCTGGTCGCCGTACTCGCCATACTCCGGGCCTCCGTCGTTCGGCGGCGCCCGGTTCCACTTCATCAGCGGGGCCCACACGTTCGGACCGCCGAAGAGATTGCGCAGCGGGTCGTCGTCCTTGTTGCCCATCACCAGGGCCATTGTGACAGCGACCGAAAATAGAAAAATCTAGACACAGGTCGATACAGGTCCAATGCGTCATCGGGGATGCATCAGGTTCGATGGGGATAGAGAGGGTAGAGAGGAGAGAGAGAAAAAAAGAGAACAGAACCGGAAAGAATGTGAATTAGAATCGGAAGTCCTATCAGGCATCATCTGAAGAGTGTGGAAGCAATGATTCATTCGGCGCCGTTTCAATGGAAGTCGTGCTTATCGGATTTGTCGGTATGTTAGTTTTTGCTCTTTACAAACCCCCAGCTAGGGTTGACGTAGCTGATGATGCCTCAGCTTTGATGACCGGAACCACCAGATGTTTCCCTTCGATGACCCGATTGCAGCAGGGTACACACACACACGCACACAGGTCTACTAACCCTACTGCTGGTATGACGTAGTACATACCGATTCGCACGGCTAACCGGTGCCTCGATAAGATAGACAACGCTCAAGTACGTTTGGTAGCATTACGGCAGCCGTAGCACTACACCGGCGGATGAGTAGTTGTGCAATAATTGTTACGATTTAGTGTGCAACACCATTCCTGCGTGGCGTTTGCGCGGCCGTGCAAACTATGACCAGCTGGTGCGCTGTTCCTGTTCCGTCAACATGCAGCCACGTCATCGCAAAGGACACGGCGTGCCAATTCCAGGAAGCATGTGTTCTCATGGAGCATACCGCTACATACCGCGTGTTGCGCTTCCCGGTTCTCCTCAATCACATCTGTTCCACCTGCACCCTCCTACGCTGCCCATTTCCCCCCTCCCTTTGGACCAGTCCGAACCATTCCCATTTCTGGTTTTGCGGTCGTTATCGCTGGGCGCTGAGTGTGTGTTACCTTTTAATTATGTTGACCTAACGCGCTTCGATCCGGCGCTTCCACCCATTAAGGCATACGGGCACGCTAGCGGGGTGCGGTGGTGGACGATAGCAGTGAACCTGGTGAAATGGCACTTTATTTGGTCTGTCAATAGAATGACAGATAGAGGAAGCGGAAAGCGAAACCGCTTACAATTTTCTCGCATCCAGCAGCGAGGTGTCGTCTGTGGATCGCAACTACCGTGCGCGTCGTAATTGGTGCACCAACCAATTTTGACCCCAAACCTCCCCAATCCCCGTTGCCAGGGGGGAGGGGAGTATTTTATGTATTTCCACTATCACCGTTTGAACAGATCGTTTTTTTTTTCGGGGAGGGAAACATTCTTTGCAGTTCATTAAGAGAGCAATTTGGAACGCTCGTTGCTCGGACCCATTTCCATTTGACCGGAGCGATAAGATCGCTGCCGACTTGCCGTGGCACGGGCGCGCAGAGCATTAATGGTGCTGTAATGAGGCTGATAGATAATTTGCACTCTGCCGATATCGGCCGTATTGCTGATCGTTAAATTTGGTGCCGAAAAACCAAATTTGCCAATCGAACACCACTCCTGGTGCCTATCGCAAGATCTATACCGACAAATGGGCACAAAATTGCATTCCAATTTCTATACCGCCTCCCCAAAGCGGATATGATTATTGCGATTGAGCGTGAAAAAGCGTTCGGCTCGACGTAGTGCTACTGCTACACTGTCACAAAATTATTTGCAAACAAACCGTTCACCAACCGTTGTGCGGCGGATGATTGTACGCACGTTTTCACTGAATGATTTATCCATTCTATGATGATGATGGCTTTGGTAGGGGCAGAAAGCTTTCGTGGCAAGTAGCGGTGATGCGGTGTATTATTCAACGCAAATAGACGACTACTACAAAGTGCAACCCGAATGGGGTGGATGGCTAATACATCGACTTATTGGTAATGCATCGGAATGATGAGGACAATCATCTGCCAACACGAGCTTGTGATGATTCAGCAATCAGTTTGTTAATATATCAATTGGAAAAGGAGCGAGCGGAAAGCTCATCTCCGTTCGGTTATCAGGGGGCACCATCTCGGGCTTGGTGTTGCATCCGAGCTCGTGAAGCCACTTTCAATTTACTTAGCCTCAGCTGGAGTGAATAAAAGTGGTATAATAAATCCATTACTTGCAATACATATTTATAAGGCTCTGTTGCAAACGTACTCACACATACACGAATGTCACATGCACATGCTCAAATCGAAGGGATTTGTGCCGGAGGACATTCGAATGTACGGGCGAATTTTAATCTTTACCAATGCTAAAGCCCTCTCCAGCATCGAACAAGAGTGTTGGTGGTGGTGGTGGTGGTGCATTCTCTGCGGTTGCATTCAACTTCACATCAGCTGGTACCATGAGCATAACGCTATTTATGCATGTACGCTTGGCTTGAAATTAAAATGTCAGGTCGCATATTTTGTGCACCTTCAAAGAATAATGGTGTTTGATGTCTGTTTGTGCATGTGTGTGTGGATAGTGAGAGTGCGTAATAAAACTTTTAATCAATACTTGATACGATCTATTTAAAGTATCTGCCCTAATCCTTACAGTTGCATATGAATGAGGCTTTTTTCTACAGACGATCGTGTGAGACCTGGGAATGCGGGAAAACTTTTACCCAATAGATTGTGCAAGTGTTACATCCTTCTAATAATGTCCGTAAAGTGCTTTCACCCAAACACTTCCCTTACACAATTTGTAGAATATAATAATTTGTTTTTAATTGAAAGATCCTGCATACGTTCTACGCTTTTGATTTATGATTTATTAAACTTGAGATGCAATTGAGGCCAACATGGCAATTTGGAATTATTCTATAATAAATAATCCTTGGAATATAATTTAGTCATCTGACTACAGGTATTAACAATTCTAGCAAATATGTTTAATATGATAGAGATGCTGACAGTTCCTTTTCGTGGAAAGGTTTTGAAACTGAGCAACTGCGGAATATTTTGCAGACAAAAAGTATGACATTTAAGTACAGTAAACAAACTCATCAGACACACTCATATCTTTTTAATATTTCTCCCCACAATGAGCACAAATGAATTGATTACAAATACCCTTTTAAACAAGTAAATTGTTACAAAACGAGCAAGACCATTTGCGTTTACAGTATTATATTTATGCTTCCTTATGTCATTGTTGAAATGTACCAAGAACATGCTTGGTAAAAATTGAACATTGCTTTACCCGTGCACTCGCTCATGAAGTTTAATTTCGATACAAAAATCGAATAAAACATTTACGTAGTGGTTGATTGTTTTGGAATTTTTGGGTACATAGGCTAAATAATGTATTTTAGATTGGAAACATGGAACATTGGATAAAGCCAATATAACAAAAACGATGCAAGAAATTGAAACAAAAACAAACAACATAAAAAACGAGACATGAAAACTATAATGAACTGTCAGTAAAACATCAATGCCTCAATTGTTTATGGATAGACTATGCCCGTTGAACAATATTTTTCCATTTTTTAGTTCAACATTTTTTTTTCGATTTACTTGTACTTTAATTTTGATGCAAAATTTATTAAAAATAAAACCTTCCTTTGTAACGAGTAAACCACTGGAACAAGTTTAGCTCAGTATACAGTTTTGGTGACACTTTACTAGCATCAGCGTCAAGTGACAAAACGCATCAAATAAAATTAAGAACTGCCTGATTGTGTAAACCAATTACGAGAATACGATAGCAATAATCGGAAATAATCAGAATTTGCTAGATGCAAATTAAGAAGTGAAATATCATACATCAAAAATGGGAAACTCAACTGTCTTTTACGGATATTTTAATATTCAATTTCCAGGAGGTCGAATAGAACAAAATTGATTACTAGTTTCGGTCGTTTGTGTTTAAGAGGTTGAAATATTCAAAATTAAGTGAATCCTTACAAACCATTTTTACTTATGAACTTATGACACATACATATATCAATCAAATTGAAACATATTAAACCCTAACAAAACCATTGTACAATACGCCTATTCTGACAATTGCCACTGCTCCTGATTGCCATTAGTCATGCATCGCGGGTACCGCAGCTCGCAAATCAAAACATACCGTGCCCTGATTGTGCCACGGTTACACAAGTGACAATCGATTAAATGTGTTTCTTTGGCGCGTTTAAAAATCAATCACAAACTGCAACCAATGCCACACCGTTCCAGTTGTCGAGTAACGTGACCTGTTTCATATCACCATCGGTTTTGCATAAACGTTCTCCCCCCTGCCAGCCCTGCTTTCGCCCGTGATTGGGCTCGCAATTTCAAGCGGCATTTGAATTAGTTTCCAACATATTGAACAATATGTGCAGCGGTGAAAGCAAAACAACTACAGACAACAGCTACAGCAACAAAACAAACTGCATCCAGAACGGTTTCACACCGGTGTCGATAACGAAATGGAGTGCGCGGGATAGAAACGTTTGAATAAATTGATCAATAAACGACGCTTTGCTAATTGTTATTTGTTTTCCACTGCACTTCCGCGGCTCTGGCTCATCCCGTCCAGACAGGCCACGGACTGACTGACGCAACGGGCACTTGTGCTGCGCGAAGGTGAGCTCCACGAACAATTATACTGAGTGTAGGCAATGTGTATAATTTCATAAGGCTCGGCAAACCCATAAGGCTCATGCAGAAGCAGTACAATGTAGAACCGTTATTGCAATTTGCTTGCCACAGTTTGCACCGTGCACTTAACATGCTCCAAGCCTGATGGCTGTTTCTAGCGGTATGTTATGTTACTTTTACGCAGCAAAAGCAGCCTCACTGTAGCACTGTATGATTGCAAATTGAAAGCTTTCTCCCGTGACACATCGTTACTGTGCCCACCTTTCCCAGCGCTTTGATGAACATTGGCGTCGGTGGGAAGCGATGTTGTGCTAAAATGAAATTAAAATTTCATCATTCTCCGAAGTTTGCCCCATCGGCAGTCACAATTGCTTGTGACCAAAGAGCGACTAAAGGGCTTGTTTGTTTGTGTGTGTATGTTATTTTTCTTCCTTCCTGTTGGTTATTTCGTTTCATTGAAACTGATTTTCGCTTTCCCACCGATCAGCCGGATGATGGATTGTTTTACAGATTCCAACAGACGGTTGGTAAAAACGCGAAAAACAACAGAAAATGAAACTTTTACCACACTTACTAGCATTGCTATTTTATCCATTTTGAAGCTAGAGATGTCGGGACAGGATCAAGCTGTGGTGTAACGTCACACCAAAGTACACACACGCGCACTCACGCACAGCAAAAGCGAACGATAAAATGAAAAAAAAATCGCACAGGCACAAACACGCGGATCCACTGTTTGATGCTGTACGATGCAGTTAAACGGCTTCGGAAGTTATTTGATAAATAATGAAACAAAACGACACATCGATCGTGTTGCACACCGTCGCATGCACTAATCTAACACACTGAGGCACTAAAGCGTGCACTTCAAACGTCTTCGCTGACTGGAGCTGGCTGCCAGCCCGTTTAGACGATACCAAGCGACCGCTGGGTGGATGTTGAGCCACCACAAAACGAACTAAATCACTGGCCCGGTCGTTGCCGATGGTGCTAGCTTTTATAGTGCTTAGGAGTGTGTCTACTAGAAATACATAAAAATTACCGCGAAAAGCATGCTTATCAGTGCGGGGTTCGGTTGATATCTTTTTTCCCCCTTCTTTCTTTTGTTTGTAGCAACAGATAAGCGAAGGTAAAAGCAACCCAACGCCTCCCTTCGATCACAGCTGATGATGGCTAACGCCGCGGGCTAGGGCGCAAGCGCACAGGATTCCGCGCGGCGAAAGGCTGATCTTAAGCTCCCATTAAGAAATTGTTCTTCCCATTGCAAAAGCAATGACGCAAGGAGGGATTAACGGGGAAAGGAGTGAGACACTGCTGCACTTAGCGCCTAGCGAGGGCGAACAGGAACCTGGTGGTCGCAGGCGGCCAGTGCTGGCGACGGTTGAGGTTGTGCTAATGAGTAGGATGAAATAAATCACTTTCGTTGCGAGAAAGCTGTTTTCGCTTGTCCATTCATAAAGAGCAGGGGCGCGCTTACTTTTACAGCAGCACAATTACTTCGAAAGTCGGCCGCAATCTCTTGCACAAGGGGGTGGCAAGGGGTATAAATCTCTTTGCCCACTGCTGCAGGAAGGATCGCAGGATTGAACGCCAAGCTCGCTTGGTATGTGGGTTTAACTTTGCTGTTTAGAGATGATAATCTCCCAAGGTTTATCGATATGGTCGATGAATATTGACCTAGTCAACCGTCCACCATCGCATCCCCCCCTCGGGAGTAAATAAACAAACTGCCCATCGGGCATCCACTGTGACACGGACACGGTAATGGGACGTTATTCGTGCTGGTGGATTAGTGTTCAATTCGCTGGAAAGCTCCCGAGGGCTGTACTGCACGAACGTGGGCGCTGGCTGGGCCACTTTGGAGGTTGGTTGTCGTGGTGGAGCGGTGTTCTAAAATCAACTGCAATTAATTATGGCTACTTTGAGTGCGAAGTTAGCGCTTGGGAAAATTCCTCAGGAATCACGTCTTCAGCACGGTGAAGGACGAATTATCCCTTTTGGGAGGGAGTTTTCTCCCATATTCAGCGAATAATGGTATCGATTACGATAATCATGCAGTGGAGAAGGGTGATACGGGTAAGACTAGTAAGTGGCCGCGTTGGGATAAGGGTGTGTATCGGTTCCGTAACATCGAGCACCCTAATGTATCGAACAATTAACCTCTTTAACTAATTTAACACATGACCGGTGCTGAATCAACACGCTGGCTCAAGTGGCTTCGCTTCAAGTCGAAGAGGCGCTTGAAATACAAAAAAAAACAGTTTGTATTGTAGTGTAGGCTGCAACAACAAACGGATACAATCGATTCGCGAGCTGTTCTTTCGATTTGTTTCACTGCAAAGGTTTATGTGTTTCATCGATTGTTAGTGCGGTTGTGTGTGCGTTTCCTGCCTGTGTATAAACTTGTCAATGCGAGACCAGAGTGTGGTGTGAAACCACCTCGGGGCCCGGGTGGAGCAAAGTGGATGCTCAGTTATGTATGCAAATGTTTATTATCGTTCATTATGATTGTCAGGCTTGTCGTAAATTATTAACAACTCCTTCACTCTTCCCGACTGCTGACTGCTGGTGGGTGCGGCACAAACTAGTTGTTCCTTTCAGCACACATACCGGGCGCCGTGCGAGAGGATACAAAGTGCGCCCCAAACCGTACCATGCTTCCTGCCCTTGCTCCACCAACACCAAAATGCTGAAATGACAAGACGCTATGTGTGATCGCTTCGGCAAAAGGAATTAATTTTAAGGAGGCTGTGGTGTGGGGCTTTTGAAAATTTCCTAAAATTGACAATGAAATTAAGACACTATGCCTGTGTGCGTGAAAGCCCCAAACGTTAAGCATCGAGAAGCTGTTGTTGTGGTTCATTAAACGGTAACAGAAAGTGGATTGAGTAGCGACGCATTGGATGGGTCGGGTGTGTGGTCCGTTACACGTCGTTAGTTTGTATGCCTGAGCAGTTCTTATTTCAAATCGGTAAGGGATTTACATTCGGCGGATTCGTTTTTCACTCAAAAGCGTTTGATGTAACGAGCTGAACGTTCCCGGAAGATGATGGTGGGCGTTGGCGTGGAATCTTACTTCAAAAACTCATACAAACAAATCGCGATAACGGTAAACGATGGTAATGGTAACAAGCATTCCTAGTTTCATATGATCAAAACAAATGGATCGTTAATAAAAAAAAGAATCTCAGATACGGTGGCTAAAAGTCAATAGCGAATGAATCATCAGCTAATCAGTTCGCTTCAGGTTTTGATCGTTATCATCTGGATTAGTGTGGTTATTTTTAAACTTATCGCTTTCTTGAAGGCCCTAAAAGTCATGCTGAAGCTTAAAGCCGGTTTAATCCATCGTACAATAGAACTAATGAATAGCAAGGTTTTCGATTTGATTGATAGCGCAAAGCCTTATTACGGTGAATCATTGTCGACTATAGAACAATCAAGCTGATTGCTTGTGCTTTTGGATTAAAATGCTAGGTTTGTATGTTTTAATTCTCTATTTTCAACGGAAACTTTTTTCAATTGGTGGTCCGTGGTGGTAACAGACGTGGTCCGCCAAGGAATTTAATTTGGTATGGAATAGCTTATTACAGTAAATCGAGTTTAATCGTGATTTTGAGAACGACTCTCGATGCAAGAATTGATACAACGGACGTATCAAATAAATTAAAATTTTTAAAATGCCTGGATAATGCCTCAGAAGAACTAGATGAAAAAACTGGATGCAGAACTAGATGAACCTAAAAAAATATGCAAAAATCCTCTATCAAGTTTGGAACGTCTGAGAGATGAAAATGAATTGTTGCATTGGTGATTGTGAAAAAAAATCTCTAATGCAAGTGGACATTTCATTTTGTTAGAGTGATTTTGTCCAATTTTGGATATATTTTTTCCATACAGGGTTTCCCACGATTTATTGGTTGGTTCCCATCAATTTTTGGTGGGTTCCCATATTTTTTTGGTGCGTTTCCACGATTTTTTGGTCGTTTCCCAGAATTTCTTGGTCCAAATGTATTGACATCCAATCGGAAAATACCAATAAATTATGGGAACGAACCAAAAATCTATGGGATACGAACAAAAAATCGTGGGAATGCACCAAAAAATCATGGGAACTGACCAATAAATCGCGGGAAACCCTGTAAAGCAATATTCTGATTTTATTATGTTTTTGGTTCTGCTCATTCATAACCCTAAAACAAAAAATGTTTAAAAAAAGCAGTAAAGCAAGTAAAGTTTCTCACGAACAAAAAAATGGATCTTTGTCTACCTGGAATGAATCTTTCAACCAACTTCAAAAATACCAGTGTTCTGACCGATAGAGCCCCTGGCGCACTCTCATTTTACTTCCATCACAGGTGGAATGTCATAATCAAGATGTGTCGATGATGTAGATTCAGTAATTCTAAAAAGAATTTTAATTAACTGCAAACTTTATGTTCATCATAAAGATATATTGCACAACGCGCACAAGTTTTATCTTCTAAGTCAGGCATGAGCAACATGGGGCCTGTGGGCCAGCATTTTCCAGAAATATGCCATAATAATAATTGAAAGCTGTAGTCAAATTTTTGTACAAGATCATCGTTTTCTCTTCGTATTTGGTGCAACAATCATACTCGGCGTAGGCCTGCCTTAACAGCTAATCTTCGAAGTACTAAATATGTGGAGAAAACCGAAGCCTCCCTTTCGTATGAAATTTTGATTGGAGAAACTACAAAATCTATCAAAATGAAATTGATTTTATTGAACTTTTCGAATGATTCATGAACGCATGCATAGCGAAACACGCTTAATCAGAGAAGCACGTGTAGTAATGAGCTAAACAGATTGAGATAAACAGATGAGAAACTGAACGAAGAAAAATGAGTCAACAAATATATACTTTATTAATATATATTTGTTCATTAACAGTTCATTAACAGTTTAAACCCAAATCATTTAGGAAAAGGATTGAACATTAGTTTACATTTGAAAATAATCAAATGACATAATTATTCGCCGTTGAAATATATGGTACACTGCTATCACAAAACTAAATAGAAGTCTAATTTCGGGTTACACTACTTTTTATGTGTATTTAAGTTTTTGCTCTTCAGCTGTAACTGTGGTCTGAAGCAAGTGCAAAATAACTGTTAAATGAAAATGTTAAGTGCATAGAATATTAACAATTTAAATTCAGGTTTAGGGAATATCGTGGTAGGTAAATTGAGGTATTTCATGCTATAATTTAATTTGAGAAAGAAATGCAAAAGATCCATTTTATAGACCATTACCGAGGGGTAACTGCCGAGGTTTCCCGTCAATAGAGGGAGAGAGTAAAAATGATCGCAAAAACCACAGCTTGTATAAAAAACTAAAGAACAAATTACTATAATACTTTTAAAGTGAAATTTGAAACAGTTTTTGATTTTAATACACAAAAGTTTAATATTGAAAGGGGTTTGAGATATACGGCCTATCTGGACCGTTCGTTCTGTATACAAAAAAAAATGCAAGGTATGTATGATGTTACTCAGAAACTTTGCTCTTAATGTAGTATTACGCTGTTCATTTCTTGTCCTCATGGTTCACTGCATCAGCAAACAGCGATCTATGATAATAACTAATTGAATGTCACTTCAAAATGGCACATGAAATTGTGATAAGTTTCCCCCCATGGACAATGGATAGATTTACGACGTCTCCATTTGCTTGCCTTTGAAATCGCTACAGTAGAAATCCCAAATCCCTGCGGAGGGAGCAATAGCCTACAATGGATGGCGTTGAGACCGAAGCTGGATGGGAAACGGTTTATGTGATTTCTGCTAAGCAGTTAATACGTTTTCCATATGATAGCCGCGTGTGTCTCCCTTGCCTCTTCTTGCATGGGAAAACAGACGATATCCGAGTCGCACGATATCCTTTGCTACTTTTCCCACTCTATCATTTGATGGAGATTGATCCGTACCATTGTTTGCGTATGTTGTGTTGAACACTTGTACACTTGTACCGATTCGTCGTCTCCGGCAATCCCTACAGGGCTCCGGCAAGGCACAGCAGTAACATATGTACGGCATATTCGTTTGTCAATTTATTCCATCAGACTGATGTTTGAAATTACAATCACGTTGATGTGAGAGCAGGTTGCCTTCAAAAATAACAAGCAAATTCAGCAAGGGTTTTGTGATACCGGGACCGGGTGCGTAGGAAACTTAGCTGTAAAGGAAATATTGACTGTTGGCCAAAGAAAGCTGCTAGACGAGCAGAGTGGACTCCAGTGAAATGGACAAGAATGGAGGCATGGAGAGGGTGTTCCATCGATCTTCATTGCCGCAAACCCTTTCCGTTTCCATATGGCGTGTTGGGAGCACGCCCGATCCGTCGTGGCAGCAGATGAGCTATCCTACTTGTTTGTTGTTGCAATATTGGAAAATATTTCCCCAACCTCTATACCGACACTACACTTTTCGGGGTAATTCTGTACAGAGTCCGCTTGATACAATGGATATAGTCCAGATGTTGCTATTCCTGCAGTGCCAGGAAGTATGCGGTGTCATTGATGCGGATGTCTTACTTTGCATGCAACTCAATTAAGGCCAGCCAGCCTGAATGGTGCTGGGCATGCGGCAAGATATTGCGGATGTTAAAGCAATTTCATTCATGCTAGATTTACGCAAGCCTTAACACGCCCTACAAAAAGTACGGTGCTATCATAAAGCTTAACCTCATATTGTCGTATAGAAATGGAAAAATTAATACAAGTTTTGTCAGATCAATCAGCCCGCTAGAGTAAGCTTTAAATGGGGTCTCTTTGGAAGGTTGATTGCACAAGCTTGACAAATGCGGTGCTGGATCGATCATCACACTGCTCAGCGAAACTGAAAGGGCTTTTCAAATTCAGTCTGTCCAATCATAATAGGTGCGTGGGTTTCCATGGCCCACTCTAGCTGGTGGAGTGCCGTAGCGCAGACTGGCACAGGCCTGCGAATGTGACGTGGTTCGTGCGGGCAAATGGGTACCAATTGGCATTGGCAATCATATGAAGCGTCGATAAAGTGCGAGAATGATAAAGAATTTTATTTATTGAGCACTATTATGCGCCCAACCGTCACTGTACACTCCGGTCGACCGCATGCCATGCCGTCCCGTGGCACTGCGGATGCGAATGACAGTTGGCGTACCGCGACGCAAATGACTCAACGGGATGGGAATCCCTGGCACGGGGTTGCGAGAGTCGATTCTACTGGGTCAACAATCATTGCTGCCTACTTGCTGCTCTAACCACATCACCACTCCCCTCCCCTACCCCGCCCTCTTTTATTGGTCTGCTCAATCGGAAAGTGCAAACAGTGTCGCTTACCGAACGAATTACCGATCCAATATGGTGCCATTTCCGGAGCTTTCCTCCAATTTGTACGTGCGATGTTTGCGTGCGCGCCGTGGCGCTGTGGCGTTCATTTGCGATCGAATTACCGGGATGTAAATTAACTGCTACCCACCCTAGACAAACATAACATTCCCCTACCCTGAATGGTGTAGAGTGCTTCTCACCTCCACCGACGAGCCACACAGTTGCGGGGGAAGAATTTTGTTTAATCATCCACTTCAGTTTCTTGTCATCAGACACGTGGTCTGTGGTGGAGAGTGGCCATTCCGGTTGGTGGACATTACGCTGCCACTCTACACCACTGTCACCGTTTCCGCAAAGAATGTGGTTACATTCTGAGGGGTAAGGGAGGAGGCAGAAGCCACCCTTGGTAAGAGACCACTCATCGTGTCTGGTCACAAGTTGATGGTGATGAAGGCAGAGTTGTACCGACAGAGGTTGCTGTTGTGCAGTTGGTTGGAATACAACTGGTTCTTACCATTTTCAGGCCAGTTTAGCCAATCAGTCAGTGGAAGTGAAAGTTACGTCCAGCTGTCGTCTAACCATGCGCCCATGCGACAGGAAACCATACGGAGCGGGGCATGAGGCAGTGAATAATTCATTTCCTAAATGTAGGCAACGATTTTGACATCCGGACGAAACGGGCAATTCCGGGTGCTGTTCCGTTCCGACTGCGGACGGTATTCTCCCCGGGGAGAAGTAAGCTGCTGTTGTGGAGTTGTCGGTGTTGTTGGTTAGTTTACGCTCGGCAATAGTTCCTGGTTTTGTGGGTTTGGGTTCGGTTTTGGTGCCCTTTCGCCACACCGACGCCTCCCGCCGTGTACGGGAGCGAGCCATGAAAATCACATCGGTTTGGTGCCACGGCCCGAAATGCGCCGGGAAATGCGCTGCGAAATGGAAATAAAGCGATTATATTATGCCTAAAATTTCCCCCTTAATTGAATCGAACCGACTCGACCAACTTAATTATTAACTTTCGCCATCGCTCATCCCGCCCGGCGGCGGTGGTGGGTATATCTTGGAGCCGGCGTTGTTGCCGGCGACAGTTCGAGTGATTGAGAGCACTTAAAATCAAATTAAGCAGCTCGTCTCCGGAAGGGGCAATGTTCGCCACCGCCAAACGTGACCGGTCGTGTTTGGCAAGTGCAGTCGGGTTTTCGGGTTGTACTCTTTTGGATTCGCTAATTATCAGGCTGATTATTTCTTCTCCATCCTCTACCGCCTGCCCTTCCTGCATGATACCAAAAACGGTCTTCACGCGTGCATGTGAGAGCCGGTTCGTTTCGTTTGATTAATACTGCAAGTTAATTGGCCTTTTGAGAGTCGCTCGTTGGAGATGTGACATGTGTGTGTTGAGGAGGAGGGAAAAAAATGTACAATAAGGATGGCAACAACGGTGAATAAAACAAGCGTCACTTTGTAGAGATTGTCATCGGATGTGCTAATTTGGATGATTGCTTTTAATCGAGATTGCATCGAACTGCATTACACAGACCGGGAGCATGGAGCAAAATGGACACGGTATAATCTTGGCGCAATAATCTGTTCGGCTATATTTGTATTGTATGGACGGCAAAATATTAGTTTTAGCAAGTTTAAATATTAGTTGAATACAGATTAAGCTTCACATTTCTTATATATGAATATTGAACACTTGAGATGTGGTGGGGCATCCCTTTTTACTCAAACTTGATACGTTTTCGAGAATCTTTTTTTTTTTCACGACAATCAAAACGTTATGTTAAGCAATTATTTTATTTTTTGATTTGTTCATTAATTTTAGGCTAACGCTCACAAAACATTGCATTTAACACAATCCAAGCATTGCCAATTGGTTGAACATTTAATAATGCTAATATTGCAGATAACCATTTTACTTCTTTGCCCCATACACACCTATAGGCGCACGCTGACTATGAAAATAATTACAATCGACTTATTGATGAATATTGTTTGACTTTTTTTTCCTTTTTGATGTGATAATTGGTCAGAATCGGTCATTCAAAGCTAAATTTAATCAATTTCCGATAACATTGTACTCCGTAGAAAGGGATTTTTTTCCTATATGAGTAACATGCTCTTTTGCAGTCATTCACGCTAAATTAACGATAGCCCTGCTCATCAATATAAAAACTATATAAAAACTTTACGAACTTTAATGTGGGAGGTGTCAAACTCGACTAGTTGTTGGGTCAACTGTTAATTCAATGTTTCAAAGGCTTGAAAATTACGTTTTTGTGTCGTGTTATCAGTTTTGCATCTTCTGATAAAAATATTTATCGCAATTTCACGCTTTATCTATTTTTATTTAACTATTTATCTATTTTCTTTAACACCAGTCTGACAATTTAAGGGTATGATTATCGCAAAGGTATGTGTAGATGAAATGTGATAGGAGCAAGAAAAATGATGCCTTTTAGCGATTCAAGAATAACACCAGAAACAACGAGCCATAACTTGATGTACATATTAATAAACCGTTTAAAACCACCTGTGAAATATAATGGAACCCCGCATAACAAATTTAATTCTTTCCAGTGACTCACTCGTTATGCAAAAAATGGGTTATGTGGGAATGAAATGCGTAATAATTAGTGCTAGAACCAAAAATGTGCTACTAGAAAGGACACAGCTAAAACACTGAAAAATATCTCCATGTACTAGCAATTGGTAGATCATTCGTTCATCAAATCTTTGTTTTTACGCAAATAATACTCGTCAAATTAACACAGATTTGTGGACAATTATTCAGCACTTCTTATTTAGCAGAGATATGGGAAAGAACGATGCATCCTCCGGAGCATCTTTGGCGGTGTGTTCGAGCATGGAGCGTGGAGGAGAAGGATGAACCACGAGCTTGCTGAGCTGCACCAGCTTACAGAACAATAGTCTAGAACTTCCCTTTAGGAAATTACACCGCGGAAAGTCCACGGCACCAGCATTTTGGATGGACTTTTTAATAGTTATAGCCATTTTTCCACCATGTCAAAATTCAACTTTTTGATATTTGTAATCGCATAGAATCTCTCATGTATTCCTGAAGGATGTCGTATCAATGGCTCTCCTTTTTATTACTCTAAGTTGTCCAAGTCGTGACAAGATATTGGATTCGTGAAACGCCTCACCCGCGTCGAGCGAGTAATAGCATAACGAATGGCTACTATTTTGGCCGGTGTTTCATTTCTCGCTTATTTCAATACTCGTTCGTTATGCGAGGTTTTGTTCGTTAAATGAAGTATTCGGGGAGTACGTGGTACTCGTTATGAAGGATTTCACTGTATTACCAAGCTAGATAGATACAACATTCAAACTTTGGACAAAATATGGAACATTTTAAAATCGTCGTTTTGAATGGATTAACTAGCCATGTTGTTACGATAATTAATCTAAGAATACTCAGTACGAGCAGTTCCGTGGTACAGTCGTCAACTCGCGGGACTTAATAATATGCCCGTCGTGTGCTCAAGCCTCGTTTGAACCATCGTAGCAATGAACTTACTATCCTACTACGGGTAATCAAAAAGCCATAGCCCATTAGTGGTAAAGGTAGATCTCTAGACCGGCAACTTTAGGATATTAGGATGCAATTCAACGAAGGGGAGTACTTATTCTTCTTCTTCGATAGCGTACGCATTCGATCTAAACACGAAGCCATGGCGACCCTTTCCTACACTTACACTTACTTAGGATACTACACTTAATTGGGCCGGAAGGACATTTCCAGACCCAGGAGTGTGATCCGCATGAGAATATAACCACGGTAAATAACCACGGTAATATAACCACGGTAGACCATAGTTGAATCACTTAGACACTCGGCCTCAGCATCATTTTTTGATCTAAAAAAAATCGATAGGCGCTCACGTTCAACTAACAGTACAACCATTTCATTCATATCTCTACACGAAGTCGATTCCCATTGAGATCAGTATTAAGTGTTGGCAAACGATCGAATTTTTCAGTAGTAGATAGTTCAGTTTGCTCGTGAGCGTCATGATATACTAGTTTTCAAAACAAAACAAAAAATCCTGTAAAATGAACACCTTAGCGGCGAATGAGTGTCAAATGACACCAACATGACAGCCAAATCGTTAAAAAAAATTGTGCCAAGGCCGACTATTAGACTAAATTTGATTTGGCGTTCAGGTAAACTGTAAATAAATTTAAATATCTTAATAAAGTACAAAATTATTTTCAATTAATTTGCTCTCGTGTCCAAAGCACAAGCCCAGCAAGTTCAACGAAATTCCGATTATTCGGTTTCGTAAAATCAGTAAACCATCTCGACCTACGATTAAAAAATAACTTGGATATGATTCATGACTAAAAGTGATCGCGTACCCGCGTGTAGTTTTGGTGCAATGATTTAAAACAAATTGATTTAAAAATCCATCTCCAAAGCAACGGCGCACATCAAACGTAAACATTTCGCGTGATTAACGTTTTCGTCGGAAAACAAAACTTCACACGAACATCAATCGGCGCAATTTGCTTGCGTTATTAATTGCGAAGCAAAAGGAAAAAAAAAACAAAGTAAGGAAAAAAAGGAGAAAAAAAAACACAATTTAATGATGCATCTTCTACTCCACCAGTGCTACCACCCGGTAAAAATAATAGCACTCTCTAGTGTCAACTCTGCCTTTGAACTTTATTCCCACACAGCACAGCATCACGAGAAGCAGAGTCAAAGGGCAAGGGAGGAAAGAACCTTTAAAGAAAATTGTCAACAGTCCCGCTGGGGGGGATGCGGTTCATACGGAGCTGCACGGTGAAACAAAAACAAACGGTGTAACGGTGACATTTCAGGTGAAGGAAGTAAAAAAACAGCCCGCGTTAAAAACGAGGACACCCGACACATCAACAGAACGCGACCCAGCGACATCCTTGCGGCCTTTAAATGGTGCAGATACCGTAGAAAGCTTTCTTACGTGATTGCCGAGAACGAAAAGTAATGACTCTTGAATCGCACATCCTCAAGCCTTTCGCACCTTTGACGTGCGCGCCACCGTTCTATACACTAGCGTTGGGGGGGGGGAGCTAGGGTGTGAGTGTTCCTGGAAGAAAGCAGGTCGACCGAAGCGAATCGCTAAGGAGCGCGTACTACTACTGCCCCGGATCTTGGAGGAGCTTTCAGTTTATGGGTAGAATGAAGATTCACGAGCACGAGTGTGATTCATGCTTTGTTGCTTTTCTCACCCTGGTAAGTGTGCTTCTTCATTGCAACCCATTCCGGTAATGGTGGTTACGGAGGGGGGAGAGGTGGGTGAAAGAGAGCGGGAGGCTGTACCATTTTCATTACCTCACATCTCGCACACCGAAGCTCCCTCGCTGTGCGCGGCTTTGCATTTGCGCTCGTGAAATCGTGGGAATTCGTCCTCTCTTTAAGTTTTCCTAGAACTATCCTGTTTTGCTGGTACGGTTCGGTTTTTTGTAATTTATTTGCACGTTTTACACTTTGTGAATCGTCATCTCCTTTTCTCATTGTGTGCATCGTCTTTGGTTCCTGACTGTTTTTGCTTCTACATTGTGCAGGCTCCGGCTTTTTTTATATGGTGCTACTGCTGCTGCTGCTGCTGCCCGTTGTGATGGTGTGAAGTAGAGATCCTGTGGGACGGCTTCTGGTACTTGATTCATTCATCCAACGGTTGTGACCGGTTCCGGAACCAAAAATAAAAGAATGAAACGAAGAAAAAGGTAGACTTTATATCTTTTCGTCTTACCGAAGCGACGAGCCATCTTGGAGTCACGGGAATCGAATGTGACGTTTTGGGTTTCTTTTCCTTTTTTTCCTTTCGTTATCATCATTTCCTTGCAACACCTTCAGCACCTTTCGTCATTAGGGTGAAGCCTTCCTCCCACTGGGGGTATGTTTTGCTTGGCTCTGCTTTACCTATCGTAACCTTAAGGATCTCCGGATTCCCTGGCCTTTTGGTGTCAGAAAGTGTGCGTGTGTGTGTCTCGCCATCACAACCGAGTAGCTCCATAGAATGACGTGGAAAAGGATAAACCAACTAACTAGACCCAAATCTCATTTAGGGCACACAGTTCAGGCACATGTGAAGAGAACACAGTTCGTATGGGCGTGTAGGAATGTCTGTGAGAGTGTGTGTCAGCCGGTGGGAACAGGAAAAAATGAAATGCTTTTGATTTAGTTGCGGCTCTATGATTGATTGAATACGGTATGACTGACGACATGGATGGGCCGGAAAACCGGAACTGTGTGAAGTACGTACCAGGCAAGACGGAAATCCTTAGTGTCCTTCTATTGTGAGTGTGTGTTTCGCTACCGCATAGCAACCGAACTGGCGCTATATGCTTTCGAGCGTCTAACCACGAGCGCAGTGGGCGATAGAAGCGAACATAATTTGAACGATGTTCTTATTAAAACTGTGGCCAATTTTTGCGGCCTTCACTTTTTTACTTATTTTTTCCCTTTTTTCGGTGCACAGCAACTTGCAGTTGCTCATGATAAGTAGAGTTGAGGTTTTCCGTAGATCGTAGCCGTTGCAAAACATGGCAGGAAATATAAATTGGTATGTGAACTCGCACCGTGAACCGGGAGGTAGAAGGGTAGCCGGAATTATGATTACGTGGTGTATTTTAGGGTGTGCATTTTAATTGTGCTTTTCGTTGAACTTGACCTGATTGTGTGCTCGTAGTCGGTGCATATTGTTCCAACCAGCACACCAGAGTTCTACACTGCTGGCTTCACTGTTGCATCATTATTCAAGTTTATCTGCAGATTGTTGCCAAACTTTGGGTGGAATAGTTTGTGCCATCATCTCGAGTTTGGAGCGCACAATCTGCTAGTCTTATCGATGAAAACATACCTTGTACGTGTTTCACATTATTTTCAAACTTACAAAAATTTATTTGTTGGTGCACTTGAATGCACTTATTTGTATATTGTTATTTACATTGCAATGGAGTAATTCATGCAGAAATTGTTTCTCACAACATAAGTTCGTTGAATCTATTTCACGCACGAGATGTTTATCGCAGAGTTCTAAGCAGATTTCATCATGGACAACCAGATTTTTGCAACATACTTGATAAAAATCTTATATTTGAATTTTGTTGCATTTAGGGATATTTTGTTTTGTTAAGAAATAATCAACTAATGCTTCACATATGACATGATATTTCTCTTCCTTTCATGGAATAAAACCATTTTCTTAATCTTTTTCAAGCAATCTGTAATCGAATTGAATACATAGTCAGATTCGTTCGGACTGCCAAGATAGGACGTAACGCTTCCTAAAACTTCGCCATCCAACTTATTTAAGAGTTTAATTATGTGCCCCTACCCAAGGTAAGCCTTCTAAACTGCAACGTTTCCAGTAAGGGAGCCCCCTTCCGGGTTTCCATGATCGCCTGGACGATAAACTGCCGGGTTCAATCAGTCCGCTAAGAACGCTAAGAATCGTTCCACCTCGGCTCATGTCAGTTGAAACTGACCTACCGCGATGGTATTCAACGTCCAGTTGTGACGTATGTACGACCATCACATTACATGGCGACAGTATCCAAAAACGAACATACTCCAAGACCATCTATGATAAAAATTACTATACTAGACACTAGTTCCCAGAGAATGCATTCTAATGTTATTTAAACTTGTTCTCAAAATTTAAATTTCTGATGCTGATCAATTAAACTTAATTCAGCAAATTTCTTAAACCCAAAAATTTATTAGCATTTCATTGAACACATGTAATAGTTTATTTTATAAAACACAATTAATTTGTTTAACATCATACCAAGGTAAAGCCTGGTAATACAATGTACTGGAGGGAGGCGTAGGGAAAAACACAAATAATTCAAGACTAGGTGTAACTGTTAAAGTATTTCACAAGTTGGCCTTAGCCTAAAAATGCATACTTGTTACGAATAAACTAAAAATTGATAGGTTTAGTGCACAGTTTCATGTATTGTAAAATAACATCTGTTTGACAGTTAAAATTCTTATCTACTTACTTACTTACTTATCTGGCGCTACAACCGCTTTGCGGTCTTGGCCTGCCTCAGGAGTGTCCGAAACCGCTCACGGTCTCGCGCCTTCGTCTGCCAGTCCGTTATCCCGGCCTTAATGGCGGACGCCTCCACGCCATCTTGTCACCTCAATTTGGGCCTACCACGCCTCCTCTGTCCTTGTAAACGGCCAATCTTATCTACTTAAACAATACGATGAATTCGTGAACCTTGTGAATTTGATGGTTTTTTGTTTATTAATATAAATTTGGTTTAGCGTTGAACTATTTTACATTTAAATACATGATAACAGTCCAATGGATATTGAAGTTAATGTAAATTAATTGCATCATCGTTGTTACCAACGATGGTACTGGATCTCTGGATCTGGAATCAATGCTGGATCATATCATGAACAATGGAAACGTGTGGGTTTTTGTGCTATGAAATAAATAATCTTACAGTAAGCTGTATACTGGAGGGCCTGACTGGTGGTACAGGTCAACTCGTACGACGTAACAACATGTCCGTTATGGGTTCAAGTCCCGAATAGACCGTGCCCCCATACGTGTAGGACTGACTATCCTGCTATGGTAACAATAAGTCTCTGAAAGCCAAGCTCACTTCACTAAGTGGGTACAGGCAGGCCTTAACCGACAGCGGTTGTTGTGCCAAAGAAGAAGAAGCAGTATACTCACCGAAGCAACCGTTGTATCTAGGCAAATGCAACTATCGTTACTCTTCGATCGAGTTTGAAGAAAGTGGCTGAATGATCTTCACTCAGTACTTATTCATCCTATAGCCAGTTACTGATGTTTTTTGATTGTGATCGTTCTAGTTTTTTTACTTCCTCTTTTACTTTTCTGTCATGTGCATAAGCGGTCATCCCCTAACCGGCATCTCGCGACGTTAGATACGGTTAGAGGAAGCCTGTTTGGAAACGTTCACTGCACAGTTGTTGACTCCGTTCGCTCCAGGAGAATTTTATATTTCTGGGGATAATCATATTCGACACGCATACATTTGATACGCATTAATTCCAACAATTTGTCAAACATTCAAGTATGATTATTTCACTCAACCAGAGTACATTCCGTACCGATTGTAACTCATTATAAATCCATTACCTATCAAAATTTCCACTTTATACAACAGGTACATCCGCTGTGCTCATTAAATTTGCCTCATAATTTGACGCATAACAACAAAATCAAACGTTAAACATGAAGTAATTGCAGTACGTTGTCCGTTGTCTGTCAGTCTTGTGATACTATTCACAGCATCAGCGAGGCATATCGGTTGGTGTCCAAAGTTTGCTGTTCCTTATAACTTGTGCCAAAATTGTCTGATGATGGCATTTGCAAATATCAATCGTCATATCCTCCCAGTACGGTTAACCGTGACAACTTCGGCCGTACTGGACTTTTGGAAATTCGGCTACAGTTGCATGTTGGTTTTGCTGCTAGCCAAATGCAGTGATGATTCAAAAATAACCAATTAACAAACCAATGGCATACGTTGCGCAGCGTTGTACGCTGTGAAGTGCAGAGTGGTTTTTCTTAATAATTCATTTTCAAGAACGCAACCAATATCAACATAAACGGTGCCTCGTCGGGTGCGATGGTGCGTACGAGGCGATGGGTTGCAACCTCGCTCGCGTATCGCCCAAGTGTACGCAAACCGAAAAGCGAACAAAGGATTATTTAATTAATTTAACATGCATCTGGAAATATGTTAGCCAACCTGCCAGAGCTATGCTGAACGGTGAATAAATAACCGATCCAGGGCATTGCATTCGCCTATCATCGCCTGTTCTTCGTTCATGGAGGAGAGTTTTCCTGTTCGAAGCCCTGAACGGCGAACGAAATGCACGTAAAATCTACCTGCTAGTATTTCATTTGTGGCGCATCGGTACGGAAGAAAGGTGTGACGGCTTCGAGGGTCATAGTTTGCACTCATTATTTATGAGTACGTGACGCGGAATCGGCCGGCAGATGTAATGATAATACATGTTGGTGAATTTCAAGGAAGAAACATCATACCTGCAATTGGATGTAATGCAGGATTCCGATGAAGTGTAATAAATCGGTAAGATATATAACAATAGCATATTGATTGCGATTTTTTTATTGGTACTGGATCTCTGGATCTGGAATCAATGCTGGATCATGTCATGAACAATGGAATCGTGTGGGTTTTGTTCCATAAAATTAAATAATCTTACTGTAAGATGTGTAGTCAACGAATAATATTGTAAATACCACGCAGCAAAAGATTCAGTCTTTCCAATAGGAGATAATGTATTACAAATATCCATCAAAATAAGTGTACTAGGTTTATGATAGTTTGCAATTCTAAAATAAAGTAATTACTCCTTCAGTACCCGTAACATACACTTTCACGCAAGTTAATACGAACTTTTATGCAGCATTTTGCATTATTGCAGCAATCATAGATCTTGTTTTTTTCTTCCTCCTGTTCTTAGTTGTTTCGTTTCTTATCTAATGAACGCTTTTCGATCGCCGGTCCTGCCAATCGACCATTATCTGCATTGTTTTCAATGGACAGATTATTTCTATCTTCTTTTTAATATCCACTCGACTGTTACGAAGTTTCGTATCTTGGAGTTCGTTGTATACCAAGTCGATTCGATCATACACCTGGTATTCTATTAAAGTCAACAGAGGAGAGCGGAGGAGAGAGCGGTTAACATTGATCGTGCCGAGAATTGTCCAACTGTCCCGATCGCAACGAAGGGAATGACAATATACCACTCTTTCTCCTAAGCCCGAGACAGGCTACGGGTTTTTTTAGCTTCGCTGCAATCAACAACGACGCTTAAAAAGGCTTGTTTTATTGTTGAATAATTTATTTCGGGGAAGGAAATAGTCATGCTGATAACGTCTCAACAACTAACTTTTAGCTTGTTCTTCAGACTAAAATAACTGATATTTCATTCAAATATGAGGATGCTTACGAGGGTTTGTACATCAAGAATTTTTGATTTATTAATCAATTGTGTAATAGTTTTTGATGTCTAAAATAGATAAGTTTTCATCATCAACTTAAAATTGTCCGAAAGGGTTCAGATGTCGTATTGAGATTCGATATTGCGTCTTGCGAAACGATATTCAGCTAAATTAGTTTGACATATCTTAACTTAGAGATAGCGATATGAGTGAAAGATGTGTTTTTGGCACTTATAAAACCATTAATATTTTTATTCTTAACACACAAAAATTGGTTTTTGTTGGTTCTTTCATTATTAGAGAAAAGTGAAAAAAAACCTGCAAAAATGAATAGTTTTGCAAATTTTTTAACTATTTTCATGCTCAGTCTCAGTTTGTTACATCAAAGCTTGAAAAGCAAAACGACGATTCTTCATAATAAGTGTACGTTTACAACTCACATGAAAATACCACAAGCTCTATTCTATACATCACGCTGGTGGGCCCTTTTTGAATACTGGGCACAGGGCGCCATGCTTTTTTGTTTTTTAATACCCTTCTCGTGCACTGCTTTATTTAAACGGTTTTGGTTAGTAATGAACTGAATGTTGAATGTGCGGCACTCATCACGCTGAAAGCATTTCCGGTACAAATTTAATTCAAACCCCTACGAAGCCATTCAGTTGGCTCGTTTGAGGGTCTTAGTTGAGCTTTTTTCCCCCCAAACTCTCTTCTCGTTTTCCTTTTCTCATCGACAACGAATGTTTTGTTTTGAATGAAGTAGTGCTTCACAGACCGAGCAAGTACTATTTAAACTCTGCACGGAACCCTTGAACATGGAAGGCTAGAGTGGAAGGCAAAATGAATGAATGAGTGCAAAAAAAGCTAGTAAACATTTTCCTCGCTTTGTGGAAAGTGAGTGGGCAGGAGAGAGAGACAGAGTGCAAAAAAGAAATTGCAGCAAAAGCTAAAGATCCCAGCAATCAAACCACCCTTCTTTCACCCAGCCCAGTCACTCGACGCTTTTCTTCGTCTGAACGTTATCAGGTCAATTCGATCTGTCCGACGGCTGCTGTTGCAGACCATGTATTGGTCTGTTTTTCTTATTTGCAGATTTTATCAGAAGGAAATGAAGTGGAAAAAGTAAGCGGCAAAAGCAAGAAAAGCTAAACATCCTGTGGCGCACTCGTTTCGCTCGGTACACTGGCGATCCGAACGGTTCGGGTAAGCCATGGGTCCAAGCTTTTTTTTCTGTGTGTGTGCGAGGCAGGAAAAGAGGTGAGTGAATAGAATATAGAAGGGGGAAAAACTGGCAGAAGAATCTCTCCAGTCCGGCGGTAATGGCGGTGAGAATGAGATAGCTCGGCTACCAGATGGACGCCGTTGGAAGGAAATTGCAAAAACCAGCGGTACTCTACGGAACCGTATGGGATCGTCGAGTCTGGGGCCATTGGGTTTTATCCTTTCGCAAGGATGGTGGTTGCCTTTTTGACGCACGTACGGGACGAGTGGCTGGTTGGTAAACGCGAACGAAAAGGTGTTTTGTTTATTTTTGCTGTTGATTTTCGCAACCAATGGCTTTGGTAAAGCTTTTTTCCGGGAAGCTGTAGCGCACTAACTGAGCGCTTGAACAGAGGTAGAGGTACTGATGTACATCAGTTTGGCAATCGCTCGAGATCACCTCTGCTTGGTAAACGTTCTGTTGTACATTGAGGATGGATGCAAGGGCCGAAAGAAAGGCTCAAAAGTAATTGGAAGCAATGTTGGACAACATATTGAAACAGCAACGTTCTGTTAAGCTGTTTTATAAATCTATTCCGGCAGCTTCATTTGGTGGTACTTTTCATACAGAAAAAATATTCGCAATTATCATTTGATTATGTGCATAGCAGGTTGGATAGCAGCACGTAGTTTGGAGAGGGGGCAAAACTAAAACCGCTAAAATGCATCGAATGCGAAACTACCGTCCTTCTGTCTTCGCAATTCGCCTGTCTACCGCCTAATGAAAGAAACCATAAAGCGTCTAATTTTGAAAACGCCTTTAAACGTACAAATGGCCGTAATTAAGGGTTACTCGAAGTCGATACCGCAGCACCACCATCGCAGGACGTTTGGCGACCGACTTCCTGAGCGACCGCTTTCATTGCTGCAAATTCCTTTCATGGGACTTGGTCAGCATTTGCCCCGTTGCCCGTACGCTTCCGCTCATTCTCTGCCACTCCGCGGTCCGCTTGCTTTCTTTTAATTCCACTTTAAACGACAAATTAAGCTGTACAGAAAGAATGCTACAGATCGGGCGAATGATAGGGCGAAGAGAGAGAGAGAGAGAGTGAGTGAGGGTCATAGAACGGAAGAGGGGAAAGAGCATTTCTTGTACCGGAATTTCCACTGTGTCAGCAGTGGGAAGTAATAACGTTGCAGGTATTACAGGGAAACCTGAAATTATGTGCACAGCGCACAGTCGAACCAATTCATGCTATTTTTTATTCCTTTCCTATCCATTCAGACATACACTTGCACATACATACGCATAAAGACTGAATGGCTGATAGGTAAGCGCTCGGTATGCACCTTAATGTGTCTGTGTGTGTCCATGTGCCCGGGAACCCGAGAAGTAAGGGATTTAAATTAAATTCAAATATTTCCCGGCAATTAAGCACACAGCTCTCTCTCTCTCTCTATCTCCGTGTCCGGACCCGAAATTATCAGCATTTGTCTACGCTTTCTTTCTTTCCCCTTCTTGTGCCCCTACCGTGCGGCGTGCACTTTGCCGTTCCGTTCGAAATGTGCACTCGCAGCTCGGTGTTGTGACCCTGCCTGCATAATGCGATTTCCTTTCCTTTTTTTCACGCCTTGCACAAGAAGCGGAGGAGCGGAAAGAAAGGAAGCACCCTTGCAGGTTGTGTGAATGTGTATGTGTGTGTTGTGACGTTCTTACCTGGCCTTGCCTTTGCGAGAGAAATTTATAGCACCCATCAACTGTGGGTACGGTATTTGGCTTTCTGTCCGGCTCTTACCGCACTATTGTTAGGGGGAGGAAAACAAGGACGCAACAAGCAGTGCAGTAATGCGAAACAACCTGTGCAGCAGAAGCAGCAGCAGCAGGTTGCCATGACACCAACACACAAAGAGACGATTGCAATATGGTTGGCAGCACTTAAGCAAACGAGCTCTGTTTGAAGCCGTGTCCTACAGTGTCCGCCTGCTGGCAAGTGTTTCCGGGTGACCAGTTGGCCCTTGGCTCAGACATTCGGGGTTATTAGTTCGTCCAGAGTCACCGTGGCAGGAGGTTGGCAGTCAGTCGAGAGCAGCTGCAAAATTTATTGACATTGGCCAGTTGGAGCAAAGTTTTTCTATTACAAGTGCACACGGATCGAAGAACAACCCAAAAACAAAACAAAAAACCCTGTACTTCGAACATCGAAAACCATCACCACCACCACCAATAGCCGAACACGATTCATTTGATTAGGTTCAGTTCGGTTAGTTTGGCTTAATCTTGCCGGGCTGTGGATGTGCATAATGTACGTGCCAGACGGTGTTGGCAGTGCGAATTAATCTGTGACTGTTCGCCGTGTGAAGTTGTCTGCCTGCGGTTAAGTACACACTCTGCTCAAGTAGTGTGTCCGGAGTGGAAGGAAGGAAGACACACAGTGAAAATCACTCTCAAGGGAGTTCGTCGGGACGCTGGACGCGAGGAAAAAACAAGGACCCCCAAACAATGAGAAAAACAATGGTAAAAGTGAGTGCTTTTTTTCTTTCTTTATTAGAACTTATTTTCTCCCATTATACGTACAACTGTGTCTGAGTCTGAGGTTACCCTGTGTGTTCGTGTGTTAGTGTGTGGTGGGATAGCTTCATCTCGCCGTCGGTCGGGTATGGCTTTAGCTTTTCTTCACCCTTTCAAGTGTTTTCATCAAGCAAAGTTTATCAGGCTTCTCAGAGCATGAATTAATCAATTGCCCTTCCCACTGCGCTGTTCGCTACGTGTTTGGATCTGTGTGTGTGTCGACACGTGTGTATCTGTGGCCGTATGTGTGCGCGCTTCATCTAGCCTGTAGGTGTGCTTTTAGAGCGCTTTTTTTTCTTGCACACCGCTAAAGATGCCTTTCTCTCGCTGCATTCATTTCTGTTTGCAAGAATCCGCAGCCGGCCCCCTTTCTCCCACTTGGTTATTCATTTGTTTGTGATGAGTTCAAACCGAACGAATGTGGGCGCGCCGCCCAGGAGTGAAAAATAAACTTTTGCAAAAGTTTCGTACCCGAGCAAATCGTCGGGATCGTCTTGCAAATGGACGAATGGAGGGCGCATATCCGTGGGTAATCTGCTTTTTTGTCTCGGTCTCTCCGTCTTCTCCCGGAGGAAAAGACCGGTCTGAGCTTTGCAAACCATAAAACATGGGAACGGCAACAGGCTGCCGGTGGTCGAGGCCATCGGGTGGAGGGATCAGAAAAATATTTTTGCCAGTTTGAGCCACCACCGAGTGACAGGAGTGCATCCGGGACCGGGCACCAGCAAGGAGTGGTAGCGCGGGATAAACACTTCTACGGTGCTGCAGATCGGTGCAGCACGTGCGAAAAGCTGCTTCATCAGGAGACCGAAGGAATGCGACCTATTTTCCAGCGCCACCTTGGATGCCACGGACAATGAATGCACGTGAAGCAATGGCCGACCGCGGAAAGAGCACCCTCTCAGCAGCTCGAACGGGGCGCGATCGGGGCAATCTTTTTGAAGCTTCCGAGTGTTGAGAGTTGGCAGCGAGCTGGGATTTCCTTTTTGTGCACTTTCTAGTAGGGCTAACGCGGGTAGGTGCACGCAGGGGGAGAACTTTTCCAAACCCAACCCCATCGGTGAACGATTTCGACGCAGCTTGCTAGGATGTTGTAGAGCGAATGTTTTGGCGAATTGCATTGCTACAACTTGAATTCCGACGGGACTTTAACGTAACGGATACGGGGTTATTCCACTCGGGAACTGAATTGCATTACATTCACCCGATAAAGGTTGAAAATGCATTTTGCTATACAAAACAACAGAATATTGGACCAGATTTATTATTTAATGGTTTTCGTTCCATTAAAGACACAACGGTGTGTTTTATTGTTGAGTTATTCGAACAAAAACTAGGAATTTAATTTCATTCAACATCTGTGTTGATCACAAAATTCAAAATCTCCTTTAGGAGACTCTATAACGCATTTTACGCATTTTACTCAAACATTTTATCAGAGAATAGATTTTAGTATTTATAGAGCTACAAAAAGCCAAATTGTTAGTAATTGGTTGAGCCATTTCCTCCAATTATGACTTTTATGTTTCTTTCACACCTTTCAACCTTTCAACAAACAATATGGTTATGCCAACACACCACGAATGCCAATTAACGATGCCATAACACAATAACGATAAACATGTCAGACAAACATTAACAATAACGCGTCGATTTCCATTAGCTCAATGTCACTAAGCAGTTACCAATAATGTTACCTAGCCAGGCAAAAGAGCAAATTAGGTTGACATTCGTTACGGGGAAAGCAGGTTTTCCATGTCACAAAAATCCGTGCCCTGCGCGGTGTAATTATGAGCAAAATTATGCCTCCCAAACAGCAGGCACACTCAGCTGGATAGGGCTCGGCATTGTTATCGATGTGAAGATATGAATTGTTCTAATATGTTACCGTCTCATTATTGCAGCTATTCAGTCTCCTTCTCGCTGGCGGTGTCCTGCTGGGCGTCACGCTGGCAAACGAAACTAATAAGCTTCAGTCCCAGCGTGCCGTTCAATCGGAGCAATTGCTGAGAAACAAGCGTGGTCTGCTATCCGCACTCTTTGGCGCTGGAACGGAGCAGACCACGGTACAGCCAGCGGAAGTGCTGCCGATCTATGGCGATCCAGCAAAGCCTCCGCTCCATATGCTGTACGGACATTCAACGGGGCTGCATGGTGGACCTGCTTACCCACCTTATCCGGTGATGTTCCTGCCAGGGCCTCCAGCGGCCGTCGGTGAGCATAACCCGTACCTTCCTATGCTGGCCTACGGTGGTGTTGCTTCTGCCCCACTGCAACCTGTAACCGGAGACACTAATCATCTTGCAACGCTCGTTGGTTGGCCCGAACCGACAGCATTTCCACCACTGGCACCTTCCACGGAAGCTCCGATTATCGCTGCCCCAGTAACAGAGGATCCAAAGCAGCAGCAAACCACACCAGTCGATCAAAGTTTGGCCAAGTCTGCCTATCTCATGAAATTGAACCTATCACCGGCGGACGAGCGCGAATTGAAGCGATTAGCCAAGTTGCTCGGAGTGACCGATTTCGAGCATCTGCCACCGTTCGAAGATGTCAAAGCGCTCCTTGGCACATCCACGTCAGCCGAAACCATCAAAGCAATCAAAGAGTACGCCTCCACGCCGGACGGGCTGGAACTTATCAAGGACTATGTGATGAGCTACCAGCCAGCCAAACGCATCAGCCTCGGCAAGGAACCGTACGAGGGAAACGAGGTCTCACCGGAAGCATCGGATTCTGCCAAGCCAACTGACGGCGCGGGCTCGTCGCTGGGAAGCGGGTTTTTAGCTCAACTGCGCCGACTGAAATCGTTGCTTACATTTGGCTACTTTGATAGTAACAATGAAACGCCAGCAGAGGCGCCGGTAGAAGACGTTACGCCTGAAGTTCTCAGCGAGGCACCCTTTACACCGAACGAGTATCCTGGCTTCGAGGTACGCGATGTGCGTGGATCCGCTGCACCTGTTCCCGTTGCGCATTACTTGATACCGGTGCGTACATTGCCCCGGCACTCTTCTCCCACCGAGTTGAAATATGCATCGGCACTGCCGTTCCCTTACGCCGTCCATTACCCATCAGTTGTGCCACAACTTCAGGACTCGAACCCATTCGCCATGCGTACAGAGGTGGAAAGCTTTCAGTACGTTCCCGAAGCGACCAATCCTCAGCTGTTGGTAAGCCAGCCCAGTGCAGCGAGCGTTACCGTGCCGACCGATGCTCCGCTTCCCAAACGTGTCGCTCCGCCAACACTGGCCACCGGAGAGGTGCATTCCTTTGAACGGGCGGATATTGAACAACCGGTCCGTACCACCACACCAGCCGAAGGGCAACAGCAGCCTGGGCAAACTTTGAACACTGTAACTAACACCGTTGTAGAGGCAAATGTAACACCGACCCTGAACAATGTCGATGAGCTGGCGCAAGATACAACTGATTTCATCCTAAACGTCCTGGATACCGAGCATTCCACGTAACACGATTTCGGGGGTTGAGAGTGTCAACGATTGATGCGTATTTGCAGTTGGGAGATTTATAGCATAGTTGTCACACTATTTAAAAGTCTGAAAAGGTACCGTAGCTACATTATTGCATCTGTATAAACGAACTCATGAACATGGACTCTCTGTTAGGAGGTGTGTCAATTCTTCAATCGAATTATTGATTCCGTCCCACCATTAATTAATCGTGCACTGTATGATTTTATATTAATAATAATTCTTTGGCGACAAATCTGTACGGAATGGATTGTATACTTATTAAAACAATTATTTAACTAAATCTATGAAATAAAAATATATACTTTAAAAAAATACCCTCGATATTGGTTTTAATTTACAAATGGTCTAAGTTTTGAAATTTATATATTTTTTTGTTTGTTTTGTACTATTTTTTAATTTGGACTATCGTCAATTTATGGCCTATTTATGGTTGAGACAGAACTCAATTGACAAGGATTGAGATATATAAGTGTACAGTGAATTGAATAATCGTACAACGAGTTTAATTCTTTATAGTGATTCATTCGTTGAATTGAAAAAAAACTCCAAACTTTTCAGTTCGCGGGCCGCATTGTTTCACAATTAACGTTGTAAAGGGCAATTTTTACGCTACCATCACCATAGGTAAAATATGAAACATCGTTTTAACTATAAAATATAAATTGAATTTATCTAATTCCTACATCTTTCTTTTATTAAATTTTTATTCCCGTCTTTCAAAAGTAACAAATTAAATTTTGATCAATGAGTAAAAAAATAAGCTCTTTATTTTAACCTTTACAAAGTCATCGCGGGCCGCATGAGGGGCCGCGGGCCGTAGTTTAGAGAGTCCTATTCTAGGAGAACTCCTGCATTCAGTGTGAGAGTGAATGTGAAGATTATATACGAAATTTTAATACTTTCCGGAATACGAATCAAATCGACGGTAATTTGAAACATGAACTCAAAACAATCGTTGCGAAATATTTTTGCAATGTTTATAATAAAATTATTGAAAATAATTATTTTTTTCCTTTAATGTAGAAATTTTGCTTTAGTAAAGTGAATTTGACAGACTCACTTAAATAAATGCGGTTAGACATACAGCGGTTTGACCGATTAAAGTTGAATTAGTATAAAAATATGAAATGCCAAAAATGCCTTAAGAATCCCCAATTTGAAGCTATACTGTATGTAAAAAGATTTTTGTACAAATAGCGCCTACCGTAAATGTACGTAAACAGTCGTTTTTCGCGATTTTCGGAAAACACGGGAGAAATATTTAAAAACAGTTGACATATAATTTGTTGTTGTTGTTGTTTTATTTTTTTACGAGGCTTTTTAGCATTCGCCTCTCGTAATTTACAATTCAGAAACTACTAATACTATTTGAGATTAAAAAAAGATTAAAAGTTCAAGAAGAAAAAAATTACAAGAGTTCTTTTGGTAATGATGAAAGGTAAAAATGTGAATTCTAACGCTTTTTTCATTTAAATTATGTTTTTATAAATACTTTTATCTTTATCTTTATATTTCTTCCTACACTTGTTTGTAGAGATTAGTGTCCTTTAGAAAATTCAAAAGTTTTTCAATTTCATTGTAATTGTTGGAAAGTACAATATCCAAGTGCTCTCCAAGTCTGTGTCTCTTCCTTTCTGCGGAATATCCAAAACAATTAATTAAAATGTGTTCCACAGTTGTATCACATCCACAAAATGGGCAGATTGACGGTGATTCCTTTTTAAGTTTGTACGTATGCGCAAGTCGGGTGTGTCCAATTCTCAATCTTGTTAACACTCTTTGATCGCTGTGATCTAGTGGATCGTTCCAAGGTGCCGTAGTTTGTTTTATTTTTTTTTTAAGTTGGTAATGGGCGATTTGTTCCAAATGTTTTGCCAGCTTTGATTTAACAAAACTTTCCACCACAAGGATGCATCACTTCTAGAGATAGTTCCATCTACATGATCTTTGATCATCCTACTTTCATTCGCAAGACGGTCAGCTACTTCGTTTCCTGCGATTCCTTTATGCCCTGGTATCCAACAGAATTCGATTAACCTTTAATAATGATTCAATAGTTTCTGTGTAAGGGTTTCGTATGGGCCCTTTCTCTAGTGCTCTACACTAGCGCTATCTGTGAAAATAACGTTAGGTCTGTCATTTACGGTCGCTTCTTCAGTTGCTATCATAATAGCAATAGCCTCTGCTGAGAATATTGATGTGTTCTCCGAAAGCTTAATACTACAGCGAGCATTTGGCGATGTTATGCCACAGCCAGCAGAACTATTGTAGACCGAGCCATCGCTATAAATTTTATTATATATTTATATTTGTTGACGATGCGCATTTGATAGTTTTGTACTATTTGTTGTTTGTGTTTGCTTAGTTTTTGCAATGTCCAGTCGATTGTGGGGATTTTGTCGTACCAAGGTCTAGTCGAATAGCTTGTGAGTTTAGCTATGTTGGGCATGCAGTGACCTGTTAGTTGTCTTAACACCTTGTTGGCTCTATCTACAAAATAATTTGCTTCGATTCCTTTTTCAATGAGTCTGCCAGCTAGGTTTTCTAATTTAAGGACTACAACATGATCGAGAGGTAATTGTCCACTTTCACAAAGTATTGCGGTGTTTGGGCTAGTGATAAAAGCTCCTGTAATTTTTTTTCAGAGCAGAGTGGTACATTGGGGCTAGCTTGCAGCCAAAGTTGGCATGGCCCTTGGTAATGTAAACTGTTAAAAATAGTGAGAAGTGTGTGTCTTGCCGATCTCTTATTTCCACAACCTAACTTCTTCTTCTTCTTTGGCTCAACAACCGATGTCGGTCAAGGCCTGCCTGTACCCACTTGTGGGCTTGGCTTTCAGTGACTAATTGATTCCCCCCCATAGCAGGATAGTCAGTCCTACGTATGGCGGCGCGGTCTATTTGGGGATTGAACCCATGACGGGCATGTTGTTAAGTCGTACGAGTTGACGACTGTACTACGAGACTGGCTCCACAACCTAACATATGAAGAATATTTAATCTGCTTTTAATCATTTTTTTAACGTAGAGAAAGTGTTGTCGAAATTTTAACCTTGAGTCAATGATAACTCCTAAAATGTTGACTGCTCTTGCGTTTGGAATTATATCTGATTTAATTTTTATAGGTTTAAGTGTCATTTTGTGTGAGTTATTGCATACATGTAGAATTTTACTTTTTGTTGTTGATAGATGACCTGTCAAGCAACATCAATGGTGAAGTTTATTGAGTGCTTTTTGTAGTTTGGTTCTATTTTTTGTTTCTGATTTGTCTGAAGCAATTAGTATTGTGTTGAGCATAAATGAATGTGTCTATATTAGTAGGTATCGTTCGTAATAAAGACTCTATGCTTATTAGAAAAAGCGTATGTGATAATATAGCACCTTGAGGGACACCGTTCTCCAAAATCTTGATGTTAGAGGTATATGATCCAATCAGTACTTTACAGGTCCGGTCTGTTAGGAATCTTTTTACAAAGCGCGTTAGACTTCCTCCAAATCCCGATTTCTTCAATTGTTCAAGGATTGTCGGACGCCAGGTACGATCGAAGGCCATTTATAGGTCAACTACTGCACTATCAGTGTGATAATTTTTATTTTTGGCCTCAGTGAGAACGTTTTCTAAACAAGCAAAATAAGTCTCTGTACCACGGCCGATTCTGTAAGCGCGCTGTTTGTCACTCAACAGATTTCTGATCTCTAGCTCCTGAAGATATATAATTTGTGTGAAATGCTATTTCACACCTTTATATTTTTTAAATAACTACAAAGACACTACGATTTTTTTAGATTTGATAACAAATTTAAAATCGTATAAAATTTGTAATAACTTGTGGCTTGAACAGAGATAATTGTTAATGATATGGTGCAATGCAGTTTTCTGGTGCAATTGCAGATTTTCTTCGATTATTTCATCATCCAAGCAAGGTTCAAATTTCTATTATTCAATAATTAACAATAATTAAAGTTAATTGTAGAGATTCTTCAGTTAAGGATCGGCAATATAGTGCGCAAAAGTGCAAAAAGGCAAAACAACAAAGCAATACCAATATCGATTCTTGATGAACCTCTCATGCTGCAAATGCTTTACTGGGAATATTCTGAAGATGATACAAAAGCCTTAACAACGGAAACATTATTGAAACAAACGTACATTCAGTAACTACTATAATGCCATATTGATAACTGATTCCTTATTTTAGAAAAGCTCCTTGGCAATACTACTCTTCAAAAGCAACAGTGTGTAATCACCGTACTCGTTAAAACAACAATCAGGGGATTTTTTTAATTTTATTTCCTGTTTTGAAATGGTGATAGGCATTGACATGTAGAATCAATATTAGTGTTACAATGTTAGTCATTTCATGTTACTATAATCCGATTTGGAAATGCTCGACGTTATGAAATAACATCTTCAAAGATGCGAGTTTCTATACGAAGGCAAATCTTTTCGCGAGACGAATTTAATGTTGCGTCGGGCCAAGTTTGACCCGCGGGCCGGACTTTGCCGACCGCTAGGGTTGACTATAATAATTCAGCTGTACAGTTTTGCAACCTCCTCCGCAATTCCAGTACACTGGAAATATTTTCCTTCTATGATTTTTTATTCCGTTCTCCAACCGTATTAACATTCGTGTTCGCTTTCAATTGGTTTGGCTGAAATGTTCACGTTAGGTTAGATTTAGCTAGTTAAATGTAAGAAGTACTTTTGTTACATCTGATTGAATGAAAAATTTTAAATACATTTACATAAACATATTGTAGGAGGGTTGTTCAGAAATACATTTCGAAACGATTTTTAACCCAACGTAAGTTTTTATAATTATTTTCGACCTGTTATAAATATTTGTTTTCATTAAAAAAAAGTTATGGTTGTACTGAAATTATCAACCTTAATAAGTTAAAACGATTTATAAAAAATGCTTAAATAACCCATTAAGTGAATAACAGTTCAAAACTGATTCGCACAGACAAAACCGAAACAAAAATCTCAACAACGATGTTTTAACAGAACCAAAATAAGTGTTACAGACATAGTTATGGCATGTAACTATAACCTGACTGTCCATATAGTTACGGTAAGCGTTTTATGTAAATATTGTAGATTGTATGAAAAGTGTAATAATTGGTTCAAATATCCCAAAAGTTTTAAAGTTCACTGTTTCGTTGGCATGATTATTGAACACTTTCTTGCAAAATGGTATAATGTTCTATCGTTTTAGGTTTTTGTGTTAAAGTCTATAATTTGTTGAAAATGATAAATTCCATTATTTCGTACAAGTCACTTTCTCAATTAGCCACAGCTTCAACCTAATGGCATCTTCTGCCAAATACATGTCCTGCCAAATGTTAGGAAAAGAATCATTTCATTTTCCAGTAGATCCAAACAAACTTTCAAGAAACACTCATTTACCACACACTTGTGTAACTTGCAATTATACGACACATCTCCTCCTGCTATCGAACGATTCGTGGTATCGAAATTTTCATCTACTTGAACGATACTCAAAACAAGTGTTTCTAGAACGCAATTGAAATTGTTCGTTTTGCGGACTTTTACTCGTCAAGAAAGGTATTGGTTGAGCATTTTGATCAGTTCGTTATGCGAAAAACTCGGAATAAGGGGTTTCACTGTAAAACAAATTGCATCTAATAGATGCTGAAAGATGTGGTTATCGCACAGCTAAGAATATCTTGACGTATAAAAGCTATTTAGACACTTTTCCATTAATCGTAAAGCTTCAAACCGCAACTTGTTCGCATTTGTTTGCTCTTTACATACATTGTATACACACTCAATATGTTTTGTATGGATATTTAGCTTTACTTTAGGGCCGGTCTGGTGGTACAGCCGTCAACTCGTACGACGTAATAACATACCCGTCATGGATTCAAGTCCCGAATAGACCGTGCCCCCATACGTAGGACTTGACTATCCTGCTATGGTAACAATAAGTCACTGAAAGCAATGCTCATTTCACTAAGTGGGTTCAAGGCTGGCATTGACTAACAGCGGTTGTTGTACCAAAGAAGAAGAAGAAGATTTAGCTTTACTTAATATCAATCTATTAAATCATTCTACTGCTACTGCAACTATACACTTTACTTAAATCAATAAAATTTGGCAGAACACCTACATCAAGCTTGAAGTGGCTAGGTAGTCAAATTTCATGCCAAATTGCACATAAAATAAATACACCTCAATACATCAATTTAAGCGTGACAAACATGAGTCGTCTATACATGCGCTGAGAGTATCTTAACTCGGACTTTATAAATCACTTTATGACGACTTCATTCTATCTAGGTATAAGTTCATTTTCATTAAAAATAACTTCCAAGCAGGGCATAATTTTAATGATATGTACAACAATTCTTTACGAAAAAATAATTGTAGAAACTTCACTCCAATTTTGTTCTAAAACAGTTGCAAAATTATAATAAATCTTGATTTATCAAACTTCAGGCTTTGGGCAAATGGTTTGGAGTGACTCAGCGTCTTTTTGTCCCATGTTAAACCTTTTTAATTCTTGGAATTTTGACAAATAAGAGTCATTAGAAGCTACTTAGCTATATGTAAACTTCTTCACATGATATTCAATTAAAGTTTCCCCGATGCTACTTCAAAATTACACGTCCTGTAGAAATATGTAATGAAACAGCGAGTGTACAATGAATTAGTGCCACCGAGCTGCTTATTTTCGTGGAATCAATTAGTGTGAAGTTATTACTGGTAATGCACGCTCTCTTAGGTGTTGCTTTACCATGAGCGAAATCTAAGTAAAAAGAGCAACAACAACAAAAAAGGCAGACTGCAAAATGATCTATTATCCCATCTCCACGGTACCCACGTGCACGGGCATCGGGCTGTTTTTGCTGATTTGCAAATGAGCTTGTTCATGGTTGAGCGATTGATGTATCGCTTAGCAGCGAGTGGAAGTGTGCCATAAAAATATGCTACATTAAAAATGAGTCCGGAAGCAAAAGTTTTGCCTCCGCTTTTTCTATTCATCCCGACGGTGATGGCTCCCGGCATCTCGTGTTGTTTGTAACATCAAACTATTCTTTTTTTTCTCTCTCTTTGTGCTTGATGAAGAGCTGCCATCAATGAGCCTTGTGTTATTTTTCGTACGTCAGAAGCTATTGTAGGTTTTATTAAAGCTCAGAATGGTTAAATTAAAGCCCAAAGCAATGAAAACAAAGCCCCAGACGCAAACGCTTGTTTACGGGGGTGAATGTCTTGGGCCGATGGGCCAAACTTTTCACTTCGTTCCACTCTAAAATAATACCTGACACGGTACGGAGACGGTGGAAAGGGCACTAGCATCCTGGCAGATGGTTAGAGTTTTGTGGCAAATCGGGAACAGATTGTACGTGTTGGTCTTACGATTTTGGCTTCGGGTTGTTTGTTTCGTTCGTGGCGGAAGTCTTACTAGAGACGACAGGCATATAAGGCACGGGGAACGGAAAGGAAGGGTACAAATGTTCAAATCATATCTTTTACTTTTGCAGCGTCTTCTCTCGGTCGCCGTTTGCCCGTCGTCGTCACCGTTGGCAGTTTGTTGTGCTTTCCTAATTGTTGTTGAGATTAAATAATTTACCGAAACGTAACATCAACAGGCGAAAAGCCAACTTCAACCAACAATTAACGTTGGCATGGTGCATTGTGAATAGGGGCAGAATTTTAATTTCATAAACATTGTTTTAGGGAAGGAGTTTTAATTTATGGAGATGGGCCATTTAGAAAGAAAGCAAAAACGCCCAACCTCAGACTAGCTGGAGGTTAATTTGTAAAGTTGTATTGATCAAGCATCTGCGAGGGGGTGCGTAATCTGTTTGCGAGCTTGAAGCCTTGCAAATACTTTCTACACCTTACAGCTCTTTAATGTTTTGAGCTCTAAATTTCCAGGATCAAAGTATGAAGTAAGCATTAAAACACCATTTACACGCAGTACCCCGGATGTGTGTAGAATTTCAAAGCGTAACTAAAGGTAATTTCAAACTTTAAATAACACATTTGCAGGTTTGTTAAATTTGACGAAGAATAAACACAGCACTTCAAGTTAAAATGAACAGTACATAAAGGGGAATGTTTCTTCGGCATCTAGAAGAATAAAAGACCCTGTGTCACATGACCCAAGTACCGGGTATCCTTCGTCTCGAATGTTTCCCTCGAGGATGTTTGTTTATATCTTGTCATCGTTCGATGCAGTTTGCCAGTTGAATGTAAACACTACAAAAAAGCATTCCCATCTCAAGAACGCTGTACAGCAGGTCCAGGACAGACGGAGCGGAGTGTCTGTCCATCGATTCTTCCGAGCGGTTCGGGAGGATTCGATGGTCAAAGCTGACTCAGACAGAGTGAAAAGAAACTGAGCATGACACAGAGATTCCACGATACCATAGCTATCGCCACAGTGCTGGTGGCGGAAATGAGTAGCAAGAATGAACTTGCGCCACGTGTGCTGTTCAGCATGTATGTGAAGCGAACAAGTCGCCCGAGGAAAGTGTGACCCAGAAAATGTGAAAAGGCGGTTTTGAATGTGTGGATGTGCAAAAAAGAGAATACCCACTCGAATGCCTTGAGTTATGTAAAATGAAATAAAATATATGGCCCTCTAGCACTCATTGATAGACGAACGAACGAATGGAATGAACGGTAGAGAAATCGGTCGGCCGGAAGGCAAGGATGGAAAATAAACTTGACGCGAGTCATGTGGCAGCGATATTTGGAGCTGAAGTTGACACCCTGCACTCGGCGGTAAGAGCAATGAAGAGCAGCAGTGATGTGAAAAAGAAGAAAAAAGTGAGAAAAAGAATATTTCGATATAAATTCCATCCCCCCGTCCCTTCAACAAGAACTCTTTCTATACAACCACCGACGAAGCGCCAAATGGATGGGAGAGGGTATCTAAATAGACCGAAAATGTGTGACAACAGAGAGATGGTAAGTACGCGTTTCTGTGACGCCTGCACCGAGGACAGTGTTGTGTCGGGACAGTTTGAAGTGTATTAGGGTAAAAAGACAAGAAAGAGCGGAATCGATCAAGATGGTGTACCACGGCACATGGAGAATGTGTGAAAAAGTACGTGCGGGCAGGCAGGTCATTGGGTTGGAAAATTTAATATCTGCCCATGCCACGGCTATGGTTGTGTGCAGTGCATGCGATAAAAGGCGTGTATTGAGAGCGTACTTTGTGGGTATTACTGTCACTACGCTAAATTAATTAGATTGTTCACTTGATTGAGCGTTATTTGTAATGTTATTTATGTGCACGTGGTTTACGGGGCATACTAATGAAATAATTTAATTGATAGGACGCTTGTTTTGATTGAAGTTACAAACGTTATTGACTTTGATTTGATTTTATCTGATTCTAGTAAACAAGGTCTACGCATCAGGTTGAACACTGAATATATAAATTATCATAGACAAAAGCTACATAATAATGAAACAAACATGCACCATGATAGCAGACATATGTAAATTATTGCAATAGCTTGTGGTATAATACAACATAGATTTTAGTTAATTATTTAGATATAAGTAGAATGTAGGAATAGATTTGCCAGTTTAGGTATTAGGTAGCAAAATGTTAGATCTTGTATAACACGTTGACATTTTAACTTTTAATAACAAGTTATTATTAAGTTAAAAGGTCAACGTGTTATACAAGATCTAACATTTTGCTACCTAATACCTAAACTGGCAAATCTATTCCTACATTCTACTTATATCTAAATAATTAACTAAAATCTATGTTGTATTGATAGAAATTGGAGGTGGACCTTTACGTTCTACAAGGTGACGGGTAATGAAACAAAGAACATGAACGTGATTTTTAGGCCTATCATATTGCGTTCGGCATTTAAGAAAATTCACTCGAACGTTCATTTTGCTCATTTTGATATGATTTGCTTTCCCGTCGGCTGTTTTGAGTCGATGAAGCTTAAATTGGAATCGTATATCTCGATCGAGTATATTCTGCCGATAGCTCAAGCTGTCAGAGCGTTTCTACATACACCGAGAAAGCAGCTAAGACAATAACTGACAGCATGCTTTGACAGCGACTGACAGCATTTTCGGTGAGAGAAATCTCCTCGGCATGCAAAGGACGATGGAGGTGAGAAAAATTTGAATTTGCAGTTTATGGTGAACCATTAATTGGAGTTAGTCTTTTTGCAGTCTAATAAGCACAGAAGTATTCATAAAAAGCAAAAGAATTTTTTGACTTCATATTAGCGATTAAAATCGATTTTTTTCAACATCGTTCCAAAAGTCTCATCTCGGTGCTTGTCGGAGCTTCTACACACACCGGCGTGAGAAACCAGTTGTCAAATCTCTCATAACCATCTCTAACCTGTAGTCTCGGTGTATGTAGAAACGCTCTCAGAAACATGCAAATTCGACCATTGTGATCGCTATCTACATTTGTAGGGGAAAGCGAGGCCAAATGGGCATGTTAAGCAGTTTACTGAATATTCCTTTGAATATGCCACAAAACACAAATTATTATTACACTATTACATACCTACACCATTTATCTATGGATTCAAATTGCCACATAGAATGAAAACAAATTAAAAACATGAAAAAAAGTAAAATAAAAGTTGATGTATTATGAGACGCTATTTTGCCACGCAGGGCAAAATGGACATAGCCCTGGGGCAAAACGGGTATATGTAAACAAAACGTGACATGTCAAAACACTGGGGCAATATGGGCCACAACAACTGCGCTTAGGTAATAGTCTATGATTTTGCGCATGTTTTATGTAATGTATTCTCGTCCTTTATTTTGTTTTGCTGTTCAGCAAAGCCCTTAAAATTCTTGAAAATATATTTTAAAATTACATGAAAATGATACTTAATTTTATTTTGCATTTTTATTGGTAATTTGTTATTAAAGGGTTATAAAACTTACATAGCGTTCCAAGAACACTCCAATGAATATATTTTGGGGATTGGAATGTATCTTTGTAGTAAAATAATGCTTAAATAGAAGGTGCCCATTTTGGCCCACATGCCGATTTTGCCCCGCTTTCCCCTAATTATGCTCAACACAAGTCTAATAACACATCACTCACACTTAATCCATTTGTAACAAAAATATGGATATTATTGATTTTAAAGATGTGCTGGTTCAATTTGTTTACACTTACGCCGTCCACCGGTTGTTTCGGCCAATCGTCAAGCACGCTCGAAAAAGAACAAAAAAGTCGACGAATCCTTCATCGACTAGAATGGCGAATATGATACCAAACATTCTTCTGTTCGATTCTGGGGCTTACAACAGAGTCGAGAGTCGTTCGACGTATATGATTGGCACCTGTTCGGTTATTTCGTATTTTTACAAAGAGCACCTGTAGCGTATTTGCGTCGGTACAATTTTCGAAAATCGGTAGAGCTACAGATTGACCAGGTCTCCTAAACAGCTAGCCAATATTGACAATCTATCATTAGACAGTAGAACGCATTGTGCAATTTAAAACCGACCGTTTCTTGTTTTGCTGTTACATTCTTGTTCCGGTGGTTTTTTTTTTCAAAATGATCATGAATGGGTGTCCGGTCTCGTAGTACAGTCGTCAACTCATACGACTTAACAACATGCCCGTCATGGGTTCAATCCCCAAATAGACCGCGCCGCCATACGTAGGACTGACTATCCTGCTATGGGGGGGAATCAATTAGTCACTGAAAGCCAAAGCCCACAAGTGGGTACAGGCAGGCCTTGACCGACATCGGTTGTTGAGCCAAAGAAGAAGAAGAAGAGATCATGAACGCATGCATTCAATTTGATGATATTCTTTTTTAATATCAATGTATCTAAATAACCAAAGCGTTTTATTCTTGTGAACTGGTTTATTGAGGCTGGTTCATTTGGCACATCTCTAATAGAAAAAAAGATGAATAGAACATCATAAAGCTAATAACAAACAATGAGGAGAGCCTAAAATTACGGACCCATTATCGATTGTAATGGGAAAGAGAAATTAAGATAGATGTAATTCTTCTACTACTATTTCTACTACTACTTATCTAGTAAATAAGTTTTTTTCATACTTCAATTAATTTGGTAGCTTTCATTTTTATTTATTAGTATCGTATAATCGAAACAATACAAATTTCTTAGTAGCTTGTGCACTTCGTGTTGTAAAAATAAAAAGGATATGTCTTTTTCAAATTGAATATATTGATTTCAAGTATAATTTTTAAGTAATTATCATTAAATTGAAAAACAACGAATATTTAAAACATGTTGTAAAATTTAAAATAAAAGCATATCATTAATAAATTCCTAAAATAATCATCAATATGTACAGGTAGTTTCAAAATTACCCTTAATTCCTAGAAGAGAATAGGAAGTCGAGGAAGCCCTTTTAAAAGCTTCACATATTTAAAAGCAATAAACACCGTGCGAGAGAAAATTCCATAGAAATAAGATGATAATAGTCGTTAGCAGAGTAAAGGATTAAAACCCAGCCGCGGAGGCGAACGAGGCGAAATAGTGTGAGAACCATAATAATGAGAATAAAAGACATTAACTCATCGTCGTATCAACAGATTTGCTTGCTTCCGTGAAGCGTTCCTACTTTTCTTCGGTAGCGAAACGGGGATTTTAAGCGACCGGCATAATGCACAGTATATCCCAAAGCAAAGTGATGATTTCCAAACAATCTGTTCAGTTTTTGTGTGTGCAACCGTTAGTGGCAGGTTTGTTTTAAAAATGGGAATAATCCTTTTAAAATATTTAAACTACTGCTCTAAGAGTGTCTAATCATTGTGCTCATAATGGATCATAAATTTGCAATGAGCAGCTTGTGCCGTGCCGAGCAGATTCGGTGTATCATGGCCACGACAACCGACGAGGAGTGAAGAAAAAACGCAAACACACACTTGCGCAAAACATCCAGATTTATCACAACATGATTTATTGTGAATTAACAATGGTGCCAAAAGTATTATCTAGTAAAATGTGTTTTCTTATGCGACCGCCAGTGCGACGGGGGCCGACCATGGAAGCGGGGCGATAAAATGGATGAATAATAAACAATGTACGCTGAAAATGAACGCGTGAGCGATTCATAAAGACATTCCTCTTCAGGCCCGGAGATGACGCGGGGGCATATTTAAACGAAGAAAAATTGTCCCCTGTCAGCTGGATTGAGTGAAATGATTTAGAATGGCTTCGTTTAATTAACAAGAAAGAAACAGAATACACTGTACAAATGGTAGACTCCAAAGAGACAGAGAAAGAGAGAGAGAGAGAGAGAGAGAGAGAGAGAGAGAGAAAGCGAAAGAAATTGAAGAACAGCAAACCAAGCGGATGCATAATAAAATATGCGCTCCGGGCAGGTGGTAATATCTTGTCATTTTTATTAAAAGTGAAACATGTTGTGCGATGTTGAAATTAAATGACACCGACGATGTGCAAGCGATGGCCAAATATAGCATACGGCTCATGAGGCTTTCGGTCCGTACTGGCAAGATGCGGTTAAACGGTTGAAGGAATCCATTTTGAAAATTGAATAGACATCGATGTTTGATTATATTTAAAAGGAGAATTTTGGGAAAGCTTGTCATTAATGGGGAAATTTCTTTGATGTGTACGGCGAACTTGTTACTTTTGGCGAATTTCGCAAGATTTTTAAAATAAATCAAATTTTCGATTTCGATAAACTGTTACATCCATTCATGGTAAAACGAATTCGGGTTTACAATTCGAAGATGAAAGACGACTAAATTAAAAAAAAACAACAACAACATTATTTTCATATTTTCTCCATGTTTCTCCTCATCCAGCATGTTCGCTTGTAACTAAGTTGAATACTTTTTCATTAATCCAATCAACATTTCGCTACTCCAGGTTACAAAACAATATAAAAAGCTAAAAATATGTGATAAAAGCTCACATTTTAACAAATGTATCAGATGGAATACTTGTTGCGTAGTAATTTCCATAGTACACTGTTTGAAACAGTAACCAATTTGGTTAGTGTTTTCAATATATGTTTCGCAAATATAAAATACCAAATAGAACAATCAATGCATATTTTATGCCCCTGTTTTTGAGATCATTGCGACCTGTAAGCAATTCCATTTAAATCACAATAGATAATAGAATAGAAATATACAATAGAAATGGAATTATAATAATTATTACCTTTGATGATTTCTCTGTAAAAAACTAGACGAAAAAAAATCTAGCAATTGCCACGTGCAGTTTCAGCGTAATTTCGGACACAATTGGTACTTTTGGCATGCGTCGCCACATCTGGAATTTCCATTGCGGTAAACGGTCCAGGCAAAGACCGATCGGATGAAATTGTTATTATTCTGCCAACCGTTCCACATTGTGTGTGATAGCACCGGCACGCCGAAAACATTTTGAAACGTTTTGAAACATTTGTGCTACGCTTGAAGGGCATACCGGGCAGATTTGGACCTGATTTAATGGCACGGAATGAATGATTGTAGTGTGGAGCTATTTTTATGATCTTTCCCGCCTGCTCACAGTTCAGCAGTGATAGTTTGAGCTTGTCGAGCAGCAAAAAGCACATGCTTAAACGATAGCAACAAATATAGCAACAACAGCAAAACAACAACAAAAAAAGCAGACAACAAACGCACTGGATGAAAAATTCGTCACCATTGCATATGTTTGCAGCGTAGCGGAGCATGATTTATGCTGCACCGTTTATGCTACCGCCGAGCCGCCTTCGGTGTACAGTGTTGCGCTATCGTACGTGCACGGCTACACGTACGCCGGTGTGCTGCGTGCGGATAAACGGTATGAAGTATTGATGTGGAAAATTTATGATGTGTTAGAGTTTTCTGCTTTTTGAGTTTGGAATAGAGCAAAATACGAAAAAAAGGTTCAGTCGTACCAGCGTTCAAAGAACACTATCCCAGTTGAAACACACAGAAGGAAGCACTTCTCCTCTCTATCACCAAAAAAGGCGGGTGAAAACAATTTCACTAAACAAACGCTACGCGTTCCATGGTGGCAAAAGGGGCAAGCATTTAATCCTTTGCACTTTTGGTGTGAAGTTTAGGGGAGCATCAATTATTTTTCATTCCGTTTATTCACATCACGCTGCAGCAAATGTTCAGTCTTTGATTTGCACGGCTCTCTCAAATTGTGTATGGTATGGTAATAAATTGGGCGTGAGACAGTACAAAAAGAATGTTGTGAATGCAACAGCGATACATTATTTTTATACAAAGCATCTGCAGTACTCAGCAGTAGTATGATATACAAAGTGCAAATAATTTAAAAAAATGCTGCTTTCAACCAGCGCTCACATTTCAGATATTATTGATGCTGGCACCCATTCAGCGGCTAGCTTAGGTTTGAGATGTAGATGTAGACTAGTTGGGATAGAATTTTTGAACTCAGCCTATGCAAAGTATTATACACACATACTTTTAACCTTGAAGGTTGAAAGGAAATCAAGCTATCAGAATTGGGATCGGTAATGTGTATCTTCTTTTTAAATCAGTCTAATGTTGGCTTAAATATCACCTGTTATTTACTTTATAAAAATAATAAATAATGATGGAAAGAAGTTTTCCACGAATTGCGATATTAATCATGTATGATAATATGAATGGTAGTATGCTCTCTCGGGGAAAATAAGATTATCCTCCTAAGGCCAAGAGTCTCCAAACTTTTCAGTTCGAGGGCAGCATTGCTTCACAAATTACGATGTTTTGGGTCATTTTGGTTTTGAAAGAGTGAAAGATTAATTCTGTTTTTGATTAAAAACTTCTAACTAGATTTTCAAATTTCTACAGCTTTTATTAAATTTTATTCATTCTTGACTTTCGTCTTTCAACAGTCAAACATTAATTTAGATAAATTATTCAAAATAATAAGGCGTCGTCCATCAATTACATAACGCAAAATTTCAAATTATCTAGCGTCACAAACTGTAACGTTGGAAGAGACCCCACCTCAAAAACTATGTAACAATATGAACTCTCCCCCCCCCACCAGCTTTTCATTAAAAACACAATTTTCTTTTTTTATCTTTATTGTGGTACATTCATAATTTTTGAAATGAAACAACATCCACTTATATTATATTTAATATAAGGAAAAGTTATGCCATACAGCTATCAAATGCAAAAAGATTCTTATAATCATATTCTCAGCGCCGTTTGCAATGTTCTTGTATCACCATAATCATCAGCGTATTATATCCAGCCGTTTTCCTCGTCCTTTATAAATATGTCCAACTTTCCGGAAATATTTCATTGGCGTTAGATATTCAATCATCAACAAATTGATTTTTCTATTTCACATAACATGCGATACTTTATATGTTACGTATTTCTTACCAAACGTACGTACGTATTTCTTACCAAACAAAATTGGTATTGTTGGCAGGAGTTTCGGCTGCATTTTCGATATATCGCAATGCAACGTTACTACGACGATCCATTGGTAAGTTTGTCTGTCCGTCCATGCGTGGTAACCAAATTCCATCGCGGGTTCAACCTTCGTATAAACCGGCCCCTACCAATGAAAGACTTTTCGGCTGCGTGGTACATAAGAAGTAGCGAGATCTTTTTTTATCCGGCACAACCGTGAAGATTGTTAAGTTAAGAAGAAGAATCATCGTTTATTACTCATTCGAAAAAGTAATAAAATATTTTATTTCCCGCTACGTAACAAAAGTAAAACACCCCCTCTCTCTTATGTAACACACCCCACATAAATTTATATTAAGCACAACACAATTTATATTAAAACCAAATATATTAAAACCTAAAATTTGCATAATCATGAACAGCAAAACGGAAATTCAAACGGTTTGCATCGAATTCAAGATACAAATTCATATTAAAAGGCGAGTGTTGATAACAAGTTCCTAATCAATAAAGCATTATATGTTGCTGACACCAATAAGCACAACTGAAGCTTATGAGCGTTTTTTTCTGTGAATCTATCTGAATACAGGTGTGCTGTATCACCCTTTTCATCACAAAAATCCCATCATTGCATCATTAACACTAGGTCTACGGGCGTCTAGTTTTCTTTATGGAGTTTCATTTTTTAGAAAACATATTGCAACTAAACGAAACAAATAAATTATAATCAACCCACTCGTTGATTCGACGGGTTACGTAGAGATAGGTATACCACATATGTATCTGAAAAGCAATGCAACTTAAGAGAATAATACTTATGCTACAAACTCATAATGATGATTTTACGAAAATTAAACATCGAGATTAAACAAAAGGTTTTTTTTCGTATTTTACTTCAAGTTAAAATTTCGTCAAATTGACGGGTTCCGTAAACCTAATGTTAAAATCCCACAGCGATTCTTTTGAAAACTGAAGATTTTACATATTGAGTTCGTATTTTCTTTTGAAAAGAATTTTTAAAAAATCATAATAAATTTAATCGTTCATGTTTGGTAACATTCAACCCTCAACAACGTTATTAATAATAATAATTATGCAATTCGAAATATTTGGAGACCTTTGATCTAAACCAAGGACAGTATGAGAACAGTAGCAGGCACTATTGATCAGTATTATTTCCGCAATATTTATTGACCTGCTAAAACAATACCTTCTTTAAAGGTTATATTTTCCACCACCAGGATTTGCTAGAATTTAATGCAATGAAACAATGAGCAGTTCTGGAAAATTTGCCATTCTCATTAATTAACGACATTAAAAATCTGTCATTGTTTACGGTTTGCGCTGCAATCATAGAAACTGGGAAAGATCAGTCACTGCGGTATGCTTTCCTTACCTTTTTTTAGCTCCCAAAGTAGCTCTGCGGTTTTGTGAATCTAAATTGCACTTGGGCTGTTAGCGTCTAGACGCAGAGGGGGCAGACGTGAGCACGGGGCAGGTTTTCTCCCGGGAGCTACGCTGACGCAAAAAAAGCGAATATTGCGTTTGCATTCGCTTGTGCAAATTGTTTATTTCCTCAACCGCGAAAAGACCGACAGAGAAGCTATACGAGAAAAAGAAAACAGCGCTAGCGTAATAATATCATGCTGCAGGGAAGGTGAAGCATGTAACGAATTGTGCAGCGGAGGCAGCAACTGGACGGAAACGGGCGACGCTGATGACGGTTTAGAATAATTAAAACCAAGTACAACTTGGTGACTGTGGTCCGGTGCCCTGATTTGCCCCGAAGCGTTACTTTTGCTGTGAAATTAATTCCTTCCGTTTGCGTTTTTTTGCCTAAACTTTTGCCCACCCGTTTGTGTGGCGCCTTTCCTTTTTTTCCTCCATTGTTGATGTGTTAAATTATTTGCAGCGACTGGAGTGTGCTTAAGAAATAGCCAAGATGTTTTCCACAGTGACAAAGGTTAGAGTTTCTGAAACAAGGGGCTGCGCTTTTTCAAATGTTAATTAAATTGAATGTATTCTAGATGCAACCAAGCGTTGCGTTGCTGGGCGTTGCAGTGCCATAGAAATGCATTTTTCGTATTTATTGTTTCTGTGGAAATGAGAAAAAGTTTTAGTTTCCAAACAACAGCTCATGAAAGACGGTAAAACTGTCTGTGCACCATCGTGGAAAGCTATTTTCTAAAATGAAACCTTTTTTCGAACACTACTTAACTTCCAAAACAACTCTAGACTGCTAAAGGAGAAGGAAGAAGAGGCCAGTCATATAGTGTCTTTTGACTCAATATAAATTCAAATTCGTTTTTCTTATATTTGATTTTCTATTTCAATAATCTACGTATATTTGATGATTAGATGATATCTGTATTGATTCTGATTACCGAGGAGAATTTTGGATATAAGATAGTGTTTAGAAGATGTTAATTATATTGATAGGTCAATAAAACCTACGCTCAATAAATACGACAACGGCTACCAGTGCCACTATCATTGTGGAAGGCTAAAACAAAATCCAGATCCAAACGTGCCGTTTTTTATTAACTTTTAAATGCAAAGTAATGTTCGATCAGACCCCAACTGCAAAGATTATTATCAATGTACCGTTTGATCCGGTAGAGGGGGTGTTAAATTGAATAAGCGTCGATGTGTTACACGGGTCGTGCAAAGAAGTTATGTTTATTGAGTCGATAGAATATCGTTAACACCGATACCGATAATTCCAATCGGATTTCCAAGCTAGCAGATGCGTATTTAAAATTTAAAACTCTCAAATATTCGCCACAACCAAGACGCTCGCCTGCACAGACAACCCTTCAGACACGCGCCAGCCGTTACATTTCCTTTTTAATGCTACTTAGATAAAAATATATGTTTATGTTCGCAGCTCCTTTGCTACGGGGCGGGGACCACAAGGCGAGCGACTGCCATCTGGTGGCTGCGTGGTACATCACTGCACCGACAGTGGTACGGGGCATTGGGCATTCGGTTGGGTTGGGAAAAGGGTTCACAAAACGAGATTTTGTAACGCACCCACCATTTTTACTCTAACACACCCAAAAAAACACCGAAAAGACCACGTGTGAACGACTTTTGCTGTGCCAATGTGCTGGAAATCGAAATCACGCAGCCCGGCTTACAGTGCCCGGGGACGGTTGGCAGATACAATTTCTTAATGGAGTGTCGCTGTCCTAGCCGCGACTAACAACAGTGTACCCATTTATGAAATCTAATTAAATCTGGTTAGTGATGATAATTTAATTATGTTACGTACAAAAAAGGGAACCACTGCAGGCACAATAAAGCATGCGTATGCTTAAACGTAGTTAGCAGACTCAATGACCTCGGATATTAGAATACCTTAACAAATCCTATTTTGGTATGTATCTACAATGCAAGAGTAGTCTAAATAATCAAGGAATGTTTGTACGCTACCTCTATATTATTTTTAATAATTCCCTTTTGTTAATCGGTTATGATTAAATAAGTGATTGCGCGCGAACCATTACTAACCGTGTAGTGTGAGATGAAATAGGATGTAGGCCACCATGCTCCATCCGCAGTCGACAGCTCGTGCTTAAGATGCCCGTAGAATGCGGGCAGCAGTTTATGATTTGAATAACAAATAGAGATTATCTATGCATGTTTCTGTTTGTCGTATCATTATCAGATAACGTCTAAAATAGACACCGGGCCGAGCGTAAGCCGCAGTACGGTCGGCTGCCAAAGGATGGATGGATGGTTGGTTGGTTGGTTGGTTGGTAGGTTGGTACGGACGGACGTTGCGCCATTTGTGTGATTTTGTTACGTCGGGGGTGCAAAAATCTCGTCAGGAAGTTTCACAACACCGTACCAACGCTGTAAAGTGTCCGTAACGGCATAGTTGAAGGGTAGCCTAGCCAGCTATCAAACCCGGATGGCGAAGAAAAATGGGAGGAAATCTGTTCCATCCTACAGGCGGTGCGTTTTCCTGCTTCCGATGTGTGGAGTTCGAGCATCCTCGCCCGATCCGTCTCTGCTGGTGTTATCATCCTAGCGAAACTTCCTGCAACCCCTCCCCCCCACAAACGCATGTGACGCGGATTTGCGTTCTACAACTTCGCATCACGGCCATCGTGATTTCCATAACATCAACAACAAAGTTTCCCGTTCGTTACCATAGCCGTACGTCGGTGGTGGAACACGTTTCGTGATGCAGCGTACGTGCTTCAATACACACAAACAACACAAACTCCTCTCATCATGTTGTGCCAATGTGGTGGGCCCGGTGGCGCAAAATGGAGCATGGGAGCAGCGGTTCGTGAATCGGGGGCACTTTTTGTTTTGAGGTGGGATGGCTTTTTAAAATTCCACCAATTTCAAAACCAGAGTGTAACGGTCGGCGCTTTCTCCGTCCCACTTTGCACCTTCCGCAGCGAGCGATGCGAAGCCCCGGTTCTTATCCTTTTTTTACGCTACACGGCTTGTTCTCGCGCATCCTTCCGAGCAGGAAGAGCACGTGCCCACGACATGCACATACTCTGTGCTTATCAAGGAGGTTGTGCTGTACCCGGGAGGAGCTGTGGGTGGGTGGAATTCAAAAATTATTCCACGTGTTACCATTTGAGTGATCGTTAATTTCCTCCTGGTAAGGTGCTCTGGTGTGGTGGCCTCTCGGTGGGAAAATGATTTGGTTTTGTCTGGGTCTTATCCTGCGTTGCCGAGATTGATAATGAAAGGATGCATGCCGTGGTGTGTAAGGAGGTCGCAAAAGCGAGCGGCGGTCGTTTAAAGTAATGGAAAACAGACCGCAGCTAAAGAGCAGCATCGGCGGTAGGCACGACGAGGAAGGACTAAACGCACTGAGGAACGCTCAGCGCGTGTAAGTTGAACAAATTAAAATATTAAATACATGAGCGTAGAAGAGTGCGAGTTTGCGTGTCCATGTGGGTGGGCAGGATATGCTGGATGGATGTTTGACTAGAAAGAAAGAGAGGCATATAAAGAAAGATGATATTTGGTGCTGGCATAAAGTAGCATAAATTAAGTACCTTTTTCGGAGGAAGGCTGTCAAAACATGTGATGGAAGCAACAATTTAAAAAAAACACAAATTTTTTCGAACCTTTTCATGCTGACAACTTGAAAGAAAACTGTCGAAACGAGTTAAGTCAATGTAAACCAAACGGTTAAGATTGTATGCGAAGAAAATAAACCCTTAAGTAGAAGGATATATTTATCTTCGCGAGAACCAAACTTTTCCAGTTACATTGAACTCAGGATAAGCTATTTTTATTTTGTTTTAAGTTGGTGGGATTCTGTTGAGCGTAATTCATAGAAATATATACTCAAATATAAAAGAGTTACTGGATTTGAATAGTTTCGGATGCCTCTCCTAATCGGCACAAAGAATGTAAAGACTAATTAAAAACAATGTACATGCTTTATTTAACAGCCTAATTCGATTTTTTTTTTTTGTATTAAAACAATACAATTCCGTATATTTGCTTACAAACTATTCCCTAACTTATCATGACCTTCAACGTGTTTTTATTCGTTATTTGTTTTATTTTATAATTTTCTATCAATTATATGTAGTTTATGAAAAGACTCATGATTTTTTTGCCAATTTGCTCATTTATGCCTTTTAGTTCTGGTTTGGATAATTCGTTGAATGCAAGAATTTTTATGTAGTACGATTTAATAATTTCTTTTAACATTTTCCAATAATCTTTCATTTCTCTGCAGTTTATAAATTTGTGTTTTAGTGTTTCAGTAATTCCCCAAAAAGAGCAATTCGGACTGATTACCGATTGGTAATTATGTTTCAATTTTTAATCCTGGGTATACATTTTTTCATTTACTAGTATATAGTATAAGTTTCTTTGTTTTGAGCAGAGTTCATTTGAATTAATATTTCTCCATATTTTGTAATTGTAGACCTCCTTTAGCTTTGGATTGGCCAAGTTGGTTCATACTGACTCTCAGTCCACCTTTAGGCCACATGAACTCACCAAGTAAAGATGTGAGCGTTGCTGTATGTTTTTTATTCGCTGATATTATTGATCCTATGTACCAAAGTTTAGCTGTTAGGAATGTGTTTGCTAATATGGCTCTCTGGTGCTAGTTAATATCTCTATGTTTGTGGTGCCTTATTAGTTGTGCAATTTTTTGTGTAGTTCTATCCCAATTTAACTTGATTGTTAATCTTAGAGAGTTGGTAAAAATTCCCCTAGATTTCCGAGCCAAACACCCCCTTCCGTCTGCATAGGCTTCCCAACCTTGGATCAGAAGCAACTAGCGGGAAGGACTGGTTAGTAGGCGAAGTATCAAATACTCTGTCCACTCTGCTGCTGTTTGTTTCTCCTCCGTTACCACCCTGCAACTCTTGCTGAGGGCCAAACGGGGCCAATTGACACGTTCTTTTAGAACAGCAAAGTAATAAAAACCCGTTTGAAGCATAACTGATAAAAGCAGCAAATGTTGAGATAGAATCAAACTGTAACATTTCGTATGAAATAATTATGTTGCCCTAATTAAACAAACATTTTTTGATTTTTTGAAGGGCAATAAAACATCTCCGCGTAGATCCATGAGACGATCAAATATAGAACAAACTGCAAGATGCAACATGAAAATGCATAAAAAATTGCATGTGTGTTTAGGAACGTTCCAGAAACGCGAAGGATTAAAAAATAAACATAGAAAGGCAAATCATAAGAATACATAAAAATCCATTACTTCAAATTGGTAAGTCATACGAACAACACGTCTTTCAAAAGTAGGGTTAACGAGCAAACGAAACAAAATACAGTGATACTCTCTTATTTGACACCTCTCCAATTTGAAAAACCTCTCTTATTTGAACATTTTGCACAGTCCCTTGATCTCCAGTACATTTTTGTTCCTCTAATTTGGAAAACCTCTGAAATCTGTGTCCCTCTTATTTGTGTATGGTGTTGCCATGGTTATTGAATGATGTATGTTCAAATTGGCAATCCTGTTCGCAGTTTCCTATAGCAACAGTTAAGGCTGCATACTAAATGTTCCTGTCTCTTTCTTGTTCGGATGGACCTTTCATTCACTTTCCACCTCTGTAATTTGAAAACCCCTCTTATTCGACAGTCCCATCGCCTCTCAAATAAGAGAGGGTTCACTGTAGTGACAACGAAGAATACCTTCAAGCTTGTTTTTATTCAACTACCGCAAAAACCAAGCCCGGAATTTGTGATAAAATATGTAATGGAAAAACTGAAATTAACAAAAGAGTATTTAGTGAAGGTTCAATTCACGATAACTACAGCAGTAGTATCGGTAAAACAAAATGAGACAATAGACGCATTCAAGTTAGCAAATGTTGAAAAAACACGTGATGACAATTGTTGGGTGATTTTAGTGAAAAAGAATTCTTTTATTCAGGAATGTGTTGTTGTGTTGTCTGCCCTACGTTGTGTTCTGTTCCATGCGGTTTTCAATCTGACACTTCCCAAGCAGCCGTCTTCCTACCTTTGACATTTCGTTCGTTAAATGTCATTAAGTTCGTTAATATTTTGAATTCGCTTACTTTGACGGTTGATCGTTACATATTCCCAACATACCGGCCGCCTTGAAGTAATGTTTCAATAAAAACATTTTCAACAATCTAATCTTCACTATCTGGTAACAGACACACCCTTGATACAGGTCTCTTGTAAGTTCCCTTAGACGTCTTAATCGTCACTACTCTTACTACCTGATCACTACCTGGATGCACTCCTATTACTCTGCCTAAACACCATTCGTTTGGTGGTAAATCCTCCTTCACAATTACCATCTGACCTATCTCGATCTTCTTGCTTCGTAATCCCTTTTGACTGACATTATGCAACTCACAAATGTACTCCTTCGACCATTGCTGCCAATGCCGTTGCACGAGCTGCTGCAGCTGCTCAAAGTGCTTCAAACGATTCTCGGGTGTTGTCACGTGATTAGCATCTGGTAACGTCAATAGAGCTTCTCCAATGAGAAAATGGCCAGGTGTCAATACGTTGAGCTCCTCTGGATCCTCCGATAAGGGTGTGAGTGGGCGCGAGTTAAGCTGAGCCTCGATCTGTGTCAACACGGTAGACATGTCAGCAAATGACAATCGCTGGGATCCAAACAGTTTGGTAAGCGTCTTCTTAGTCGACTTCACGGCCGCCTCCCATAGCCCTCCAAAGTTGGGGGCTCTCGGAGGTATGAAGTGCCAGGTGATTCCACACTTCATCGTTTCTTCCCTTGTAGTTGCCTGGAAAGAGTCGTCGCTTAACAAACGAAAAAGATCATTAAGTTCACGCTGCGCTCCACGAAAATTCAAACCGTTATCCGTATAGACATCACTGGGATAACCACGACGCGAAATGAACCGTCTAAATGCCGCCAAAAATGCTGATGTTGTCATATCCTCAACCAGTTCGAGATGCACTGCTTTAGTACAAAAACATACAAAAACTGCTATGTATGCCTTCTGAGATGTTGCTCGACGGTGAACTGGTTTTAAATACACAGGGCCGCAGAAATCGATACCAGTCGTCAGAAATGGCCTGGCTGGTGTCACTCTCTTAACTGGTAGCTGGCCAATTGGCTGCGCAACTGATGTTGAATTAGCCTTGAAACATGTTAAACAGTTTCGGTGTATGTAGTTTGCCAATATTCTGCCATTTAAAGGCCAAAAATCTTGCCTCATTGTTGCCAGGGTGATGCGAGGACCTCCATGCAGCGCCATCTCATGGTATGCCTTTGCAACAATTCGCGTAAAGTTGCCCTTTGCCGGAAGAATCATGGGATGTTTTGTGTTGTATCTGATGTTTGTTTGCCTAAGACGTCCTCCAACACGTAGGACACCTTCATCATCCAGAAACGGTCGCAACTTCCTTAGTTTTGATGTGCTAAGCAATTCTCCCTTTTCCTCTAATTCCCGCATCTCAACATGGAATTCAATTCGTTGTAAATCGACGACTAAACGTCGGATCGCTCTAATAAATTCGTTATATGTAATCGGACCACTGACTAATGGCTCATTCCTGCATCTTTGAGCAAACCGGATACAATAAGCTGCCACTCTACCACATTTCCAGTAGGAGGAATAGCGATCCAGGAAAGGATGTTCTGCAACGCCCATCGTCATTACAGCCACTTGTCGCTTTCGCTCGAGTTGCGATTCATCGATGTCAGATTTCTCCTCAGGAAATGACCATGTGCACTCATTATTCGAGAGCCAGTGTGGCCCCTGGAACCATTCCTTAGTGAGTTGATTAGGTAAAGCACCTCTGGACAGGATGTCTGCTGGATTTTCACTTCCTTTCACATGTTGCCAATGATTTCCTTGGGTTAAGTCCTGTATCGTGGCGACTCTATTTGCCACGAAAGTCGCCCACGTATACGATGGAGCTCTTAACCAGTTCAGCACAATGGTAGAGTCACTCCAGAAATAACTTTCTGTTATTTGTTGCTTCAAGGCGATGCATGCAGTTTTCCAAAGTTTTGCTCCCAGCACAGCAGCACAGAGTTCCAACCGTGGTAAGCTCAACTTCTTAAGTGGCGCTACTTTAGATTTTGCTGCAAGGAGACCTATTTTTACTGTGCCTTCGCGATTTGTTACTCGGAGGTAAACGCATGCTCCATAGGCTACTTCGGAAGCATCTGCAAAAGAATGGATTTGCACATTGGTTTGATCAAGAAGCATCACATACCTTGGAATCCGTATCTCCTTTACCAGGTACAATTGTTTCTTAAACAATTCCCATTGGTCAGCCAAATCCACAGGGATTGGATCATCCCATTCCTTTGTGGCTATCCACAAACGCTGCATCATGATTTTCGCCCAGGCGATAATTGGAGCAATTATGCCAAGCGGGTCGAATAATTTGGCTATGAACGAAAACACGTTCCGCCTGGTAGGAGGTTCATTTGACACATCGTCGAAATCTGCCGCTACTCCTAACGAATCAGTAGTTGGATCCCAATATACGCCAAGCGTTTTTACTTGATCCTCCGGTCCAATACTCACAAGCTTGCATTTATCTTTCTCCTCTGGAGACAGGTTTCGCAAAACCATTTTGTTATTTGAGTTCCACTTCCGTAAATGGAAACCTCCTTTCTCCAATAGTTGCCGCAACTCACTTACTAGCTGGACAGCTTCAGCGTCACTATTTGCTCCACCGATGTAGTCATCCACGTAGAATGATTCTTGTAAAGCCCTTTTACCTAATGGAAATCGCTCTCCTTCATCCGCCGCAAGTTGAAAGAGCACTCGAGTTGCCAAAAAGGATGATGACGTCAGGCCAAATGTGACTCTCTGAAGTTCGAAATGCTTTATCTCCTCTTGTTGAGAAGATCGCCATAAGATGCGTTGCAATGGTGTGTGTTCCTCATGAACCTTTACCTGCAAGTACATCTTCTCGATGTCCGCAATGAGCGCGATGGCATACGATCTAAATCGCACAATTAGATCAAAGAGTGTGTCTTGCAACACAGGTCCATTTAAGAGGCAATCATTTAGTGCAAAACCAGTTGAGGTTTTAGCGGAACCATCGAAAACCGGGCGCACTTTGGTGCTAGCACTGGATAATTTCACAACTGGGTGATGTGGTAAATAGCATGGCTTCACGTTGTCACCTTGTGACATGTCAGGAGATACCTCTACTAAATATCCCAGCTCTTGATACTGCTTTATCGTTGAGCAGTAATTTTCGTATAGTGCCACATCCCTCGACAATCGGTTTTCCAGTTGTAGAAATCTTTTCCTTGCCGTTCCTAAGGACTCTCCAATCCTTTCCCAACCTTTGAGCTTTATGGGAAGTTTTACTATGTATCGACCCGTTTCGTCACGAGAATGTGTTGTAACGAAACTTTGCTCACAATCTTTCTCTTCTTGGGTCAAGCTGTTCTCTGGACACACCTCTTCGATCGACCAAAATCGCTCAATTTGCTCCGCAATACTCACATGAGAACAAATCGCTGATGTTTTCTGCTGCGTTTGCTTTGGCCCAGTTAATACCCAGCCGAACACAGTATTAACAAAATATGGATGAGAATCGTTCATTCTATAGACTCCAGGCCGGCCGCCGTCTAGCGCTAGAAATTCAAAGAAATGCTCCGACCCCAACAACATATCGATCTCTCCACCCTGATGCCATCCAGGGTCTGCTATTTTACCTTCATTCGGAATGCATGCGTTAGGAAGATGTACTGGCTGAAGATTGTGAGTGATGCCGTCCATCACTAAGAATTCCATTCTTCTCGCATAATTGTTGGTCTGCGACGCAACTTCCGCCGTTACAGCTATGTCACTACTGACCTCATGCTTTCCTATACCTGTTAATTTGATTCCGCTAGCTCGCCGTTGTAAACCAAGCTTTCTACAAAGTTTCTCAGTCAAGACGTTGAGCTGTGAGCCACTATCTAATAGTGCTCGCGTTTGAATGAACATACCGTTCTTTGCTTTCACATTTACTAGAGCTGTAGAAAGCACGCCACAAGAAACACCTGATCTTGTAACAGCCATAGTGAGCGTAGCATTTCCATGATTTGCACCTTGTGCTTCAGTGACGAATGTTTCATCAACATTGTTGTTGCTTTGAGCTGATGTGCTAGGCATAGTGTTTTCTTTCGGTAACCACATATGTAAAAGAGAATGATGAGCACCCTTACATGCACGACAACGTACCTTTGATGCGCATTGGTTTCGAAAATGGCCTTTTCCTAAACAGTTTAGACAAAGCTCTTTTGCTCGCGCAATCTTGATTCGTTCTTTCACCGCCATTGAAATGAACTCGTCACATTTTGCTGTTGAATGCTCTGCACCGCAAACATTGCATTTAAGCTTTTTCTCACCTGCTGTCACGTGAATCGCCAATTTCGGAGCTTTTGATGTTGGCAACGGTTGGTTTCGCTGTTCTATTTTATCTTCGCCCAAAGCTTCCAAAATTCGTACTTGTCCTCGCAAGAATTTTATTAGATCGTTGTAATTAGCATCATCTTGTGCCTCAACTGTTCGCTCCCACTCACGCTGAGTTCCTTCATCGAGCTTTGATGTTAAAAGCTGCGTGAGCATGATACCCCATGTTGACGGCGTTTCTCCTAACTGTTGCAATAACTTTGTGTGCCTTTCAAAACCATCGATTACAGCGTTGATGTTTGCGGCTGTTGGTTTTTTCATTCTCGGCCAGTTTAGCAACTCATTTGTATGTCTTTTCTTTTGTATGTATGGGTTAGCAAAACGACTTACCACAGCGTCCCATGCAGCATCATAGCTTGCTGCGCATATCGGAAAAGCCTCGATCACTTTTAATGCTTCACCCTTTAGCGAACTCTTCAAATAATATAACTTTTCTACTTTAGAAAGAGTTATGTTGTTGTGCACCATTTGCTCATACATGTCCCTAAACTGTAGCCACTCATCGAATTTACCTTGAAATTCTGGTAGCGCCATTTTGGGGAGCTTCACACCGCCTGTGGATGTGTTAGTAACGTTGCTCATATTCTCTTCCTTCTTTGGCACGTTGCTGCTACGCTGCATTCTCTTAAGTTTGCCTGTTAGCACACACACACGCTCATCGAAGTCGGCAAATATAGCAAAATTTTCTTTCTTGTTGTGCTGGTCGTCAAACTGCCTTATTTCCTTTGAAATCTTTACAAAATGCTCCCAGCACCTCTCAAGACGTTTTAATCGAGCTTCGACTTGTTCCAACTCAACTATTCCTGAATTTTCCACAAATTTTTCTAGTCTTACTAGACATTCAATCAAGCCATCTCGTTCCTCCTTTGCGAGAGCAAGAGCCATTGCACTGTTGTCTATAATCGTGCTATTTTCCGTTTCTGAGTCCGAGAAACCACGGAAACTTTCTTCGCTTGAGGCTTTGGCTTGCGTCATTTTCACTTTTACCAGTAATCCAGGTCCTTAGGCACCATATGTTGGGTGATTTTAGTGAAAAAGAATTCTTTTATTCAGGAATGTGTTGTTGTGTTGTCTGCCCTACGTTGTGTTCTGTTCCATGCGGTTTTCAATCTGACACTTCCCAAGCAGCCGTCTTCCTACCTTTGACATTTCGTTCGTTAAATGTCATTAAGTTCGTTAATATTTTGAATTCGCTTACTCTGACGGTTGATCGTTACATATTCCCAACAACAATAATTGGGAATGAATACTACATTGTTCAAAGATAGTGTGTGGAGAGCTCCATCCATTGTTCAAAGATAGTGTGTGGGGAGGATAAAAGAAGGAAATAGAGAAATCAACATGATTATCATCAAACCGATACAATCTTTTATTAACATCAAAGCAGAAACAACCCATATCCAGTACAATCGACAGCAAATAACATGCAAATATTGCCAACTGAACATGCTTTTTGCGATTACATACTTGCAATATAAAACAACTAAAATTTTCTTCTTCTTCTTTTGTTCTATTCTTCTTCTTTTTCTTTTTCTTATGATTTTTCTACTTCTTCTTCTTCTTTTTTCTTCTTCGCGCAACGACATATGAAACGTCATTCCGGACTATATGGCCTTTGTACACTTATTATGAACACACAGAAGGTTTGCCAGTGCTTGCTACCGTCTGGTTGAGAATCGATTCTATCCGATCTTGTAGAAGCCATAGCATCTATCGAAACCATTAAAATATTGGTCAGTTAACGAATACTCAAAGTGCCGTTTGTTTTATTTACAATGGTATATTTATATCTACATTACATACTACATACATCTATATCTATTATGATTGTTTACTTTATATTAATTTACTCAACTTAATACTTATATCAATAGTTCAAAATTACATTGTATATATTAAACATTTGAAATGAATGTTAAGCACGACTATATTCGATACACTAAATTTCCTTAACTAAATGTTAAAACTCACATTGCACATATAACTACCTGGTATTAAAAACAAGTTGCTAGTTTGCGAAACAAAAATTAATTTTTCCTGTTAAACTGCTTTTATTAGAAAAAAATATTTCCAAAAAAAAGCTATATCTGTTCAAATGGTTCTGTTACATTTGAATGAACTATATTCTACGTATCATAAGCTCATTTTACCAGTCGAGCAATTCTGTTTGCTTCGTTATGAACGATCGAGTGAATTTTTGAAACTAATTGATCCTGATAAAAAAGGGCCACGGAAACAAGCTTAATGCAGGTCCAGCATTTACTGTAAGTGAAAAAAACCATCGCTCCAGTTGGAACCCGTCCAGGCAAGCCGGGAAACCATTACCGAAGCAAACGATCCGATGGCAAACATTCAACGGAACCGGTTACTTTACCCTAATTAAAATGCCAATTGCTGTATTAAGAGGCAAATACCTGGTTTTCATAATCCATCGGCCGAAAAGGGGCGATGAGGTGCGAAGGAAAGGCTGGATTGGTGGGAGAGGTTTGTGAAAGCAAACGCCCGGCTTTCCGCAATCGCGTTTTCGCGAGCGGATAAAAGCCGGCGAAAAGCCATCGAAACCCATTAAAGTCCTGTCCAGCCCGTTTCCCGTTTCACGAACGATGCTGACAAGCGGCCCCGAGCACCGTTCGAGGGGATTAAAGGCCTTTAAAACGCAACATGATACGGCATTGGTGGGCTTTCGGGACAACATTCTGTACCGCCGAAGGCACTGAGTGGCACCGGCAAAGGAGGAAGAATGTTAAAAATGAATATCAACGCAATTAAAATCAAAAGTTACCGCGTGGCAAGTTACGCTCGAAAAGTGATCGTCGTTGTATGAGATGGATTACCTTCACACCTACGCAACGAACAAATGGAAATGTGGTTTCTAGCAAGATAAATAATCTTCCACAGGTTCACCATGTAAACAGAGAGTGGGTTTTGGCGAAACTTCCCCTGATTAGGTTTTGTACGGTGAGTCGGTTGGGACTCTTTGGTTCTTGCAGTGAATTTGCAGTGAAAACCGCTAACTTTTCCACGTTGTTTTCCAACCGTGCACGCTTTGTTTACGATGACGGCCACGCATTTTGGCGAATCGTTGATACTGTTTTTACTTGACAGAGTTAAAAACACCATTTACATGGATTGGACTAGTTTTTTTTATCATTTGATTTATTTTACCACACTAATCTGCAATCGGCATTGAATGGGTCCATTCCATAGGCAGCAGCAAATGGAAGCCTAGAGATATTAAATACTCGTTAGGGAAATTGAAATCGAATGTAACGGTAGAAAAAGGGTGACAAAATCGCACGTCGATGCCAATAAGCGAAACAACACAACCCCACCGGCAATTCTTTTCCCACAGTATGGTGGAATGCAGGCAAAATTGCGAATAAATCGAACTCGATCGAAGCGCACCAAGTTCGGCCGCGTCCGGAACGAAAACCGATTCGAGAATAAATGAGTTGACAAACTCCTTCTCTGCCATTGAATAAAACATCGCGGATCGCGCTTTCGGAAAGCTGCGGCGGCAGCGCTTCCTTCGTTACGTTCTCTTATAGCCTAGGAAACGAGTAGTTCGCTTTTGCGGTATTTTCCACCAAACTCCATCAGCGTTTCCGGTAGTTGAGTTTAGTAGGTTTGAGAAAGCGCGAACGATTCCGAAGGAAATCGGTTTGTCGTTTAGTATTTTTTCTTCCCCGAACCACTTTCGCAGTTTGTGACAGTTCCGTCAGTGCATTTGCAATAATGAAATCAGACTGGAGGTGTGAGACGAAACAGCTTTGGTGAAGCTTTGGCTGGGCCAACCAAGCCAAGAAGAGAATGGCTAGAGAACGAACGAAATCATCAAGATCTAGAGATAGTTTCATCCTTAGTTGGCATCGATTTCTTAATGCTGTCGTACAGACTGTGTGGGTGTACGTGTATGTGTGTGAGTGTGCAGGAATCTAATTGTGCAGGATTGTAATGATTTTGTGATTGAAATTGAAAAATAGTTTCCATCCTATGGATAAGGCCGACAATGAAACAAATTACTATTTTGTGCTCGTTTTCGCAATGTGCACGCCGAGTAATTTATCTTCTTGTAACAGAAAATAAGAATAAGAATTAAATAAAAATATAATCTATAACCTGCTTCATGTAGTAAGCATCGATTGCGTTGCGATAGTAAACTGAATATGGTCACATGTACCAAGAATAATTAAATACACATAATTGTTAACCCAATGTCTAAACTCCATTCGCGTAGCTTCGCGTGAACGGCAAGACAATTTACTCTTTTAAATAAATTATGTCCTGCTCGAATTTTTCAACAATATTTTTCATCCATCCGAAAATTAAGCTCATTTATAGCATGTTATTAAGGTAGTGGGAATTGCTCTTGCGTCATGCGTTGCAATTTTTGAAAATAGATGGATTTTTACATCACGTACCGTCTGTCAGTTAAAAAATGCATCGCACGCAACGCAAGACGCACGACCCGTCACCGCTAGCTATGTCGTACATTTCTGGAACATAGAGCACACATTATGTGATTTTCCATACCATCATTAGGTCGATGGTAAATGGTATTACCGATATCGAAATGGCAGATACCACTACATAAAATGTAAAAAAAACATATCCCCATATATTTAAAAAAAACACATCATTCGTGAAATGCATTGGCTATTACGGGTGCTTACACATTGGCATTTTTGTTGTTTCTCCATATATCTATATCAATTTAAAAACAAAATCCCGTTTCTTTCGGAACGGTCCCGAGGATCTGGAAAACTTCCTGGATGACGCCCCTGTTCAAAAAAGGCGATCCGAACCTTGCAGAGAGCTACAGAGGAATTACGTCAATGTGTTCATGTGCTAAAGTGTGTGAAATAATTTTTCATGAGATCCTGCTGAATGCGTCTCGGCATTATATCTGCAACGAACAACATGGATTCAACATCCACAAATTTGGTAAAATTTGTCTCGGATTGTTTGAGTGGCATGGATATTGGCCTACAAACAGACTGTGTGTACACAGATCTGAAAGCAGCTTTCGACAGCATATCACACGATATGCTGCTCGCAAAACTAAAAAAAACTAGGACTAACCGAGAGTACTCTCACTTGGCTTCAATCTTATTTAATAGACCGACTGTATTGTGTAAAATTTGGACAAGTTGTATCAAATCCATTTTACTGTACGTCAGGTGTGCCGTAGGGCAGTAATCTTGGACCGCTACTTTTTCTGTTATATATTAATGATGTGAGTTTTGTCCTGCGTGATGTGAAATTTTTATTGTATGCCGACGACATTAAGTTATACTCGTTTTCCAAAGACACTAATACCCTCCAAATGGCTCTGGACTTATTCGATAAGTGGTGTAAGCGTAATATGTTATGTCTGTGTATTGAAAAATGTGTCGTTGTGTCCTTTACTCGTGCACGTCTACCAGTCTCACATAGCTATAGGATAAACGGACAGCTTCTTCAGAAGCAAAGTGAAATACGCGACCTAGGTGTTCTACTTGACACAAAACTGACTTTTAAAACGCATTATGAAGATATTATCAAGAGAGCAAACAGAACTCTAGGTTTATTGTTTAAAATGACGAGGGAATTCAACGATCCAGTGTGCGTGAAAACTTTGTACTGTGCATTAGCTAGGCCTATATTGGAGTACTGCTCAATTGTCTGGTGTCCATCTGCAGAAGTTTGGAAAGAGAGAATGGAAAGAATCCAACGCAAATTCACACGTTTTGCGATACGGCGACTTCAGTGGAGTGATAGTAACACTTTGCCACCATACCAATCGCGTCGTTTACTGCTAGGATTAGAGACTCTCGCTGATAGAAGAAGAAATACGCAAGCCTTGTTCATTGCTGACCTACTTTGAGGAAATATTGACTGTCCGGAAATATTGGAACAAATTAATTTAAATGCAAACAGGCCAACCACCAGAAATCGACGATTATTAAGAACTAATTTTAGAAATACGCAGTACGGATCTAATGAACCCATTACGGTAATGATGCGCAAATTTAATGCACTTGCAGGCCATTTTGATTTTAATGAAACGACACGACAATTTAGAGAGCGAATCCGATTTGTATAACATTTAGTCGTTACCTATTATTATTATTATTATTACTACTATTATTATTACTAAAGCTTGAGTAACCATTATATGGCGGACTCGCAACTAAGAAATACAATACAATACAATACAATACAATACAAAATATAAAAGTTAAATGTAAAGCTAACTGTTCTGCTGAATAAATAAACAATGAAATATTACAACCAATGAAACTTATTGATAATAAGTAAACAATGGGGCCCTTTCCGTTTTAAGTTCGTAGGCTGAAATTTCAGCCTGTCAGCTGTTTGCATTTTATAGCAGTTTTCGAGCAGCTATATTAGTGGGTATGATATACAGGTGGGCTTATCCCAAGGTGTATGAATTCAGAAGGCTGATTTTTATCGCTTTTGTTTCTGAATGAAGATTTTAACTAAAAAAAAAACAAAAAGCTGACTAGAATTGTGTATGCCGAAATATTAGAAAATAAATTTTGAATTAAACCTGTTTAGCTACCAAGCTGCCACTAATTCTACTAAGTACTGACTAGTTACGACTAGAAATACGACCAATACATTGGCAAGAAGGGAGAAATAATCAGAGTGAGAGCATGCTCCGAACTAGCAACTGGAAGAAGGGTACTATTTTGGCTAGTTGTGGTTTAAGAAATTCCTCCAAAGTTTACCAAAACCAGACTTTACGGTCGGCGTCTCGTTTCGCACCTTGCTGCGAGTGATGCAAAACCCTGGTTGAAAATGAAAAGGAAAAATAGTTATGTTACGTGGTTGCGTTAAGCTGCTGGTTGGTTTTATTAAAGCAGCTGTGTCAAACTCATTACGCGTACACAATCCCTTACTTTTTACGGGGCTATTCTTTCTGTTCCTTTGATTGTGTTCTGGTGCAAACAAAGTTCAATGTAATTCCAAAGTAACTCATAATTTCTGTTATCCTCATTTTTAAAATAGGATATTTTTCAATAGGCTTGCGTACACAGTCCATTTGTTATTAGGCGAAATTTTCCCCTTCCATCAGAAATAGGTGTTAAAAAAGATTTGTCGATATGTTTGCGTTTACACACCACGAATCTTTGTCGGATGCAATCATCGCAATTTAAAAAAAAAATAATTCATAAAATACGGTTTCTTATTGTAAGAAATGCTCGATAAAAAAAGCACAATAATAAGCGAACAGCAACTGATAAAATATGTTAAAACACGAATAGACTCGGTTATTGCTCCCGGCCTATCAAAATCGTGCAAGCAAATATTCGTGTCAGAAAGCAATGAGTAATGAGTCATACATAACGTTTGAATTAAATAAAATCAACAACAATGGTCGATTTTGCATGAGTTTATCTTCTTCCGTATTAACGAAATATTAACACCGACAAACCAACGTGACACTTCGAACAAAATGAGCTTCAAAAGTTGTCTCCTTATTTCAAATGAACATACGTTAAACACTAGCGCCATCTTTATAATGATTCGCTTACTACACTGACAGAGAAGAAACTGCTAAATCCCCTTTTTGTTTTTCTTCGCAAATTCCAATGCGAATTGTTTTATGTACTTCTCACATCTTTTGCATTGATTTGGAAACTTATAAAATGATTTTCCTGTGTGTTTTGTCCAAGAATTCTCACAAAATCTTGCCTCACACTTCCTTCGCAATTTGTATTTAGAAAAGTTGTTTACATCGAAGCAGCAGTGAACAGAGATGATTTTAATGTTAGTAACCGATAAATCAGCAGACAAAATTTTACACTTCGATCAGTCGAATTCTCGTCGTGATGGCGAAAGATGTGAAGCAACTTTCGATTAGAAGCGTGCTTGATCAAAGAACAGCACCCTGTAGTGTCTAAAATGGACTCCGTGTGGAAGTTTGTGGACGTCCTAGAATCTCGTTTCGGTATCTACAACATCTTGGCACTCTAAGACAACGATCAAAACATCGAAAGAAAGTCCAGTTCCCAATGACCGACGAACCTGAGCGACCAATATGTTAAGAAAATGAAGATCGAGCGAAAAGTCGCTACATCACCGCGTTCGCTTCGCCAGGAGGTCGATTCAACCAGCTAAACAGTGAGTACATAGCACCTAGGAACCATAAAAAAATCAGGAAACAGAAAATGCGTTCGCAGCGGCATCCAACGAAGCTGAAACTCATTGCGATCATTTAAAGCGAATTTCGGCTGAATTTCGATATGAAGTCCGCGAAGTCGAGTCGAAGTCGAGTCCCTAGTCCGCAAACCGGGCCAATTTCGCCAAACTGTGTCCTATCTAAATTCTCTGGACCAACATGATACAACAGTTCTACTCCAACAATCTTGTCGCAAAAACTGAGGATGAATTGATAAAAATTGAAGGTGGATTTTGAAACCGCCATGGCAAAAATTCCGGACAGTTGACGAAAGGCAGCTAGCAAGATCGTATAATTGTTTGTGCATATAAGATTGAATAATTACCTTTAAAATGATGTTCATGATTTTTGTTTTCCCGTGAAAAGACTCTATATAAGGCGATGAAAATGAATACGGTGGAATAGACAATTATTTCGTGCCAAATGAAGTAGCACGTCAGAATAGAAATACATCTCAAGTGGGATGAATTGTGCAGATCACATCGCAAAGTGACTTGGTAAACCCTGTAATGCACTCAGAAAAATTGTAAAAATAGATTTTTTGAGTTATCAATGCTTTAAGCAAACATTCTGAAAATATGGCATGCCTCATCCAAAATCAACGCGGGCAGCCAGTTTGACATACCTGTATTAAATAATCTAGTAAATGGATTAACTTTTTTCTTGTCGAAACTCTTCATTGAAATGATTGTACAGTAGATTTATCTACTCAAGTTGTTACTATCTATACTTTAAAAAGATTTATCTGCAAACCTGTCGTTTTCATAGTAAGATTGTTCTGAAAATTCTTCTGAAAGATGCATTTAGGGTAAATAACAAAACTCAGTTAGTGTTATGCATGATGTTGGAAACCCCTGTAATGATGAGCAAATTCGGAAGTGAATTGGAAACCCCTGTATGGTTCGAATCTAGTGCCCTTCAACTAGACCAACAGTGTTGTGACGAGTAGTGAGGAGAAGAAGAAAACTTTTTTATATCTGACGCATCAACCCTTTGGTCTAGGTCTGTTCAGCGATCAAATAGGCTTGGCTATTGATGGATTGATTGGACATGATCGGATTGGTAATCCTTACAGTGCTCGAACCCATAACAGGCACGTTGATAGGTCGTACAAGGTAACGATTGTATTACTAGAGCAGCAAGAATAATAATATCGTTTAAACGTATTAATATGAAGGCAATTGTAATGGGTTTCATTTATGGTCATAATTTTATGTTTTACCAGTTACCATGAATGGATACGCTTTAATGATTCTTCGATCGTCCACCTAGTATGCCGTTATCATATAACCACTTCTGGAAATCATCGAATTGGGACGGCCCTACAGCACATTTTGATAACCGTTCGCACTGATTTAAAGACAAAATTTATCCTAGCATTCATGGTCGAAGCAGAACGAGGTCGAATTAGCTTATTTCCGCTCTCTTTCTCTGTAGCCCTGTTTCTCTCTGGCCCAAATCACGTCGTTCAATCCAGTTAAACTACAGTGCAACGTTTGTGGACCACGCCAGTTTGGGGATGGTGGAATACAGCAGGGTAACAGATTCCGCGTCAGAGAAATTGTTAAGCGTAGCCGCTACGAGCCATACAGCACTGGGCGTGGGCCAACGCTGCTTGTCTAGTAGCGAAATCGTTCGGTAGGTCGGCAGCACTTTCGGGTTTTGCGGTTACCCATTAACATATTGAACCATAAATTTGCATCGGCCGTCTAGCGATTCGAAATAAATTTATTTTATTGCTCAACCAGCCTCGCGCGGTACGCTCGAAAGCCGGCGAGGTGTATGGCACCCCCACGACGGTTTGGGTTTGTGTTTGCTAAACAAACTGAAAGCATCCGCCTCTCTTTCGTCCATCCATCCCTTTCGTCTTTTTTGCTGTTTTGTTTCGTAGCACATGATCAGTTTCTGTTATGTTTTTACCAGAAAAGCTCTGGCGAATTTGAAGCGCATTTGGCTTGGTACGGGACGCGTTTTTGGCCGACACAATCTTTGTACCACGCCGATCAAACCCGATGAGCAGCTGGAAAACTTGCCAAGCGTAAATGTACTGTGTTGTTGTCGTTGTTGTAGTTGTTTTCCCTGACCTTCCTTTAGTGCATTTCCACTTTTGTGGACGATTGTACGAGTGGGGCGGTGCTGAGGATAGCATGTTCAGTTTATTTACATGAAGTCAGTATCGAGTTGCGGCAGTTTTGAGGCCTTCCCAAACTTGTCCAGGTGTGAGTTATTGTAGTGGAAAAGGATTTTCGTACATGCAAAACCAGCGGAACTGTAGAACCGTGCCAATGTAAATGCGGAGAATGTTTTATTTTATAGAATTGTCTACATGACGATACATAAACTGCACTTTACTTAATTTAGAGATGGCTCTGTGGGTTGGAATCGTTTTATTAAGAAATATCTGTAAAATGTAAATCTTAAGATTTTATGCTATATAAAGTTTGTACCATGCTGGGTAAAATAAAAAAAAATGATCGTTTTTTATAAATCAAATACTTCTTCTTCTATTTGGCGTAACGTCTTACACGGACATGCTAGCCTTTACAGGTTTCTGAGACTTAATTCATTACCACACAGCTGGGTGATCAATCCTTGCTACGAAGAAACGGTTCATTCTAGGCTTCAACCCAAGACGGGCATGTCATTGAGACGTTCGAGTTGACGACTGTACCACGGGACCGCCCTGAAAATTCAAATACATATATTTTGAATTTCTTCATGTCTGCATGACTGCATGACTAAATTAAACGTTTTTATGAATTACACAAAATTATGAAATTCTCGTAAGGAGTGCATTCCTTTACGTAAATCTATCTTTATTTAACAATCATTGCAATTTTCACCATAGAAATCAATGAAAATAATATTCAACTTCGGCATCCGTTCCTGCACTGCTTCCAATTCGTTGAAACGACACAAGCACGTTTTTTGTAGGTGCAATTGAACTAAATTGGGCAAAACTATATCTGTACCAAACTCGAAGGACGTTAGCTTATTGCCACCCAAATAAAGGTCCTTTAGGTTATTTAATCCAACAAACATATGCATTTGAACATGGTTGATCCAGTTGAAGCTCAAATCGAGTAGTGTTACGTTAGGAAATGTTGTAAGACAGCTTGGAACATACCTTAGCCGATTATGTCCAATTCTTAGCCATTCAAGGCTGACTATTTGATTCCATGAACAGAAGTCTAGCTTGGATACAAGATTATGGTGAATTGCAAAGTACCGAAGCGATTGGTTTGTCAAATTTCCGACCACTGATCTAATCACATTGTGCGCAATATTTAGCGTGTGTAGCTTTTGAAATGGTTTCACTAGATCGAACTGGAATGTTGTTAGTTGATTATACCACAATTTAAGTGTTGTTAAATCGGTCGAGTTAGTCTGCTGCATAAGGCCGATTACACTATTCACACTGTTCATCTCCACCTGCAGAGTATTGAGGCAGGCCAATCCAATAAAGTAATTTAAATCAACCGTCATGATGAAAGCTTCACCAATAGTAAAGCTTTCCAAATTGATCAAATTATGCACCGAAGCTGGAATCTCTTTCAAGGTACTTTTTGCGATTAGCACCTGCTGTAGCGCATAGTTTCGCTCAAAGTGCAACTTGTTAAGTTGTGATTCTATGATTTTGATGATTTGAATCGTAGAGTTTTTCGATACGAATAAAGATTTAACTGCACTGGACTTGTCTACTATAATGCCACGTAATGAGCGACTGGCCTCGGAAAGAAACGTACCATCTATGGACGGCATAATAAGATTGTTCATTTTTAGCATATGTAGTGATTTCGGTAAGTAATTCAATACAAAATATCCCTCCTCGCTCGGGTTCCAATTCTCCAGTGCGCACAACTCTGGAAACAGCCTGCACTGTAAGCGAAATGCGTGTAGTTGATGCAACAGTAGTCCCACCAGTACAATTCTAGAACAATAGTAATCAGAGACATTTTTTGTCAATAATATGTATTAAAGCAGAAAAGTTTCACACATTTCCATACTTTAAACAAGACACTATTTTAATGCAATGCTTTCCCATTGCTCTCCGTTGGGTTTGAATAATGCACTTTAACTACCAGTTACACAAGAACCTTTAATACATATAAAGATAACTTAGGTAAAATATCGACCAAACGATTCATGCAAACCAAAGTTTCCCATGATGGGTATTTAATATCATCCATTTTTTAAGTGAGGAAAATTGCTTAGTAACTCTACACCTCGATACACACACATTACAATGCTATTATGAACGTACACGCGAAATTCGCTGCATTGTGTAAAAATTAGTCAATATAAGGGCAGCCAGTTTGAGCAAAAGCAAAGTAAAACCAATATAAAATAAGCAATATAAAAACGACAGTAAAATAGTGCGGAAAAAAAACGAAAACATGGATTATTTGTTGTAATGCTATTGAAATTTTAGTTTTTAGACGATTTAGACGATCAGTGAAAAAATATACGAAGTATGTTTTTTTTTATTCCTATTCATATAATAATAAGGTTTTATATAAATCGTTTATAATTCACATAACTATAACTTGCAGTTTATTTATGATGATACGAAATTTTTAATGTCAGTTTGATGTCGATTGATACTAACCGATTTCAGAAATTTGTGCTAAAATCATCATCATCACGGTTGATGATCATCACAAATAATGGTTGTGTGAAATACAACTAAATGGTTTAAAAAAAATTGTGATAATTTTCCATTGTAACATGTTTTCATGAAAGTTTTAACAAATGGATTGTTTGCTTGCCGTTTTGGTTGCTAAAGTCTAAACGGATTCGATTGTTTTCTATTAATTGTCTCATGTGTGTCTAATAGATATCATCTATAATGCCTAATTAATGTCATCTTCTTGTTTTGTCTTATTTTCATCTATCTCTTCACACATATTCTTATTTCCAATATCATTACCTAGTTGGAAAGATTGGAAATGGATTTCTTTATTACATTTTTTAAGTAAAATCCCAAGCAGACACGTTGGTTCTTACAGTGCTGGTTGTACTTCCTACCATCCAGACCTTTCTCAAACATACAGGTCCAAATTTATGATTTGCTTTGACTTGATTAAATTTAATCGCACAGACATTTACAAAGCTGTCATTAGGTTCAATCAACCGTTCACATTATGTGGGAACGGAACGGAACTAGTTTATTTTTGAAAAGGAACGAAATGTGAACCTGGGCTGCAAAAGAACCGGCCCAGAGCTTAAGCGCCAAACTGTCATCCGGTGGGATGGAGGGAGGGATGGTGTAAGTTGTTATGGATATGAAAATCCGGCTTCAATCTGAAATCATATCTGGCTCCAAATCTAGATGAGTTCAACCTATGCCCACTAACCTGTACTAGCTGTAGTTTTATCGAGCATGCTTTTGCCACCCAATGTTATTTCAAACTTCTTTTCCTTTTTAACGCAACAACCATTGTCGGTCAAAGCCGTCCTGTGCCACTAATAGGCTTGGCTATTAATTACTTATAACAGAATAATCAGTCCTGAATCCTGTTATTGAGTCGTATGAGTGGACAATTGTATTACGAGACTGACTAATTATTTAAATTTCACTTATTATTTAAAATAAATGGCTTTTTCACACACATCGTTCGTTGATATACCGCATGATCACGGCACTCTAACGGTTGTCGAATGAAACAGAATGCTTCAAATCGAATGGCCAAATATTGGAATCATACCAGATGGAAAGTGCCAAGATCAGCATAGCATAAAAACTAAATACATGTTTTTTATTCGTCCTTCAATACATATTACATCTTTTCCAACCCGTTCTGCAATATGAGTAGCTTAAAATATTATAATAACTATTTGCCTAGTTAAAACAAGCTAAATTGATGATACAAAGTATAACAAGTATTGCAAATTGTACTAAGTGCTACCATTTTTATACACTAGTTATGGGTAAAGTTGGCAAAAATCCGGTGTCAACTCAGATCCGACTCCGATAAATTCGGAATAGACTCTGGAAGGTAGGTCCGCGCTTCAATATCCAGAGTCGTTCGGAATCGTCCGAAATGGCCAGAGTCTTCCGGAATCACCCGGAGTCGCTCGGAGTCGGAGTCGTCCAGAGTCGTTCGGAGTCCGCCGTAGTCGTCTGGAGTCGCCCGGAGTCGTTCGGAGTCGCCCAGAGTCGGAGTCATTTGGAGTCGCCCGGAGTCGTTCGGAGTCGGAGTCGTCTGGAGTTCTCCGGAGTCGTTCGGAATTACCCGGAGTTGGAGCCGTCTGGAGTCGTCTGGAGTCGTCCGGAGTCATTCGGAGTCGTTCGGAATCGTCGGGAGTCGTCTGCAGTCATCCAGAATCGGCTGCAGACGGAGTCATCTGGAGTCATCTTGAGTCGGCCGAGGTGAGCTTGTATGTAGGAAGTGCACGTGCAAAGAGAAAGACAAAAAACACAACGAAAGAAAATGTCTGATCACAAGCACATCAAACCACACGGCTCCTGTTGACTCCGTTTAACTTCGATTCCGAACGACTCCAGACAACTTTTAATGACTCCAACGACTCCGAACAACTCCGAACGACTCCGGACGACTACGGACGATTCCGAACGACTCCAGGCGACTCCGGACGACTTCGGACGACTCCTGGCGACTCCAGACGACTCGGAACGACTCCGGACGATTCCGACTCCGGGCGAATCTGGTGGTTCCATATTGCCGGAGTCGGAATCGGAGTAAATTAGTCGGAGTCGGATCGGAGTCGTGGGTGCGCTCCATACAGCTCATCACTAGTATACACGATAGGCGACGAAGTGCGATACATATTCTTATGAGCATGTGAGAGAGCGCATGCAACACAGACTGTATGCGAGAAAGAATGAACAATCATCTTTCATGCAACAAGCAACAGCCGGATCAAACCGGGTTTGTAAAAGAACGGAATGCACGAAGCGGCAAAGAATGGAACGGAATGAACGGAAAGAACGGGATGAAAAGAGTGAACGGAACAGAACGGAACGATTTTGTATAAAGGATCGTAACGGAACGACCAACAAAAAGAACGGAACTTTTGTACTTTCTACTAGGTTCAATTCGGAACGGCCAACACTAAGCATGTTTACATTTAATACGTTTCGATTCTAAAAATAAATCCTCCAAAGAGTGTAATTGTCATGATCGTATTTTGTGTCGTAAATGTATTTTTTTTAATTTAAAAACGAAACATTGAGAAATTTACTCAAGCAGCTTCAACGTATGAGCGTCATTTATTATTTTATAATTAAAGTCTAAGAGAATTTGTATTTTTTTTAAACGTTGTGTACGATTACCTCCAATTTTCTTTTCATCTAACCTATTATTGCGGGTTTAGCATTCATTACATTGCTCATTCACAAATGTAGTAAAATCTATTTTCAGATTCGGCATTATTTTCTGCACTGCATTTGATTCGTTTAATTGACACAGGCACGTGTTCTGCAAGCGCATACGTACCAAATTAGGCAGAATTATATTATTGCTAAACACAAAGGACATTATCCTATTGCCTTCTAAGTTAACCACGCGTAGCCTATTTAATCCAACAAAGGTAAGCATTTCTACACTGCGTATCCTATTGAAACTGAAATCAAGGCTAATAATATTGGGAAACGTAGCAAGACAGTTAGGAATATGCTGTAGTTGATTGTTTGGAACTGCTAGATAACTTACATTACTCAATTCTGTCCAGCCACAAAAGAAAAAATAAACCATATCATTGTCTCCCAAATTTAACCTCTGGAGAAGTGAGTTGGACACACTTCCAGTAGATGTGTTAACCGAATTGTGTGTTATATCAAATGTTTGTAGCATTCCGAATGGCTTTAACTGATCAAAATTAATAGATTTTAGCAAGTTGTGTCTCAACTTAATGTGTTTTAAGACTGATTGGGTAATTGCTTGTGAATGAGATGCCAAGGAACTTATTTTGCTTACGTCTATTACCAAGTCGGTTAACATTTTCATTCGACTAACCAAGCTCAAATCAACAACTGAAATCTTAGATCCACGTATTGTGAGTATGTTTAAGCTAGTCAAGTTCTTCAGTGAGGAAGGAATCTCATTCAAATGACTATTCACGATTAACAATGTCTTCAGTTCATAATTTTCCTCAAAGTACATCTTGCTAATTAGAGTGTTTCGTATCAAGACACTTTCCAATCTGGAGCTGCTAGGAATACTCAATGACTGTACGTCATAAGATTTTTCCACTACTAAAACTTTCAAACTGGGAACAAATTGTTCAATCAAATTTTCATCAATTGTTGAGTAGAGAAGGTTTTCAACTCTTAATACACGCACTGTTGATGGTATGCGCTTCAGCACGAAGAATCCCTGAACAGCTGGATTCCAGTCCTCCAAAAAGCATATACGTGGAACAAATGTGCATTGAAGTCGATATGCTTCCGTTTCACGTAGGAAGAGCGCTGCCAGTAAAAACCTAAAACGAAACAATAATAATCAATATTTCATTAAACATAAAAAAGCGAGCACAAACACTTAGAGACTTGTCAGTACGTTTTGTAAAACACTATTATACGACTGTTTAATTCCATTGCTATGAAATGGTTTAACAGGAATCGATAAGAGCACAGAAATTGTAATGTGGAATCACTTCCATATCAAAATATTTGACAACAAACTACGGTAATTCACAGACAAATTAAAACTCAATTACATCTTCCCAATTTAATCATGCTTTTGCCACAGTTGATGCTATTGTAGTTACGTTGTATAGCGTAAATAATAGCTGTCGGCCAGACTTTCAATGCCGTAAACACAATCATTGATTCGTTTAATTGACACAGGCAAGTGTTCTGCAAGCGCATACGTACCAAATTAGGCAGAATTATATTATTGCTAAACACAAAGGACATTATCCTATTGCCGGACATGGAAACATCAGTCATTTCATATTTTGTACCTTAATGTAGTGTAGTGATACTTCAAGCAGGCGAATCAAGCAAAACTTTTGAGTTTAGTAAAACAGTTCCATTTTGAACAGTTCCAACAGTGAGGGTCTTCACGATTCTAGTTAGTTTTTGTATGGAGTTTGACAGTTGGAGGCTGAAATCATGTAAACAATCCATACAAAACCACACAAAAAACTAGCCTGCAAATTTCAGTCTAGATTATTCTAGCCTCAAAGCTAGAATTAGTTTCGAGTACCTGTTCGAAAACACGGTGTTGTTTACATTTATCCCAAGATGCGTTAAAGAGATCACGTGGGGGAATCTGGAACCAAAGTGAATGTAGTCCAGGTGGTCTCATAGCATTTTTTTTATAACCTATTTTGAACATCACTTTTTGGCAGAACGGGTGAAAACTTTTTCTCAAACGAGCTTTCTGGAGGCTTGACGAATACTGAAAACACTCTTACAATCTTCATTCGGAAGCAGAAGCGATAAAAATCAGCCTTCTAAATTCATACACCTTGGGATAAGCCCACCTGTATATTATACTCACATAGATAGCTGCTCGAAAACTGGTATACAATGCAAACAGCTGACAGGCTGAAATTTCAGCCTACGAACTTACAACGGAAAGGGCCCCAGTGTTTGAAACTCACGATCGAGACTTTCGGTTTGACGAATTGAGTGATTCAGTTTATTTGACCCATTATTTAGTAGCTTTCGTAACTTTCATCAATTTAAGTGTCCAGTTCTATCAATAAAAGGTATGCAATATTCCTTGATATCTATCGAATGGCATCAAACATTTAAATATAGTTTATGGTCAAACTGCCAAATTAATTTCACTTCATTTCATGACCTGATACGGAGTAGAAAGCTTATGAATAGCAACACACATAATCACGTTTCATTATTGCCCCATGGTGCCATGATAGTTAGACTTAGGGGAAGGTAGGTAAAGACGGTCACGTTAAGGGAAATGGTAAAAATCTAGGGATATATAAGTGCAACGACCATGAAAATGTGCATACATTATGTTACACTCATGTTTTATCAGAAAATGTGTTAAAACTTTTAAGTTTCCACCGATTTTTGCGTTTTTTTTCATGAATGAAAAACATGTTTTTTTTCGTGCAGTTTTGAAATGTTCGGGTAAGACGGACACCTGATATGGGAAAGATGGACACCATGAGGGGTAAGATGAACACCTGTAGAAAACGTTGAAAAGTGAAGAGTTTTACAGTATTTTAACAAATTCTATCGCTTTTCACGTCCTGGTACGCTTATAAACCAATTCTTGGCCAATTGCAACGACGATTCATTTAGTCATGAATTTAGGAATTGTATACGGCGCTTGTAATATATCGTAGAATGCAGCATCTAAAGCATTATTGACATATCGCGCACTTACAGCTGTCGTTGCTCCAGCTTACAGAACAACAGTCTAGAACTTCCTTTTAGGAAATTACTCCGCGAAAAGTCCACGACCCCAGTATTTGTTGAAGGACTAGTTAATAGATTAAGCCATTTTCCATTCAACAATTGATATTTGTAATCCCATAGAATTTCTCATCTATTTCTGAACGATGTCGTATAAATGCCTCATCTTTTTATTGCTTAAAGTTGTCCAAGTCGTGAGAAGATATTGGATTTCGTGGAGCGCCTCATCAGCGTCGAGCGAGTAATAGCATAACGAGTGGCTACTATTTTGACCGGTGTTTCATTTCTCGCATATTTTCATGCTTTCTCTAGTTACTGATTGATTTATAGCATCGGAATACCCTGATTTAAGATATTTGATGAAATTTATTCATAACCAATTGATATAAGAAGTAAAATAAATCAATAAATTCGGTGTCCATCTTTCCCTACAACAAGGTGTCCGTCTTTCCCGCTTTGATGTCAGAATGTTTAAACCACCAGAAAACAATATTTTGTATTGCTTTTATCCTCGTTCTTTCGCCAGTTTTTTCATTAATGATCACGACAACCCATTCATGAAATAAAACTTCCGGAAATATAAACAATAAAAGTTGTAGAGCTTAAGATCGGCAGTAGTCAAATTAGATCCACAAGGGTGCACATGATTGAAAATTTATTTTGTTCGTGGATTTAACCAATTTTCATTTCATTTCATTTCATTTCATTTATTAATACAATATCCGCCATCAAGGCTAAATAAGGCAGACTTAAAACTAAATAAACCCTAACAAATAAACAAAATAATTCATGAAAAACTAAGCCTAACTAAACTAGTCTAGACCTAGCAAAAAAATTAAAGAAAAAAAACAAAGGTAGAGCGTAGAGACTATCAAAACTTAATGAAACTTAGAAGAATAATTAAAGAGAATTAGAAGAAAAAATACGGTTACGGAAAGAGTTGAGAGAGGAGTCGAAATCAAAGAGATAGTAAAAGTGGTTAAACAACCTGAAACAGGATAGAATAGGATCATTGAAAGTATAGAGAGTATGACGTGTTTCAATTGACAGAGGATCACGAGGACGAAGGGAACGAGAGGGAACATACAACGAGATGGACGAGAGTAAATCAGGAGCATCAGTATCAGAAAGTAATAAGCCACCAATAAAACATGCCTGAGACACTTGGCGGCGGAAGCTTAAAGAGTGAAGATTGAGTAACTGCAATCGCGTTTCATAGGGAGGTAGTGAGGCAGCACCGAACAAACGACGAAAAGCAACCCTGGTAAAAAGGCGCTGAATGCTTTCAATTCTCGAACAGCCATCAATAGTAGGAGGATTCCAGATGATGCTAGCATATTCAAGAAGAGGCCTTACCAGAGCACAATAAAGGTTTCTTAAGAAGCTTTGATCTCTAAAAATAGAGGTAAAACGTAAAATAAACCCAAGAGTTCGATTAGCTTTTAGTAGAACCTCATCAAGCTGCAGTTTAAAGTTAAGACGACTGTCGAGTATAATACCAAGGTCACGGATGGACAAAACACGAGAGAGAGACGAGTTAGAGAGAGTATAGTTAAATGAAATAGGAGAAAGAGAGTGAGAGAAAGAAATAACAGAACATTTATCAGGGCACAAGCGAAGTAAGTTGGATGAACACCAATGAACAAATGCATTAAGGTAATGCTGAAGACTCATACAATCAGAAGAAGAGGACACAGGTAAAAAGATTTTGATATCATCCGCATAAAGGAGATGACCATCAGGAGGTAAAACATTACAGACATCATTGATGAACAAAGAAAACAGAAGTGGACTTAGCACACAACCCTGAGGGACACCTGACGTACAAAAAAACTCCTCAGATAAGTACGACCCGGTTTTAACCCTGCAAGATCGATTACTTAAGTATGAGGACAGCCAGCTAATAATGCCATCACCAAAACCAAGTTTAGATAGTTTAGCTAATAGTAAAGAGTGGGTCAAACTATCAAATGCAGCATGAAAGTCAGTGTATATTGCATCAAGTTGGGTACCTGCCTCAAAAGATCTGAAAATATTGGTAACAAAAGACATGAGATTAGTAGAAGTAGACCTACCAGGCATAAACCCATGCTGTTTAGGGCTAATAGCGGAACTACAACTATGAAGTATGGTTGGAAAGATACATAGCTCAAAAGTTTTGGCTGTGGCACATGTTTGAGTTATCCCACGATAATTAGAGACAATGCTACGGCATCCCTTTTTGTGTACCGGAAAAAGCCAACAGGATTTCCAAAGAGCAGGAAAGACCCCGAGAGAAAGTGAAAGGTTGAAAATTTTAGCAAGGTGTGGAGCAAGCACGTCCTTACAGTTTATTAAAACTGAGGCAGGAATGCCATCTGGACCAGGAGTAAAAGAACGTTTCAACCCAAATAACACCTGTACAACTGTTTCAGAGCTAACCGAAATATCGGAGAGATTAATTAAGTTCTCTGGCGTGTAGAGTAGCCCACCCTCAATAAGGTTAGGGTCACTAACCGGTGGCTCAAACATTTGGGAAAAATGTGCAGAGAATAGCTCACAGATCTCAACAGGCGTAGAGGCAGTTCGAGAATCAAGTACCATTTCATTAGGTAACGTATTGCACCCTCTTCGAATCCTAACAAATTGCCAGAAGGATGCTGGATCAGAACGGAAACGCGATTGCAGTCTACTCGAATAGGCCTCAAAACAAGCCCTGTTGTATAGTCGATGCGCAGAGGCAGCGTACTTAAATAAACGAAACGAATATATTATGCCAAAAATGCTCTCAAATGTGTTGTTTTATCTTCAGTTTGGATTCTACATTGTTGAATTTCTCGAAAATTACCTTTTTCATGCATTTATGAGCAGTGTCCGTCTTACCCGCAGTGTCCGTCTTTACCTACCTTCCCCTACTGATGAACGAGGAGTTGAGAAACTACATAAAGTTGGCAAGAACAGAGATTAGGAAATATATTTATATTTATAATTATATATTTACATCTTATAGTATAAGGAAAAGATGGGTCCTAGTTCTGATCAATAAGACTTAAAAAGCGCCACAATTTCAATTTAAATTATCATACCAACCTAATGATAGAATATACGGAGAATTGATTTATATACAAAACACTATACTGGCCAAAACCAAACTGGTGGAATTGATATAGTAGACATCACTATGTATTCAATTGCAAACATTTCAATAGAATTTGGCCATGTGACCAGTAAATTTAAAATGTTTACTAGAGATTAATTATAGAATGTTTTAAGCGTTTTGTTAGCATTCAACTGTTTACAGTCGTTGCCGCTACAATTGGACTCTAACTCACCTATGTGTGTCTCGAAGGCATCAAGTTTTGGCAGCTTGTCACAATATTTGTCTCAAAGGCATCAATTTTTGACAGTGCGCATCAATGTTTGTCTCTAAAGGCATAAATTTTGATTGTGAGTCAATCGTTTTATTTACAAAACCTCACGTAATTTATAAAACTGTGTGTTGTGATATGATTGAAATAAAGTTACATAGTGAATAATTTAATTGATAGAATTTAAAATAAAACAATTGTTTTACCAATTTACGAAGTTTTATTGGAGTGAATAAAATTGGTACGTATTTTCAGCTGTGAATAATGCCTTCAAAATATATAAAATTTCATCATTTTTCTCAAAAACAATCAATTCACACAGTTTTTATATTGTTTATGTGATGTGAACTAACAATTGTTAAAAATCTGCTTAAATACCTTGTAAAATTGTCATGATTCCTACAAGAGTCAAAAATTGATGCGCACTGTCTTAGAGTCAAATTGATGCCTTAGAGCCAAAATTAGGTGGCAACGACTGTAAATGCTTAGCTAAGCATGTGTATTGTTAGAGTTTCTATCAAACTTGAGCATCTCTTTTATTGTCCTATGTTGCGGCTATACTTGGCCCTTGTTATTTATTTCAGGCTAAAATAATCTAGTCTGAAAACTTAATTCATTTCAGCAGCCAAGTGAAAAACTCCATATAATAAAATATGTGCTTTTTAGTTGGCACGTTTTCCATTCAAACAATCTCTGAATTAAATTGAAAGGGACACGAGATTTCTTTACATTATTCAAAAATCTGGGTTTTTATACAATCGCATGCTTTTTAATTGAACTGGCATACTGACATTAATTGAAAAGCATACAACCAAAAAGCGATTAACTTTTGAAATCTGACTGTACTTATTTTATATTATCTTCTCTATTGAAATAATATTGGACACTTCCGTTAAATATGTAATATAATGCAGAGATAGAAGTTAAACATATTTATATTTGCACTCAACTTTATGCTATAGTTTGAGTTTAATTCCTGAGACTTTATTTGAATGTATTACAGTAGAACGTCCATTATTCCATGATACCATATATTCACGATTGGTCAAGCTGTGTGGGATATGCAAACAGAAGCGCATCGAAATCTTTGCATTGCAACGATGAATAGCCACTTGAAGCATTCTTTTGTCCGTTTGCTGGTAATATGTTGTACTTTTCAAATAACTATACGCCAATACCTGCGATGCAAACAACAATCATGGATGTTGTCTAATGCAATCTTCAATATGGAAGCACGATGCAACTATGCAACTAACCTCTTGCCCGTAACATAAGCTTCTGGCTTTATTGATGCAGGATTTTACCCGAACAGTTAGATCGCAATTGATGATAAGATTTCTAGCGGAAATAAAGGGCAGCAGCCTCATAGTCCGTTTGTCTGTCCATCGTAGTCTTGTGAGCGCTGAAGAGTCCTTCCGAGTAGCGTACCTCCCATCCCACACTGTTGGTTGGTGTTGTTTTGCCTTACGGCGTTCTAGGGCAAGTGCTGTGCTGTGCAGTTCAGTACTTGCCGGCTCCGTCGTTTGCTTTTGCAACTTTGCCATATGATTTTCGTCTAAATCCCGCTTAGCAAACCGAACGTGGACCAGTTGTCTAGAGCTATCAACGGTCTTAGCTTCATCATTTCTCCGTGCTCTTTCACTCTCTCTCTCTCTCTCCCTCTCTCTCTCGCTCTCTTGACACTGACTGAGGCTCAAAACGATGCCTCACAGCGCCCAAATCGCTCCGGCCATCCAATGCGTCCGTCGTATTTTGGTCGCAGTCTGGAAAACGGAAGCACTATTGGTCTGGAAAACGATTCCTTAAAATTATGCATTCCACATTGTCACATAACGCTCCCGGTCTTGTTGGGCGGGCACCGTACCAAAAGTGGCTTTTGATGCCAATGTCGCCCAATCGCCTCAATACACCCTCTTGTCCGCGTGTTGGCAGACGGTTTGGGAAGATTTCCCTTTCCAGTTACGTCTTTGCGCTCGCCTGCCTAGACGGGAGCCGTGGCGACTTACCGAGCTCTCCCCGTCGGTTGGTAATTTATTTCAAAGTGACTATTTCGGAAAAGTGTTCTGTATCGATGTCCATGACCACAGCGCTCTCTTTCCACCCGTGCCCACCCCAAACCAATCCGGAGCTGCATCATGTGCATCGAGCAGGAAAATCTACTTCATTGTAAACAAAGCAGGCCGTTTCCACATGGTGTGCGGCAAAAAGTGACTGCACGACACGATACGCGGCTCCCAGTCCTTCCCATTTCAGCACCGTTCCATGTCGGTGGTCGTTTTGCTTCCCGCAACATCCTAGCAAGCGGCGCACGATTTCCTCGAAATGAAGTCGCCAGCGGCATGAGCTGATATGCCAGACCGTACAAACAGCAAGCAAGCAAGTGGGCCGCGAAAAAAAAGCGAAAACTACGAGCCTTCTGAACTGATACTGTACGGAAGCTACTACGGGCGGGAAGCCTTTAGCGGCGCTGCGCTTTGCGAAGGAAATTCGAAACTTTTCCAATTCGAAAAATTTGAATAAATGCCAGCCACTTTACCAGATTTATGTCATCAATATCCAGAAGAACGGAGCACAAAAGATAGTACAGGATAGAAAAACAAGCTTCTTTTGAGCGGAGTACGCTAAGTGTGCACGTGTGTGTGTTTGGGTGTGTATTTGTGCTATGGTTGGTAGTGTAGTAAGCATGTTGGAGCAATCTGGCCGATCTGGTTCGCGATTTTGACATTAAAAAGAAAGAAAGAAGAAAAAAAGCTGAATGCAAACAAGAACGAGTTGCTGAACTAACAGAAAAGCCTTGGCGAGTGTGTGCACGTATTTCACGTCGGTACTGGCACGTGTCTGCTATAGCGGTATAGCTCTTTAGTAGCAAACTTTACCATCTTGTTGGATAGGTCAAAAAAGGTGATAAAAAAAACTTTGATGTAAATACCGCGAAGAAAGAGTGTTTGCAAAATTCTTCCACCAGTGTCGTCGTACCAGCAGAATGGGTGAGAAAACTGTTATCACGAATACATCTTACCATTGAATGCATTGCAACAGACCTTTACATCCAGCTACTTAAAGATGCAACCCAGATACTTTGAGTGGTTATGTTGTGGATCGAATGTGTGATGAATGTTCCAAGGAAGGTAAGTACATATATTTATGTTGCAGTGTTTTTTTTAACGAAAAATAGCATTGCAATCCGGCACGTGTAAAACCTTTAAAGCCATTTTACAATCCTGAAACAGTTTTTTTACTCGTTACGTTAAGCAATAATAAATGTTATCTTCAACACATCAACGGAATAGGATTAAGCAGAACAAATTGAAATGATTATACCGCCCAGTATCACCAATGTGCATCTTCATTCAGCAGCGACATCGTTTCTGTTTTCTTTGGGAAGATTAATATTGCTTCGGTACCACATTTTGGTTTGCCTTTTGCCAACACTGTGCATGCCGGTAGAAACATGAAATGAAAACGTAGACATCTAATGATATTATACTGTTGCACGAACGATGATACTGCAGCGGCCGCCAAACTTTACCGTTTACCGAGCTTGGCAGTATTCTTTCGAAAGCCCCACACAGCTCCCAGGCACCAGTTTAAAGTGTGTCTGGTTCATGGTAGTGACTGCTGCTACTGGTGGTACTGTTACTGTTACCGACCAGTGCCAGTTGCAGCAGATAAAGATACCGCACCGAAACATGAAACAGTAAAACCGGTGGAACCAAACGAAACGCAGCTAGACACACACGCACACACCGACTTTAGCACAAAATTGATCGTCGACATTTTCGGCCCTTGTACACTGGGAGCAAAATGGTACAGTAAGAAACATGAAAAACTCATTACACCGGAGGCATTTTCTAATTGATGCTGGAAATAGATGGTACGCCACTGCGCATTCGGACCACTCGCACGGGCGTGTAATGGGATGCAAAAAGGAACGAAGTTCAATTACATTTTGTGTGCCCGGTTTTTTTTTTTGTATAGTTATAGAAACAGTTTACTTTACTTGTTTCGGAACTTCGTACACAGTTTAGCTGCCGGATAGGAAAAGTGAAAGGTGTAATGGAGACATTAACGATGAATAAATTTGCATTCAATTGGTGTCGGTCCGTTGATGGCAAATTGTTGAGCTGGTTTGAGACTTTTGAGCCATTGGATACATTATTGTGCTTTAAATCTGGTTTATGCCTTTTTCCGCATTGTCCTACAGTGGCTCCTTGAAGATGAAAACTGAAGATGAAAAACTGAAATTTCAGCCTGCTAATGGAATAATACTTACCATACGCGTGATGACAATTATCTTACACTATATTGGATTTCACCATTAGTGTACAAAGAGTAAAACTCGTTGAAAATCATGCTAAAGAAATTAAAAATTATTTTGATGAAAATAAAATATGAAATATGAAAGTGATTTGAAAAACCCTGTATTCACCACCTCCATGATGTTTTACAAACAGCTGTCAAATGGTGTATTTGCATCATAATCAAATTTCAGTTCTTGCACATATTTTTCAACACACCACAAAAAAACTGTTAAACTCAATCCAGCTGGAGACGTGTTGAAAATCATGTTAAAGAACTGAAACATTATTGTGATGCAAATAAAACATTTGAAAACTGTTGAAAAAACATCTGAAAATCAATGAAAAATGTTGTAAACATTAGAAATGAACTGGGAAATTGACTGAGTAATGGTTAGTTTCACCGAGAAAAATACTAAAGAATTTTCTGTTGCTTAAGCAGTACAAACCAACAATTTAACACAAATTAAACTTAAAGTTGAGGGAAACAAAACCCCGTTGGTTTTGTTTACCATAACAAGCGTTACTTTTCGGTTGTCATAATGTTTTGTTGGTTCATTCGGTGTCTGGCAGCGGCCTAAGAAACAAACTAAGGGTTATTAAGGTTTTGCAATTTTCTTTCGAGAGGTATTCCGATTATTTGTATATTTATGTATTATTATCGTTATTTTATTTTTATTATTATTTTTTTGATAATTTTAACATTACTATTATTTTAATTTTTCAAAATGTATCTTTTCATTGTTTGTATATCCATTGTATATATTTGCCATCTTCACCTAAACCATGTTGAAACTTAACATTACTTTTGAAACCTCAATTATTTTCATTCCTTTTCCATTATTTTGTACGGATTTGAGTACACTTTTTCCTTCGACATCACCTTGTTATAATAATTTACATTGTTGTTATAATTCAAATAGCAATCGGAAGCTCATAACAATGGCCATTCAAATAATTTTCGACGAATCCTCTCGCTAATCAATTCTTTCGCCCTCGTTACGATATTGCTTTAGCGATGAATAAAAACGAGCGTTAACATCTTTCCATCCCGTCCGTTGCATAGCCCCAAACCAACCCGTAACAGCGTGACAACTTGTCAATCCATTGAGGGTTGTCAATTTTTTTAAGAATCCGAATAAACCAAATTTTACTACCATCATGAGTGAAGATAAAATAAATTAGCCTTTCAACCGCTTCCCAAACATTCCTCCGCATTCTTCGCGAAGGTTTCATTGCCCCGGACCGAAGCTCGTACGAGACGGGACGGTAAGGAATGGCTATAAAGAATTCATTATCATGACAACATTATTCTTGGGCTCGGTAAAAATCTCTGCACCCCTCCCATGAGTTAGAGAGAAAGAGAGAGTGAAAGAGTGAATAATAAGAGATCCTTGAAGGTGGGGTTGGGAATTTCGGGGCAGAAAGTAGCCAAGAAAAACGAGAAATGCATGGTACGGGAATTCCGGCTACTTGAAACCCCGCTTGTGGCACTTCTCGCACAGGGACTGGAACGGAACGCCGCTACTCTTACCTCTCCTAGGTTGCGACAATAACGAATACCGAGCCAACGAAAAGAGATACCACTGGCTGACTGCAGGTCGTGTATTGGTGGCAAAGTTTCCCGCCGGGCCGGGAGTTTGGCGCTCCATAACAATAAAGTTTGCTAGCACTGTTTGTGGTTAATAATATTTCCGAGCAGCTCGCCCAGCTCCTCAGCAGGTCGTGTGTGGCTGTGTCGGTTCCGTGTCAGTACGTGCATGGTTATCTGCACACGTCCGTACTTTGGTTCGGAATGCCTTGAGAGTTTCTGTGGCAAATACCGTGTGACGTTGGCTTTTGTTGAGGCCTACCGATCGAGAAAACCCTGAGGAGAGAAAAAAGGAACAAACTCAGAACACCCTTACGTTTCTGCCACGACGACGCAGCGCCACCCGGGTACGCTTCGGGAGTATATGCTCTTGCGTTCCAGCTCAACCGTTCACACATACACAAACAACCGCTTCATGTTGCACATTGGTGGCATATTGGAGTGGTTATGAAATTCTCCTTTCTTGTTTCTCATTGTGCACGAGGGCTTAACCTCAAATCACATTCGCTGACTGGCTGGGCTAGGCTTGTACGCCAAATCAAAGCGTTTTTCATCCAGCGTCAGGATATGTATGTGTGTATGGGATGGGTGTCGGAGTGTGCCTGTGCCTGGTGGCCGTAATAAGCTGTTCGATTATGTCACAAGTTATTTTCCGGGACAACGCCTACCGTTTTCTACTTAGTTAGGCGTTTGAAGCCGACTAAAAAGGAAAACCATTCAAACACGCTGCTGTGGAATGCTGGAGACGCTTCTGTGGAAAATACCTGCCGTCAGAGGGATTTGTAGGCTTATTGGTAACGGAAAAAAGGACAACACTTGAGGCTGCAGCCGCTGACATTGTGTCAAACAAATCTGAAAATACGTCACCTTATTTATGTGTAACAGAAGCGTAACATTATACAGGAAGAAACTACCTGGTTTGGGTGCCTTGTATTTATTTGAGTTAGATGGAAAATTAAAATTGGTTTCCGCTCTATCATACTTTCTTCTCATGATTTCTCTTTTAATGCTTTTTTGTCTGATGTCTTATCATCAAATTCTACTTTTCCTTTTTTACATGTAGTAGTAATACATGACGATTGAAAAAATTTATAGGAAACGTAAGAAGAGTCTATCATATCTTTATATGTTTTCCATGCAACTCAGCCAATATAGCAGGATGAATGATGCAAGACGTAAAATGTATATTAGAACGAAAAATGATTTCACACCGCTATACCCCCGTTTACAGACGGGCAAGCAAGAAAACTCCTTAGGCAACTCATAAATCCACCGTTTTTCATATTTGCTTTCTCTAGAATATTTCAACTAGCAGGATTGAGCCGATTCTATATCAACGTTTCCGAGAGCGATCCTTCGCTTACTTTCATCCGAGATAATAACACAACTTCCATCGCACTATGAAACTCTCTTCAGTGACTTGCCTCGGAAGTGGTACGACAAATTTCTTACGTGGTCTATTAAGAAGCAGTCCGCATAATGTTGCAATGATGTGCCGCAAGGATACAAAAGGACGTAGGAAAACAACAAAAATCTTATTCGTACGCCTCGATCGCTATCACGACATCACGATGCCTATTTCCACCGTTACCCTAAACAAGCGCCAAACTGCACGCTCTTGTCCTCGGAGTAGAATTCTTCAAATTCCTGACGAGATATTTGGGATCTTGTTACCTTCACATACCGTTCACCTTCACTCACTAGTAGCTTTATAAGGTCTTTTGAAGCATCCGTACCTAAAACACATGACCAGGTAACGTAGGAAACAGACTATATCGATACGGAATAGTTGAGCAAAAGTGAAATTCATCATTGCCTGGGCAACTTCACCTCTTCTTGTACGAATGTGTACAGAATTCAAGTTTCTTCGTGTCCTAAAGAACCAAAACTACATGCAACACCGTGTAGGATAACATATTTTGTTTACTTTTGATGTTGTTTCGAACGCGTTGCCAACCTTTTTTCTGGTATCAAGTTTAGGAGATCTGTGACATTGAAGGAAAACATACAAAAGTGTAAATCTTAGCAGGTTAATCTTCATTCATCAGGGTAAGTAAGCTAGACAGAAAAGTACTATAGAATGAGATACTTAGGTTAAGCCCTAATCATAATCATCAAAAATGAAGCACAGTTTTAAATCCTGAGTTCAACCAAACCGTTTAGCTATTTGTGTCAACTTTTCTTAATGAATTTGGTTTAATTCTTACTTGTGTTATCAGTGCTTAGTGAACAAACATAATAAAACACCATGCGCCTCCATTGGAATTGCAGACGAGCAACCATGCGTCTCCATTGTGAATTCTGTTTGGTCTGATGAGATAAACCTAGTCCTTTGTTTAAAGTTTAGCTATTTTCATTTTATTTTCTTCAAAGTAGTTGTAAAGACATTGAAAATAATCTGTCAGCAAATACTAACCAACAAAAGTTAGTACTTTCGCATTCGCTCGCTCTATATTACTACCCAGTGTTTGATCCCCTGGAACACATATACACTAAACGTAGTGATAAGCTTTCATTAACAAATAGTACAACACTCGACAGGTTCCGGGTTAGCTCCCACTTCAGCTTCCACTAAATTGAAGCACAATGTACATCCCAGCTGTACCTGGACCCTGAAACCGTCCAAATCCCATAAAAGCCGATCCCTCAGCGGACGTCGCGTCGCAAAAGGTGCAAGTCTCTCAACTTCCATTGCCTCCCATGGTCCTCCTTATACACCCAACCTTTGCGGAGCTCTCAAGAGAGTCTGCGTTCATTAAAACCCGAGACCAGCAGCCCGTCCGCTCACTCGTACCTAACCTGCCGATCGGGGGCAGGCGCGAACTCCTTATTGCTCCCGTGAAGCACACTTTCGTCCTCGGTCACACACGCCTCTGGTGGCTCATCATCTACAAGAGTGTCCCATCATCTTCCCGTGCGCCGTGCCGTGTCGCGGTCGTTTGACCGTTTATTTACGAGCAGGTTAAAGTGTACCCTACCCTCCCCATCGCCACTCCGGTGATTGCTGCACAATTTCCCCAGATGATGGTGACTTTTGATTTTACGACCCTGGCGGCTACAGAACTACCGTTTGCATCGACTCCGGTAGGACACCGAACTGGAAAGAGCACCCGGAATGGGAGGGAACAACACGACACGAGTTTACTCGCGTGGTTCTATCGCCCCGAAAGGTCGTTCCCGTTGTGATTTTACCAAACGTGACGTATGCGACAGGTTCTGCTCGCGATGTTGTTAGGGCTGTTCCTCAATGCAAGCCCGACGCAAGGCCGAACGAAACGCTTTGGAAGCCTTTCGGGAACACAGCTGGACATGCGCAATAGGGAGGGAATGATATTGCTTTCCTGCTCGCGAGTTCACAGCAACGCCGAGGCGATGGAGAATTTTGGGCAGCTTCCAGCAGCTGCACGGTGGCAAGCAGAGATCAGTTGTCGTACGACGGCTACGTTGGTCAAAGGTTTGGGAGGAACGTGCATCATCTCCCTGTGTACCAGACTTCACACGTCACACGGTTCGGATAGTCGTTCGGGTAATTGTTGTGTTTTGTGTTCTGCTACTGTTTTCGTAGCTCTGTTAGCAGATCGCAAGTAGTGGGCTAAGTGTTTTTTTGTCAAATTTAAAAGCAAAAAGGAAGAAAAGTAACATCCTTCCCGCGTTAGTCAACCACTTCAATGTGCGAAATAAACGATGACCACCCTCCAGGACGGCAACTCGATTTGAATAACGAATACGAATAACGAAAACATCGCATTACCGCATGATAAATGTGTGAAATGTTGTTAAGAAAATGAAGTTACCGCTATAAAAGGGCTAAGTGACTTACCAAAACCGTGCAAGTGCTCAACCCATGGTGCAGTGCCCGGGTAAGGGAAAACCATGGAAAGGAAGCTTATAAAACCTGAACACCGGTGTCCTTTTACCCTTTCGGGGGCTCGTTGTCTCCCTCGTTCCGCTTTCTGCCCTAAGACACAGCTGCGGAAGCAAAAGTCCGCAGTGAAGAACTCGCGCTTGTATGGGTCGCGTAATACGTACAGCGAACAAGGTGCACAAAAACATGAGAAAAATCCAGCACGGACGCGATGCGATGGTTTTAGTTCTGTGTTTCAAGTAACAAATAATGAACAGCACCCGACAAACAAAAAAGAAACACCTCCACCCTCCCCTACTGAACCTGACCTCGATTGGCCACCAGTGAAGAGTAAAGGTTCAGCATCATTCCCCCGGAGCGGGCAACCAATTCGGACCAACAGCCGACCGAAACGGGAAAGTAGCGGGAAATGAATGAATAATACATACCCAAAGCAACCCAATTTGAGTTTCAAATGATCGCCATCCGTTCCCGTTCGTCCGCGCGAGAAGTACATCTGCGGGGCTGTTGCCGGGCTGGTGTACTGGTGGGTTTGCTTTCTTTGGGGCTTTTGGCACTGCATGTGGCAGCAAAGTGGCCAGCAGCGAGTAATGAAGCCTCTTTTCTTCATGTGTGCAACACTCAGTTCTGTGTATTTGTATATGTGTTTGTATATGTGTGTGTGTGAGCGCGTGTAAGATTGTTTGTGAAGGAGGGCTCAAAGCGTGTTGAAGTGGAAATTTAATAGATGCTGGAGAAGTTGGCGAGCGGCTTAGGAAGTGATCTATTCACCGACCAGTTAGCCAACTCAAGCCGTACCCATTCCCAGGCAGCGGAGTGGGAGCGCTCCGTGGGCTCATGCTGAAGTAATATGAGCCAACGTTTCGAAAGGAGTGCTAAGCGTGAGTCGGAGTGTCGGCAGTGTGAAGAAGTGGTGAAAGTTTGCAACAGTTCGTCAAACTCGTACAGTGTGAACAAAGTTGGAGAAAATTGGATTTCACGCTTGCCATCGCTTGTGCCATGAGTGAGAGTGCGCCGTTGGGCGCTGTAGTTGTGGGTGCGGTCAGACCTTGGTGACAATTTGATGCACTTGATGGACAGCGTAGGAGCAAACCGCACCGTTCAGTTTGACCCAAACCATACCAACCAAACACACACACATATACACACAAACGCTAGCACACATAAAAGTGAAGGACGTACTTCGGGCGATCCATGGAGCGGACCGTCCCTAGATAAACGTCAGTGATCGTTAGTCTGTTGGTTGCGCTTCTAGATTGTTTGGAGTTTTGTGCGCTCGTGTGTGCGGATGTGTGTATGGTGTGGTTTTAGTGGTTTGTTACTTTCGCTGTATGTGCGACGGCTCGACTAGAGAGTGTAGTTACTGAGTAGTTAACTTATTCAAAGTGACAGGAAGCAAGACTTGTTTTGTCGCTTTTCACCTCACGCTTCCATGGATTCGTTGCGTGCTGCAGTCATCGTGAGGTGGTTTAAGTTCCGAAATCAAATGTTATCGCCTAGAACCATTGCTGGGTGATTGCAGTGGTAGTGAAAGGCACTGTCCCATACGAGTGACCGACCGACCAGTGCCAGTGAACGTAACTTTTCTAACTAGATTCACTTCAAGAGATCTCTTGTCGTTGTATGGCTCGTTACTGACCCGCTTAAAGGTCAATCTTTTCATCCATTTTTTTTTTATTCCTTGCACATCCATAAATCCCCTATCGTAAGGTTTTTCTTGTGTTTCCTTTTCGCCTTTGTTTATCTTTCCCGTCCCGGATGCAATGGATGTGAATGGTAGACGCAAACCGAAACGAGCAAAAGAAAAAACCCTGGCGACAACCAAAGAAAGCAACAGCAAATTCAATAATCATCCTTTTGAGTTATTCTGTTTCCGTTGGTCGATGCCGCCTCCGGATGGCGAAGCTTCTTCGTTGCCCCGGAGGCTTTCGTGCTCCTTTACTTGATTTACATTATGAATACATAATAAACTTGGGCGACGGCCCGAGGAGCAGCGTCACCCGTAACGAACCATTACCACCGGAAGCGGCGGTGTTCCTCTTCCTCTTCCGACCGGGACCGGGACCTTCTCCTGCAGGCCTGGTGGGGCTAGATTTGGATGGAGATTCGCGGACGCCTAATATCGACATTCTTCTGCACATTGGTGCGATACCTTCGGCAGTAGCATTAAGCGTAAGCGTCCTGCCCTCGGTGTGCGTTTGCATGATGGATGCTTCCCTGGGTTGTTTAATAGACGCACCGATTTCAAGTACCGCGCGGGAGCGAGCGTGAATATTTTCTTGATTGTTAATAAATATTGCTCCGGAATTATGCTACCGCACGAGACGACGGTACGTATCCGGTGCCGGTACCGACGCCGGTACTGGCGTCACCTACTCCACCACCACCAATCTCCCTCAGCAATGCGGGAGTTTGGTTTTTGGGGAAAATCTTCCCCGCACATTTTTAGGACGAATATCTATCTTCATTTGATTAGAGGAAATTAAATTTGCGCCTTTCCGGTCCAGAGCGTCTGTTTGCTGTGTGATGGTTTTCGGGGTGCTAGATTTAGAGGCGGCTCAAAATTCCTCCCGCAAACCACGCCAGCCCGATGACACACAATCCGCCGGATCGCATTCTTGCGAAATGGAAATCGCGCAACGGCAGGAAGAAGTCGCGCTTCCTGATGTAATTATTAAACGGAAAAGGGCGATATTGATCAACGCATTCCTTACAAAAACCGATCATAATTTATTCTTCCCACAATTGCTCTCCAACTCTTGGCCCAGCCCAGTCTGCGACCGACTACCGGGGCGCAATCCTTTTGATCGTGGCAGTTTTACTCTTCGATTTCTTTTCTCCTTTTTTTTAGTTTTTTTGGAAGTGAGTGAAATTTACGACCACTTCAGCGGCAAAGTGTAGGGCCCGCGGGAACACGGCCATTACAACGAAGAAAAGGCCCCATGGGGGAAACAAAGGAGTTGTGCCCCGGGGAAGTGGGATCCTGATTTTCTTTATGCCGGAGTAACTTGTTACAATGTTTGAAGCAGGGATAAAAGTTTTGCTAACAAGGTTTGCAAGAAACTGAGTCGCGGCATGTCAGTTGCTGTTTCTTTTCTTTATCGTTTTGTTTGAGCCGTACAAAGCGTTGCTGTAAACTTGGGAACACAATTTGTCGAGGAAATTTTTATTCCCTTCTGCAAAGGGCACGGTTTTGGAATAAATTCAACCTTCATTAGGCGTGCGAGTTGCATGTGTATGTGTGTATGTGTAGGCCAATAATTTCGTTTGATATTGTCAATCGAAACTTTATTCCCTTTTTTCTATGCTCAGTACAAGTGTGATTGTGGCATTGAGCATAAAACAAAACATTGTGCGAAGTTATTACCAAACTTTGCGGTTCTCCTAATCATTTCTTGTAGCGATTCCCTCCTTCGGTTGATTGAGTGATTGATTTAGTTATTAATCATCAGTCTCATGTTTGTTGTTTTTTACTAGTTTTTGATAAGTTTTTGTAACATATTTCTAAAAAATGTTTTAGGTTCCCTTACAGGGTTTCGAATGATATAAGGAAATAGTTTAATCACTTAAAGGAATGTTGCAAATTGGTGGGGGAATGTTGCATGCAAGCCGTGGAAGTTTGCAATCATATAGGGGAATGTTGGAACCGACAAGGGGAATTTTGCAAGCAATACTGTGGAGCTGTCGGCAGACGGTGGGTGCTGGTGTAAAAAGCTTTGAATTAATACCGATGATGTTTTTCTAAATCATTATTTGGAGTTGTTTTCGTGTGGCATACATTTGCACACATGATAAACTGAATAAATCGTGTCCTGTCATAATTAAACATGATAAATAAGTTAAATAAATGATGTATTGAGATGTTTACAGCGGCACCCATAGTCTGATGACAGCTCCACAGTACACTTGCAAAATTCCCGTTGTCGGTTGCAACACTTCCCTATATGATTGCAAATTTCCACAGTATGCTTGCAACATTCTCCTACTGATTTGCAAAATTCTCCTACGTGATTGAACTTTTCCCTTATATAGTTTAAAACCCTGTATTTGAAAGTAACGCTTTTGATAATTACGTAAAGTAACGCTAGTGATCATGTAATAAATGTTTAAAGCCACAAAAATGGATACCGCCAACATTTTTTTTTTTATTAAAATTTAAATCATTACCAACAACAAAATAACAACATACTGAGTTAAAACAGTGCTCAGTCTACTTCCAAACTAGGATGAAAAGTCTTGATTTTTTTAGCTTTGAGTGTCACGGATATTTTTGCTTTAAAGTAGGTACTGTTATTCTAGAAAATTCCAAAACTAGACTTCTAAACCCAAAACAAATCAAGAAAAAAAACATAATTATTGTTGCAAGAAAAAAAAAACTTAAAGAATGTTTCAAATTCTTCACATTTAGGTAAAAGAAAGCAGTATTTTTTCCTAGTTTCATTTTTTTCTGGCGGTGATGATCGCAATGATCACCCTTGCGAGCGGTCCCATGCAACTAAATCAGCAATATTTCGCTCGGTCTGCTATATTGGACAGAACGGGAAAAAGCATTTTGATTTTGTTAGTTGGAATAGGTCAAAGCCGTCCGTTGGGTGGCGAAAGAAAACATTGCGACCAAGTGACTGACCAAGAGCTGGTCACAAAAATGTCACCAAGCGTGTGATGGTCACACCAACTGTTTGAGCATCTCCTCAGATTATCACAATTGAGCACGTGACGCTGACATGGATTTTGTTTCAGTCAGATTTTTTTATGACATTGCCAGTGACATTTTGCATCTACTACTGGATGCACTTTTCGCAACTTTAGATGTTACATAATACACGGCATATATCGTTAAATACTAGTGTTAAGGCCGATGTACATTGTCCGTACTCGCTAGTGTAATTTAGATTTTCGCTAGCGCATCTGACGGCGGCTGAGGGACACTTTTTTTGGTCATCGATGGAATGTTCGTACTGGTTCTCAAAATAAATATTATTTGCGCCAGATGCGTTAGTGAAAATTGAAATTATACTTCGGACAATATACGGAAAATATATATTATAGTACGGACAATATACCCCGGCCTTTGCAGTTATACGATTTTTGTTTGTGGTTTGATTTCGCTTATGATTTTGTTTGAAACTAATTTTAGAGAAATATTAGTCTTTGAAATGTCTTACAACATAAAAATAGCAAAATAAATTCACTCTCTTATGCTTTTTTAAAAGAATGATAATTCACATTTCTCTCGTAATGTACGAATAGAACAGCTAATTTACTGTACCACATTTCTACAATAGAAAATAAGTAGATCTTAATATTTTAACTATTTCAAATAGATATTAACAACACATTTTTATCCCGATATTTGTATCCACTTCGCAGTACGGTTTAACGCTGTATAATTTGTGGTTGTGTTTATACACTTCATACATTTCAAACTATAGTAAATTTCTTTTGCTATTATGAAAACAAACTACAAAACAAATAAAATATGTGACAGACAGACAAACGACACAAACAAATTTTTCTAAATTGTTTAATGGTACCCAATAAAAGGAATCAATTTACTACGATCCTATCACAGAGCACAAATATGTGTATCTACGCACAGACGCACAGAAACCCGATTTATTAATATGTGCCGATAAAGGGCCGGTGAGTTGCTACTTTTGCTGGTGTTCCCTGAGGTCGTTACCAAAATTTATAAGAAAACTTTTTCGCAACGAACAATGTTGAACATACAGCGCATCCTCTACAATCAAGCAGGGGAAATACATCGGGAAAGCACAATCTGTGCAGCAGTGCAAAAAAAGTACGATGATGTATAAAGAGAGTGAAAGGGGATAAAATTGTTCAAATGGTATTGTTTTTCCCCCAGACAAAAAGTAACGCAACAGTTTCGCAACACCCAACCCCATATGATGGACGATCAATTATAAATCTGCAGACTCATTAAAAATTATTCAGGTCAGCCCACGAGTTGGGAGCGGCGAGTTTCGGCATGATTGGCTTACTCGAGCATACAGCTTAGCTCGCACAAGATAATGTGCAAAACGACGATCGGATAAAACTTTCACCCATACATTGTTTAAGTTTCTCTAATCATACTATCGATTTTCTTTCCCGACTATCTCTCCCGCAATCTCAAATGCTCCTGAAGCAAACGCTGCCGTGAAGAAGGGATGAAGTGCAACGGAGGTGCGCTGTATGTTAGGGAAGGATTTATCGCTACGAGCTACAAAGCACCTTCCTAAAGAGGATCGTTCGAATTCATGATCATTTGCACCACCTGGCACGTGACTTGCCTGCCGTACCCGTGGGTTTGTGCTTAAACAAATGATCCAATCCCTCGTTAACTTTTACGAGTTGACCCATCCACTTGCGGCACTCTGAAGCGCCTGGAGCGGCTCGACCGAGCCGTGTTTGATGATTAGCGACTGAGGCTGGTACCTTTGAGCCAGGCAGATGGAGATGAAAATTTAATAAGTCGTACTTGTTGCCGACTTGATTGCCCCGGCAAAAGAAACCCGACTGCTCGGTGGTGTAAATGGACGGGTGTGATACTGTTCGTGCAGTTCAAACATTATTTCGCAACAAAGTGCTTAAACACAGCTGTGGGCTTTAAGCTACGGGATGGGGAAGCGATACAGCGATGGTGTAAAACGTGGTTGTACTTTTGTTAATGCGTACGCAACCGTTGCGTACTAATTACTGTGATTTTTTAAATAACATAAAACATATTATCATCGCATTAAAAATGCTTTTGCCTTTTTTTAATCCACTTTAATACACCATGAGCAGACATTTTTATAAGCAGCTCAACGCAGGCGATCAAAAAAAAGCTGCCACACCAATTATCTACGGCTAACAATCTCCTCAACTTTCACCGAAATCGTTTCAACTTCAGCATTGCCTCCATCGTGTTACCACTCATCCGACTTGGCGATAAGCCTGCTTATCTTTTAGAAAGCTTCCCATCAGACATTAACCAATGGTAGACAGCCGGAGCAGCAAAAAGGGAGCGAACAGAAGAAAAAAACCCAACGACATGGTTTCGCTCTTCCGCACACGCAAAGCGTTCGTAATGCAATTGCAAATCCGGCGAGGAAACGTGTCGTGTAGGAAGAAACTGCGACCAACTGGGCCGCCGGCATTGGAAGCAACCCTTGAGTGCGGATGTTCTTCGCTATTTAAATTTTAAGAAGCTTTCACATACTGATACTATGTCCCGAGTAGGTGTATAGCAATTGTAATAGTTAGATTTAATCCATAAATGAAAATGTTAATTAATGATGTTACAAGTGTATTCTCCTTATCGTGATAGTATCCATCCATTTCATAAAGCATTGGATTTTGCTTTATTGTCATGCTTTAATAAGAGTATGAAAAACATGTATCTCTACTGTTACCACAATGCTGCGCAAGGGTTAGTTCTACTATCCAGCAAACTAGAATCGCTGAATGCGTGTGTGTAAATTAAATTTGTCCTAATAGAATTGTGTCACTGGCACCAATTTACTAGTTCTAACTTCGCCAACGAAACACTCCCAACCACCATGACCACCACTCAGCAGGAAAGGACATTGGGACATGCAGGAAGTATAGATACACCCACAAATCCACACACACACATCCGGACAGTATGCGGGCGAACAAATTAAATGGTTAATTTTATTGGACGCCAGTTGTCTAGCACCGTTTGTAGCACAACTCTCCGCTTACCCACGAAGAGGGTTGGGGACGGGCATTCGAGTCGAGGGCCACTCGTACCACTTCCTCCTCCCTCCGTCGAATATCAATGTAATGGAATTTACGTGCACGCGTCCCAAGTCGCCTTTTCTTCCCGGACACGTGTTACCGTGTCATTCGCGGCCCCTATCTGCAACGTCCCCATCTCTGCAGTGTGAGCTAGAATGGGATGATGATGCTGGCACGCATTGTTGTTCGCATTATTTGTGCCCTTTCTTGGTGGGGGGGAGGGGGGGGGGGGTTAAGGAAGCAACCGCAGTACGGGGCAGTACGCACTGATAGCGCAAACATTAATGAACACTATAACAGTCGATCATTAAATATCACGTATCGTGTGTTGGTTGGTTGTGGATGTAAATGCGGGTCTCTACTCATCAGCCAGCTCGACACCCGCAAGAGTCCTGCTGGAGACGCGTGACATCCATCATGGGAGGGAAATGAAGTAACCTACCGTGCATAACGCAGCATGACGCATATCACACATCAAAATGAGCAAATACTGTAGGTGCCGCTGAATGTTGATTTTGCCGCGAGGTGCATTAGTGAAGCAGCGGAACGCACACGCGAAACGTAATGTGCTTTAACCAACGTCTGATGGAATCATAGGGATGCCTTTGGGCTACGGCGTGCAAATGGAAATAAAAGCTTCCGGCACTGTTTGAGCCTGTGCTCCTACACGATACGGTGCCGGCTTTCTCCTGGACAGCAGAGGAAAAGTCATTAGCATATAATTATAGTTATTCTAACTTTTACGCGCAAGTACAACCTGAGCTAACAAACGACCACACTAGTGTTAGTACCTCAATCTTTATCCCTTCCGGCTCTTTAGCGTCATACCACCGGTATTGATTTTCGGTGGTTCGTTAACGGTTCGCTTCCGGTACGTAGCTTTTGCGTCGGATCAGGACGTTGGCAGTGCGGTGGTAAAAGTTAGCTTCATTAGCCGAAATCACAGCACACGATGTACTATATTCTTGAAGCTCGTTTCGGGATGAGCGCTATTTCCGCGTGTTTTACAACACGTGCGAGTACCGGTCCTGCTGTTATCGATACCGCTACGGTCGGTGGTAACAGATATCGCCGCACGCTTGATTGTTCCGGGCTAATCAAGCTAGCACGCGCGTTCCGAGCCACTGAGGATCACAAGTTTGGTGGTTGGTTGTACAACAGCCAGATATGGTTAATCAAAATTAGAAAGGTCAGCTAAATGTGAACCCAGCGGTAGAATGGTGGTACACCCGATACACGAAACCCAAACTGATCGGGATCCTTTAGCGAAACTCACACGAGTGTTGGTTCGACACAGGAAAAGAAACGACCGTTCCGGAGTGAAACCGTGGCAGAGATTACTTAACAAAGTCGCGCGGTCTTCTAAAAACAAGCACGCTCGACGCCCCGAAACTTTACGCATCACCGGTCGATGCACGTCCATTCAGGGGGGAAATCCGGCGAAAATTTACTAGCCGTCGGATATCCGCTTTCCACAGTCGGGCAGTCGGGCACAACAGCACAATGGATGATTTATTGATAGTTAAGTTACTTTTCCCATTTCGTTTCCAACCGATTCTTCGGGTCGTCGTTGTTGTTTTTTTCTCTATTCCGTAAGATTATTATAGTGGCCGATTGTTCCGCGAGCTGGTTGATGTCTTTTATAATACATCCTGGCACTTTTATTACAAAACAAATCCCAACCATTCGCATTGGGCGGATCGGTGGAATGTTCCATTTGGGGTTCGGATCGACCGTCAGTGAGGAGAAGAGAAGGAGATAAAATTCGTTCATGCATGCAGTAGATTAGCAACGTCGTTTGTCTGCTGGGAAGCAATCCGGGAATGCTGTAGCTGTTGGTGTGAGTGTCCTTTCAAACCCATCTACTGTAACGATATTATTGATGAGCAGCTGATTGCATCGCACGTAGCATTTCAATAATGAATTGAAGTGGATCGAAATCTTGAAATCTAAAAATGAATATGGATAGCAAGCTACATCGTGAAAATGCTTCATTGAAAGTTGACTGCGTAACAAACGAAAGAAGAGCATCTATCGTCTTTTCTATTAAAAATGCAGACAGTAATCGTCTTTTTAAAGGGTATTCCTAAAATCATAAGCGCAGGATTCATAGATCATTGTTGCACAATGGATAGTCGAAGAACGATAAGCTTATTGTACTTTCCGATTGAAGTAAAAGTTTCCAATTAAAGTCTGCATTCAATAACTGAACGCTGTTTATTCGAACTGGCTCTAGTTGCGTAAGCACAAGTTAATAATCTTACGGTTTATCATGAGTTATGCAGCATACAGAATAGTGAACCGGATTAAAAGGTTTATGCTTTTTTAATGCTATATGTTCTACTGAAATTTCAGCCTGTCAGTGGAACAGTATTCATCTTCTGGGTTGTATCCATGTGAAAGTTACGGTCCGCCATATTCGATTTCAGCAATTATGTGCAAACAAAGATACATTTTAAAATAGTTTTGTTCTTTTTTTTCTGTTTGAAATAAGTTGTGACTTAAAAATAATAATCAAAAAAAATGTTATCCTTTCTTAACACAATATTTATCCTTCAGCAAAAAAAATCATTCCTGCATGAACTAACCTGATGAGCTTGCGACGAATCGGCGTTTGTTTACATGTTTTACAGGTTGAAATAATCTAGGTTGAAGTTCTGAGGCTAGTTTTGTGTGTGGTTTTGTATGGAGTGTTGACATGATTTCAACCGCCAAGTGTCAAACTCCTTATAAAACAGCTAGATGATATCGTGAAAGCCCCATTGTCAAAAATTAAAATGTTCGAATATTTATCATTTTATTATACATGGTACTTAGTCCTAATTTTATGAATATTTTACATGTTAAAACATTGAAGCAATATATTGTACACTAAAAGGGAACTTGGAAACGCTTCCGCCATGAGACCATTTCGATGAACGATTAAGTTTGACCGTCGGTCAATCTATACGTTATTTTGTAAAAAAAATTACACAAGATAGTAGTTAAGAGACAAAACTAACAGCATTCACCCCGCTAACAAGGGATAACTTCGTTAGTATCAAGCAGTTAGTTGTTTGTTCGTAAATTACTACATTTTTTTATTTTAATTGTGCTCGTTGCGGGCCGAGAAAACTTATCATACGCCTGCATAATCAGTAGAAATGATCATCGGTTGATTTCATGACTGCAAAATCCTCGATTCGATTCGATAGCTCAATCAGTAAACCGAATCAAAAGATAATTGTTTGTACAATCAAGTAAACCCCAAGAATCAGAAGCACTTCAGAATGCTAGTGAGTTTTGCAGAAGAGAAAGAATGTGTTTATAAAAATCATCTTGCGTCGGAAAGGGTTTTCGCGTATAAGACCGAACACCATAAATTGACCAATCTTCCAAAATAAAGTTTGAATAAAGGAAAGAAGTCATTCCAAACTGCATACATTTAACCAATTAAATAGTATATTGTTTGATTTTAAATAAATATCAAAATATAAAACCTTTTAAATGGGAAAACTATTTTCTTGTTACTGTTAAAATCGTTTTGGAACGTTTTGACTTAAATTGAATTTAAAATGATAATGATTGACTTCACCTGATATAATTTGTTTCTTCTTCAAATGAATCAAATGCATTTAATTCACCATTTTGTGTTCAATATACAGCTAGACGAATACTTCTTGAGCTCACTGTAGATAACATGCACAGATTTGTAATTTGCAAGAGCCAAGAACGGTCGTAATTACTACAGAATGATTCGTCTGTAGCCCGATTGCTGAAAGCTACATCAACGTAAATTACACTCCTGAGGGCGGTTTAGCAACCTTCACTAGTTTTGATGAGCATGAAAGTGGAAAACGGCTAAGGGGAAAACGATACGGCTGGGTGATTTTATTGCTTCGATGTACCAACATGCCTACCCAACGATGCGCTGTGTAAGTGGTGTGCCCGCAAAAAACCTTGTGCTTGCCTTGAATGTTGTACAATTTGCAAACACAAAATGGAAAATCGATTCGATCACACGTCTTCTGCAGGCTCCACTATATTTTCATAGAAAATATCAATTGATCATCAACGTTTCTAGGAAGAAATGTGCATTTACGAAATGCGCTTGATTAAAATGTTGTCATTATGCACCAAAATGTGGCAGCATATCATAAAATGTATAAAAAGTGCATACCCAACATTCTAACATATTCTCCTCCATTTCCTTTTATCGCTTGTATTCCGGACAACGCAATGAATGAAACACAAAGGCTAGAATGAAGCAACGCATTTTTTACCTGTTAGCTATGTGCCTTGTTAATGCGAGAGCGTGTGTTCCAACTATGCAATACAATGTTAGAGGCAAAGTCAGGTCAAAGGCTGAAACACACGATTCGTTGCAACCGTATGGTATGGAATTAAAGCGATTTTTGCCGAGTATGATACTCCTTTAACATTCTTTTTCATGCGATACTTTGTCAGCATATTTGCTGGTACGGGGTCACGATTGTCAGTAAAAAGTTCTTAAAAAAAGGGTAACATTTCCTTACATTTTGGTCACCATTTCACCGAATGCAAAATACGCAGTTCTAGGAAGGACTTCACATTTAAACAGTCAACGGCACGATGCAAAACACATCTTTCAATTTCCATCAAATACAATGTCGCATACCTTGCTTTCGCTCCCCCTTCGAACTCTTTACTTGTCTCCCCAAACCTTCCTTTTCCAACTGGATGGCGGGGTTGTGTCCGTGCTTCAGATATTTTCAGCACCTTTTTTTGCCTACTGTGCCAATGCGCTCTTCTCAGAAGCTCTTTTTATAGATGCACTTTCCACGCGCTTCGCCATTGATTGGGACTTTCCACCAGTGACTGGGAACGAAGCTAATGAACCCAGACGCGATTGAAAAATGCAAAAAGTATAATACAAAAACATCTTTTCCCCTTAAGCATTTGTATGGCAACAAGGAGCTTTTGTCTTTTATCCAATGGAATAAATACAAAAATGAAATAATCAACCATTTGAAGTGATTTGTGGCAAATTTATTTCGGTGATTCAGCTATTTATAGAACAAAAGCTAGATTAATTTTAACAGCTGCCCTATTCACCAACAAACCGGTTCAGTTCTACTTTTTTAAGGAATCCAACCGTACATATAAGTTTACTTTAAGCTCATCACGGACACATTAACAGGATCTGCCAAAGCAAACAGGTGACATGCTGCATCCACCGTTGGTGGCGTCGTTGGTTGTTTTTATCACCATGTTCAAGTCAAACCCGAGTAACGAATTTGAACAGCGTCCGCTCCATACCAATTTGTCTGCATGTTATTTAATCCTGCTGGTTGTCTACTGCTGCTTGCTCCCAGAAGCCAGAAAGCTTGCCAAATTTCCCCTTCCCAAACGGCTGCAAATGGGGAATGAAATAATTTGCCCCAGACATAGCTGCCTGCTGGTCGGCTGGCCCCACACTATCGATCGTTTGCCACTCTCAAAAACACTGCAACCAAAAGCAGGGAATGATACGAACGATCCTCTATATGAGCGACTCCAAAAATGTCCCTTCGTATCCTTTCCTACCGAACGTTGGCGAGAACCAACCCTGATTCATCCTAGTACGTGCTTCCTACCACCTTTTCCTTCCCTTGTTTTGCTTTTCTTCTTCTCTTCCCAAACCAGTGCTCCAGAAAAGAAAGTTTTCTATGGGTGTTTGTATGTGTGTGTGCTTTTTTTGTCAGTCCAAACCCCTTAGCATTACGGCTGCGTCTTAGCAGCTCCAGCCAGGATGGAGCGGATTGCTCAACTCAAAAAGCGAAAAGTGATTGTAACTCGGTAGATTATGGACGGAGAAACACAAGTATCAATTGTATAATAAAAGGCGAAAATAATCCTCTTATCTTTTCCCACAGAGGACCGGGCACCGTGCAAGTGTTGTGGTGGTGGTTGTGCTGAGCGAACGAGTGTTTGTGCAGTGGCGTGAAAGGGATACACACTACGGTGCCGTAGAAATGGCACAAAAAGTGAGCCGAAAAATATGAAATTAAAATGATAATACAACGCCCAGCACTACTAATAATACACACGCATACAGAGACCAACGCGAGGAATGCTGACAGTGGCAGTGGAGACATTGCCAGTGATTGTCGATCTCCAAGGATGTTACAGTGCGAGTGAAGTGGATGCGAGTGGTAAAGTGTTGTAGTGTGTTGATTCCCTGCCCACCATCAGGAGCCACGTATATATGTGTATGTGTGTGAGTGTCTGAATGTGTGAAGTTGAAAAAGTGTGTTATTTTTTGTTGCGTTCCTCGACTCTTCTCAGAAAGTGAAGCGCAAAGTGTACTGAAGGCACAGAACGGGTGAAACATACGGCTTCGTTTGTTCTTCATTCGCTGTCTTCAGTGCTGACTGGTGCCGTTACGCAACCAGACAGCTTCCAGAACATAGGGGGACAGAAATCCCAAAGCACATAATCATGTTTTTTAATCTTCACACGTCCTTGCCGCCGTTACAAGGATATTAACGAAAAACGCTTCGTCGTGCGGTATTGATGCCGGGGCACAGATGCACGATCTTCTTATTTCTTCGCACCAGCTAACCAGTGTCATGCCGATATGAGAACGGCCAAATTGATGAGGATTGGGATTTGCACATCGCCGGTGAGCGAGTAGTCAAGCCCAGAAGCACAGCTACAGTTTACAGGCAGCGAAAACAACAAACAAAGCAACGCCAAAATAACAGAAACACTTCTCCTATGGCTTCATGTGCGGGGATGAGCCCGACCGGCTTAACGTAAAGAAAAAAAAGGGTTTTGTTGCGCAACAACAAAGCGAACCGAACCGAAGCTTCAAGCTTTCGTTTCACACACACACAACATCGCCGCTGTTTTCCGTTGCCCACCCAGCTGGGCGGTACTCGCACGTCATAAAAATTCTAAATTATGATAAACGCTGTTTATCCATTGAGGATATCGACCAACTTGAATTGCCTGTTTAGGACGTGGATTATTGTGCTGTACTTTTTGCAGGGCTGTCCTCAGCTTAATACGGGTAAGTACTCCACGCAATGTGTGTTTCTCATGCAGAGGTATTGGGGGCGTTTTATTGAATGCGGCTGAGATTTAGCTGGTAGAAAATATGTTTCGGTATCAGCATTGTTAGCCCCGGTTCGGAGAAAACGATTATCAGTGGAATGCTCACTTGAGATAAATTCCAGTGCTGAAAACAGTGATTCATCCTGCTCGATGGTTAAAAATACTTATTATAAAAAAAAATACTACGTTATTAAAAAAACATTATTGCAATTTACAAACAGTATGAGAGACATTTTAGAGCACTATTTCGATGTATCACACAAAAACCTTGATTTGTTATTTGCACCGATGCAATCCACTGTAATCTTCTGCGAGGAGTCTTTACTAATAAATTTATTGTTTTCTGACGGTATATTTCCCTGCCATGGAAATAATAGCTCTTATACTATATAGGTCAAATAGTTGCTAATTTGCATATGTCATATTGAATTATTTTAGGTTATAAATCAATTTGCAGCTAAACTGAGGTGTATTTTATAAAAAGATTAGTTTAAAATTTATTCCATAACATGTTTGTGATAAGTGGATCTTGAATGGTTTTATTTACTATTCTTCTCATAAGTAAAATATACCAATCAAATAACACTCCTCAAGTAAACTATGCGTAATTAGATGGCTATGCAACGTATTGCATTTTACCTTAACCAAATCTTATCATTATTACTATTGGATAGGATGAATATCGTGTATCGTGTAACACCACAAGTTTAAGCATAACTTTTTATGCGAAATCTTCAAACTACTGAGCTTATACATTGTGTGTAAAAACTAATAATAATACTATCTTTAGCTGATAGTGTAGCACTACGTAGGTTCTTGTCACCACAAACAGTTTTGAATAGAAAATCAATCGATCGAGTGTTTGCATTCCACATTGCTGAAGCTACGAGAGGAACACAGCGTGATTTATACAGACGATAAAGTGTATAAAATTGAATCGGAAATTGTTCACATTGTTTCCCTAATAGCTAAGTTACATAACTTTTAAACTGTGTTCTTTACGAGATACAGCTAAAAGCTTATCAAAGAAAAAATCGAAAGATCATCTTTATTTAAATTGTCAGACTTATTCGATCATTTAACTATGGAAACTGGGAAAACTGGGTCGATACAAGCTCGGTTTAAACCCACGTCCTATGATGTGTTCGGTCGCAATGGCCACAACACCTTAGGTCAAGTTTGCACATCTCAACGATGACCTTATTGATTTAGATTTGATTAATTTTCTAATACAATATATTAGAAAAGGTTGGAAGGATCAAGCAAATATTATGTGACGCTAGTTTGCTGGTTTTTTTTATTTTCGTCTATGCCATCGATCCCACTTATGAAATCTCTCCTTTAAAGGGTCAGGTAGCTAATCCTACGCATCTCTGAGTCAGCAAAAACGCCCCATCGTCCCATCAGCTAGGGATATTGTACAACGTTGGTGTTTTTCACGCCAAAGATACACGCCAACGTTCGCCCGTTGGCTATTGTTATATTCTACGGACACTACAAAAAAAGCTGCACAGCAACAAAAATAAACAGAAAAGGACGCTTTAGTCATACGTTATGCTAAAAACGTTTCACATCATGGTGTGCATAGCAGTATGTTTTGGAAAGCATGTTTAACATTTATGCTTACTATATCTAAAATAAATCATGGCATAAAATGGACACCATAGTTGCCGTTCCAGCACACATTGCATCAAATGAAACTGAGCCCAGTAACACATCCGTAGTGATTTTTAATCTACTGTGATAAAATTCCCATTTCAACTCACACACACACGCACTCACACAAGCTCACCATAATATCACCCTATCAAGACGCAATCCATCAAGCGGGGCGCATGAGTTTTAGGAATGTTGTGAAAACATTAACACGAAATGGTTGAAGTTTTCAGATGAATAATACACGCATAACTCTCCGCAAGCCGGATCATAGGCCGCGTAAGCGCAGCCGGCCGGCTAGCACAGCCACTAGCAGAGTGATGCAGGGATTGGGAAGTGGTTCGACCCGTTGTCTGTCGCTCGCTTTTATGTGTTTAGTGACGCCACCGAGTGTTTGCTTCGTATTTGCTTTGCTGGTGCCACCGATGCCCATTTATTTCCATCTAATAGAGGCTTCCCAGGACATACCGAGGACATCGTTCGGAATGGCCAAATCCTTCACCCCCTACTGTACAGACTCAAGCCAGCACTAACCGGTTTCGGGACAATATCGAGGAAGAGAATTTTATTTTGGCCCCAAGAACTCCGACAGCCCCCACCACTATCACCCTGCGAGGTTCCGTCTACATTCAGCACACACAGTTCACAACAAATAGCATTGAATGCTCGGCTTTTGCGAGTCCTTCGAGGTTGTTGGCCGAGAGGACGCCGATGTCCGCATCGGAACCCCCGAGAACGCTTCCGAGAATGGAGCTCCATAAATGCTAAGAGCGTTTCATAGTTTTCTCCGACTCGGTGCCTTATCTCACGGCCAACAGTTTAGCTTGGCTGGTCGGTGACGAGGAGGAACAGATCGCACAGTTAATGCTGTTGTGCTTTTCCGTGCCGAAAACGTACCATACATATCGGATGTGATGCGCTGCCCAGTACTCGGTTATTGCTATGACAAATGACTAGAGTACATGACTAGGTGTGTGTGTGTGTCTGTGCTTGATGATGCAAGAGAGGATTTAGTCGAGGGAAAGTTGCCAGGATGTGCTAGAAATAATCCAGACCATGTTTGTACAGACCGAGCTGAAGCAAGTTCCGTAAGTACTGTGAGGGAAACGATATACCAAGCGTGTATCATACATACTGATGATGTTTTGATGCTTTATGGCATGAGATAAACAGAGTTTAATTGATATTAATTAAAGCAAAGTGCTAATGTATATAAAAAAGGATAATAGCAACATGAGTTCTGTCAGTAAGTTTGAATTTTGAAAACATTCCGAAGGATTTGGAATCCTTCCGAATGCAAATTCCTGTCACGTATATTCAATACATTTTCAGTCGACACTGCATGAATAATGTCAAACGATCAGTTAAACACTCCCAGCACACTTTGAAATGTTCTTCGAAAGCAAGCCAACGTTCTAATGGTGTTTTTGCAGTGCGACTATCGCCACAATAGAAGCAGTTAATCAAATGGTGGAAATTTCCAATTTAAATGCAAAGCAATTTAATTAACGTTTCGCATCCGGTTTGAGCTACCTCTTGCCGTAGTTGTAGTTTAAAGGTACAAGAACAATCCCTGTGCACAAGAACAATAACTTTTACATAAGTACAAGGTACACGTACATAAGGTTTTGTACATACATCAAAACTTCCCTCTTTATTAAGCACACTAGATTTGCTTAATTGAGCCATAAGCACCAGTCCATAGGCATAATATGGTAGAGCGGACACATTTCGTAACTAGCATTACATATTTAGCTACTGCAAATCGTCACCCCTCTCTTGGGAGAGTAAAAATCAACCAAAAGTTTATTGCTCCTATCGGCAGAGGGACAGTACAGCACAAAGCAAACGGTACGGATCTGAAAACTTTATTACACCCCGTTTATGGTTGGTGGAAGCTTGATAGTCAATTTCGACCCTCCCCCGGAAAAAATCTACCATGACAAAAATCGAAAGGTCAAACAAAAACTCCCCACACACACACTAACTGCAGCTGAAAAGATGCTGAACAAAAAAAATGACATCAAAATCGAAACTCCAACGTTCAGCCGGCGAGAGAAAGCAAGTGAAAATGCGCCAGGCGACCCTGTGACCGGCGTGAGTTTATCTTTCTTGGCCAGCCTTTTTTATGGAATCGAAGGGACATTTGCATTTAACGATGGGAGGATATTGAAATTCTCCCCGTCCTGTCCCTCGCCCGTTTGCTATTTTTACTACTCCGTCCTCGCTCCCGCCCTGCAGCCAAAACTACTAACAAAACTGTGTCATCGTGTGTTCCAGTGGGGAGTGCTGCTCCGTGTTTTTGTTGGGCATGGAAAAATGGTGAAGCAAAATAAAACGCATCAATCGTGATTTACTGGCTGCCTATAGGACTTAATTGCTGCCGTGCGGGATTGACTGCCAAAGCTTAATGATGCAGTAAAACGACAGCGAGTAGAAAGAGTAGCGAGGGCACAAAAAGCAAACAGATTTGCAGTAAAAACAGGAAAAATCAAAGCACAGTGTAGGACACAGACGACCCTATCGGCGCATGGAACCGTTCGTAATGAAATGGAACCGTTTTAAGTGCTTACTTTGAAACCCTCATCGGTTTAAGTTTCCAACGAAACGAAATATGATCGAGAGGGGCGTTTTAGAAGTGTCTGCTGAATTTTAGAAAAGCTTAATTTTAGCTACATTATACCCGCGTGTGCTTATCAACTGGGGTTGCTCCTAAGAGCGATCCCTCATAAATAATCATTCAGTTGGGTACGTAGGGAGCTTAAATAGAATGCCAAATTGACGAAGGTTGGTGCCGCCCTGCTACAACGGTTCACGGTTCACCGGGTTTATCGGGAGGGTGCCGCTTTCAGGGTGTGGCTAGAACCAATTTCATGCATTCCTGAAGCAGACAATTCAGCTATTTGCCAAAATATGTGCTGCACGACTCGCAATGCTCAGGTTTGATGGATATTTCACATTCACCAGCACCGCGCAGTTGGTGATGGGAAATGCCAGATGCCAGAATTTATGGCGATTTGTGTAAATCGATTGTTTTTACAAAATATCTTTACACGTTAATAGATGAAAGGTTAGCTGACACGTATGGTATGTGCCTAAGCTATACGTCAACAATTTACAAATGATAATTGGTTTATAGGCGGTATTTGTACTAGTGAGCTGGTGTGAGTAAAATGTTGAAATGCTCTGAAAAAAAGGACGATCAACAGATGTATCCATAATTGATATACTTTGTAAGTGTTATCTGGGAGAATCTTTTATTTAAAAAACTAATACGATGTTCCATAAAGCCATTCTTTGCTATAAAATCAGTATTACAAAACATACCCAAAACAATCCTTTATCATACCTTGTTTAATAAACCATCACTAATAACATAACATCTGATAATAGATTTAAATTCTAGGTATTACACATAACAACTTTACTTCCTTAGATAAGCTATTTTCATATAAGAACTATTACCTTTAATGTGAACTCAAAAGACTGACAAAAGCCTAATTCCGTCCGGAACACCATGCTGTATTCATGCAACTTATGCAACTGTTCCTGTTAATCACGAATAATTCTGCATAGGAACTTAATAAGACATACTCCTTGCGAAACTGAACCGGCTTGGCTTTCATAATAATCTAGTCATATGGTTAAAATCATATTTAAACTAAAGATCATACTGTGTTAAAATCAATAAGTGCTTGTCCAACGTGTTCGTCAGATCGTCCGGTGTAAAGTAAAGTAAGAGAAGTAAAATTGGCCCAGTATTGTTCAGCCTATTTATTAATGATGTTGTATTTGCGCTTCCAAATCAATGTTTGCTTATTGTATGCGGGTGATATCAAGATTTATGCGACCATCAGAAATAATTCAGAGAGCTCGACCCTCCAGCACAGCCTAGACAAATTTAGTTATTGGTACTCTGCGAACTCGCTATCCTTGTGTGTCAAATGCGTGATTAGTTTTACTCTATTAAGCGAGACTATAATCTTGACTCGTGTGTAATCCCAAGTAAAAGAAAAACTAAGGACCTCGGTACTATCCTTGACTGTTGTAACATGGTCTCCGCACACTTACAACTGGTACACACGAATTGAGCGCATTCAGAAAAAAATCACAAAAATAGCTACAAGAGCCCTAAGGTGAAACATGGACCAGCCTCTAACATATCAAACTAGATGGCTTCTTCTAGGTTTGCAGTCCTTAGAGAGACGTAGGGAGGTAGCACAAGCAGTTTTTGTAGCAAAGTTAATAAAAGGCGAAATTGATGCTCCCGAGCTTCTTAAGATCAATTTAAACGCTCCTGACCACGCACTATGTCCTCGGAACTTTCTGATCAAAATAAACCAGGTCCGTACTTACAGAGGAGCTCATGATCCAATTATCTCAATGTGTAATGCTTTCAATAAGTTCTACTGCTTTTTTGACTTCAATCTTACCGTTGCCACGTTTAAATGTTCATGTCTGTATTCTAATATATAGCAAGTAAGGTTATGGTAAGTTTTATTTTATTTTTAATATTGCAAAGGCGCGCACCACGCAATTATCTTCAATAAATCTGTAAGATTCAATAGTTGAAAGATGCATTCAATGTTTTCGAAGTACAGATATTGATTTTTGTTTTGTATTTAGCTAATATCTATCTTTCAGACAAAACCAGTTTTTAACATATTCTTTGAGGTGGAAAATATAGCGAAGCATCCAGAACACCAGTACCACCAAAATTCGCATCAAAGAACCATCTAATTGACGTTCAAACCAAACAAACGCAACACACACAAACGCGTAATACTGGCTTTCAAATCAAATCAAAACAAGCACCCGTTGCCATTGGCAGGTGTGGAAGCTTTGCACAAAACAAACAAGAGACGCTTCTGTGACGCTAAGCTTTCAGTTGTTTCGCGGTATTACATAAAGGATTAAATATTCAAACATCTCGCGCAGTATCCACGCGATCGTACAAAGGCAGAACTGCAAATGAATGTGAATAAACCGGTGTAAATATTGAATATATTCCGCCGGGCCGTTCAGTGGCCGTTGCCAACGGAGGCAGCAGCACAAATCCTGTTCTCTTTCCAAACCAATACACCAAGCCGCCGGGAGCTGTGGCATTATTAGGGTACAATTTCGTGAAGAGATTTTGGATTTTTTCTGCCTCTCTCTCTCTCTCTCTCAACCGACTGAACCCTTTCACTGGAGGACGAGGATTGCGCAACGGTCAATGGCAGGATTGTGGCTGGAAGGATTAGAAAAGTACCTGGCTGGTATTTGAGAGATACCTGTATTCGATAAGCGACAAAAAACCCTCCGTCAGGTACACCGAACTGAAACCAACTATTGATTTGTACGATCACCGCAGGGCTTAGGGGTTTTATCGTCCGTTGTGGGCAATGGACTACTGGATTTCCTCTTTTATATTGTTTAAAGAACTCAATTCATAAAAGAAATGAAGAAAAACAAGAATTCAGCTACAGAGTTGATACAAAAAAAAGTATGACAGCAATAAAACATTCCATTGCGGTGCTTTTGCGGTATGCATGAACCCTTATGCACAAAGCTCTCGTTACAAGACAATCCACCGATGGCAGACCTTAATGCCTTCCTGCACTTGTATACAACGAATCCCCTATTATGAACGTATTATTATGACATTCAGCCGGAATGCTATCAAATTCTATAATGCAGATGATGCTGGCGAGATAAAACATAAACGGCTGTCTGGTTGCTATGGGGCTGCCGTTGGACTGTAAACTCTAAGAAAGGTACAAGTCGTTGAAATCAATTACACGGAATAGTTTACATAACCTACTGCAACCTATTGCATCCATTACGCAGACCATTAGCAAACATGGCTGCCGGTCTGCTATCGATACCCAGTGTCCTGCAACACGCGCCAATCTCCCTCGCCAGCTTGCCAGTTGCTCACTTGCCGCTTGCGCCACCACAAAGTGAAGTTGATAGAGTCGACCCATCTATTTCGATCTATTTACCCAAGCAGGTGGCTGCTAGAGTGAGCGGCATAATGCTATCGATTAAATTTATTTTTGATCGCTATACAACCCCGGAAGGGTTTTTGCGATTTGTTTATCAAATATCAACAATTCATCCGCTCGGCTGAGCTGGCAGCGGGCAACCCTCTGGGACGCACTTTGCATTCAACCGATGCCATGCCACACATATCAGTTTGCCAACCATGCCATGGCAGCTGCTATCACGTCCTCACCCCCCTTCCAGCGGCACATCCTCCCGATTGTGGAGGATGTCTACTGACTGCCAGTCACCAGTCCGTACCAGTTTGTACAGGCTTCTCGGCTTCTTTCCGGTATCCTCGCAACCTTCGCTCCCTCGGTCTCGGGCAAAGGATGTGCGTTGACTTTTCTTCATTTCTCTCGCTTCTGTGCAGCTGGTATGCGGTTCGCCTCGATTCGATCGGAATGGTTTGCTAACAATTATTCTACCGTCCTTGTGGGAGCAAACTGATGCTACCACCCCATTGTCAGGACCTACCACTTTCCACTCCCAATCCCCGCCTTGTGCCGTATTTATTAGGCGAACGTCGTGTATCCCTTAAGGTTGTGTGGTTGAATTCCTTCCTTCGTAAAAAGCTGATTTTGCCACCCTCGTTACACTGGGTACAGCGATATTGCTACACACATCCGCATACAAAACGCGCACACATATTATGCATGAAATGTTGCTGCCCGAGCAGGGAATAAATTATAAGCTTTCTCAAGCTCGAAGACGCACAGCACTAAACGCCCCAGTACTGGGACCGGTGCAGCAAAGATCGGCATCCCCCTCCCCCGGACGGCGATACCACCCACAGACAAAACCGAGATGTGGGATAAATGTGAAAAATGGTGTCACGAAGACGATTATAGGATGCTTTCCCTGCTTGTCCCGGGCTGCTACAGCAATGCTGACGGGTACAGCGCGAACGTGCAGCAATGTTCCATATAGTGCACACAACAATCGGCATCACTACACACTACAGTGTGCGCTCGCACAAAACAATAACTCACATACCACTCGCTGATCCACATCCGACAACAATTTATATTTGTTTTCCCCATTCGACTTCAGCTTCCGAATGGCCCAGGACACGACACGCAAACAAAAGCGAGTGAGAGAGAGAGAGAGGGAGAGAGGGAGTGACTAAGAGAAAGGAAAAAAGTAGCCCATTTCCAGGCATTCCGTTTGCGATGTGTGGCCAAGAAGCATCATGCATGCTGTTTAAGAAAGGCGTTACCCGAACCATAATAAGGGCGGAAAATATGTCCATTCCTGGACCCATGCCTTAGCCTCAGCCCCAGCGCCATACTAAACGCACCGAGCCAAGGTACGGAATGCCAGCTTGAAGTTAATTGACTGTAAAGCAATAAATTCTAGACTGTACATTTCACCGGCCGTTCGCTGCACGGATCGAGGCTCGGTGCGAGGGTCTGTAACGGTAGGTTGGTTGGTACAGTTTAAGGACAGGTTGCCGGCTTTGTCTCCCAGTCTTTTACGTCGCTCGCTAAACATACACACACTTCCTGCTACGGTACGAACCTAAGCACCACACAATGACGTCAACTTTCGTTTACATTTGTGACCACACATTCATTTTCTAACGATCATCAAATCCCGACGACGACGACGACGACGCAAGCACCTACTGGAAAGTCTTATTTACGCACGCTTGGCGGGAGGTTATTTTTCATCCTCTTAAAAACGGAACACACTCACAAAAGTTAATAATGCTAGCCAATTTGCTGGCGAATCGCAATGCCATCCGTACGTCACGGTGTGCTAAAACGGAAGATGAATTAGTTCCAGGCAATGGTATTTTTCGCACCTTCGCGCGCGTTACTGTTCCCAGTTAGCGCGCTATATTTGCGCACTCTGCACAATTCAATTTTGTCACGCCTAATTAACGGCTTGTGTGTGTGTGTGTGTGTGTGTGTCAGTGTCACGAAATATGTCAAGAGAAAGAAAGTACACACACACACACACAAATTTATTATTTGCCTCCATTACTCAGACCGTTTCTTATGTGAAAATGGTTTGTAGAATAATGAATAATAGGGAACAAAAGTAATAATGCTACCGCAGAAACCTTGGAAGTCTTCTTCGATCGTAAAGTAAGGCGATTACATCAATATTTCTTCTTCTTTTATTTTTGTTTAATTCTCCGTCGTTTTGATTGAAAGCTTCAAAGTGCTTTGCCAGCGGATGTAAAGCGAATTCTCATAATCTGAGATCAGACAACTTTATGTCATTTGATTTAGATTGATGTTCTTAAAACGCTCATATTTGATTGATTGTAAACTCTTGTCTACATTTTTGTCATCGTTTACTTTAAGTAAATGGAAAAAAAACATCGTGCACAACATTATTAATATTTAGTCTGCTCTCTGCCAGCAATAGACAATTTGACAAAATCGATTTTTGCAGCAGCAAACAAATATGTCCTGGGTAGACCTTACTTCGAGTTTTGGCTCTATTTCACTTTGCACTCTTTTGATGATTGAACTCTTGCCAATTTTGATGGGTATTACTTGAAAGATAGAAATGAAGCATACCATAATATCATAATTATTGAAATATGATCATTTCGTTATGAAACATGAATTTCAACAGACAATTTCTAATTCATTTGCTAGTACGTCCGGTGTGCCCCAGGGTAGCAACATTTGGCCGTTACTGTTTTTGTTATACATCAACGATGTGCCATTTGTGTTGCATGATGAGAACATATTGATGTATGCGGATGACATCAAATTGTATACCTCCAACAAAGATTCAGCCCACTTGAAAACTGCCTTAGATTCGTTTAGTTCGTGGTGTGATCGTAACAAGCTGCGTCTAAACATGTTTTGTTGTGTCCTTGACTCGTGCGCGTCTCCCTATTTTAATAAATTATACAATCCATGGACAAATTTTGCAACATAAAACTGAAGCAAGCGGCCTAAGCGTTATTCTAGATAGTAGGCTCAACTTTTCAGTACACCACGAAGAGACTATTCGGCACTTTTTCTGGTTTCTACGGACTTTGATGATCTTAACTGCATCAAATCAAATCCCTATCAAATCCTTACACTAGTTAGGCCAATTTTAGAGTACGGCATCGTCGTGTATTGTCCGTATGTCGAAACATGGAAGCAGTGGATTGAGCAAATACAAAGATAATTTACGCGTTACGCCATACGTTGTCTTCCATGGAGGGATCATGATGCACTGCCTTTCTATTATTCAAGCTGTTCTCATTTTTGGTCTCAAAACTCTTGAGATTTTGAACAGAAATGCTCAACCACTTTTCATTGCAGGCGTGCTCTGCAGAAAAATAGATGCACCTCAGATACTGAAGAGACATAATTTAGCTTACACAGATTAACTTCAAGGCACAGACAATTTCTAAGGCTGCAATTCAGCTACACACAGTATGGATCAAACGACCCCTTTACTGCAATTTCTCGCGTATTTAATAATCGATTCGTCCATTTTGATTTTATTACCATTGTTAGAACTATTAGAGAACGTTTGAGATTCGTTATTTGATGATATTTTTGTATGGTTTGCGTCATTTTACTAAATAATTTATATTTTGTAACATAATACTTAAAGTTCATGTTAAGCCAAATATGATTTTCTATCATTAATACGTATAATTAATAAACATCATTAATAATGAATCAACAAGCCGAAAACAACACGAAGTCCTAGCTATAAATTACATTTCAATCAAACTTCGTTGTCGAAGCGCATATAACGCATTTTCAACCCAGATTTTTTGTTGATCGAAGTTATAGTACCCATATATCTCTATACACCACTGTCATGTGCTTTTTTATTTACAATTCTGCCTGTTCTCACCATTCTCGCTAGGAATGGCGTCATTGATCGACCGCAGCGATATGATACTTAGGACAGCATTTTTCCTGCTCTCACCCCACACGCCGGACAAGAGTACAGCCGGTAGCAACACGAACGCGCTCGACAAACAACAAACCCATGGACACCGGGGCGGCAGCCACACACCAGGCAAGGGTGACGGAGAAAGTGGTGAATCCGGTCCCGGACTATCGAACTACTTTGAGCAGGGCAGCGACAGCGAGGAACTGCTCAAGTACTACAAAATGCCGATGCAGTTCGGGACCGAGAACTACACGCTGGTGACGTCGCAGATAGGCAGCACGGCACACGTCCCCTGCAGGATCCATCACATCGGCGAGGGTGTGGTAAGTGGTGAGGGTGAAGCGAGGGCGCAGGGAGGGAATGGTTGTGGTGTAGAATGGCTCGGTTTTGACGTTACAAATGGGTCCATTTCCGGTGTTTGCAGTGCGAGGTTGTTGTTATGTCCGGCACTGGCAAGGATTGTAGGTGGGCGTACACTCGAAGAGAAACGGTATTGAAAAGCACTTTGGGGTTGTGTTAAGCGTCGTTTGTATCGATTTCACATTTGAATGTTTGGAAGAGAGAGTCAATAATAGAAAAAAACTCCATAGTAAGAGTTTTATGCAATACATATTACCTGTTAAATGAAGCAAATTAAATGTGTTTGAAAAATTTACTTAGGACGAATGTTTTGCAGTTTTCTTTCTCTTTCCAAATATTTTATATTTCAAAATGTGGTAAATTATCAATTAAGATTATCTCATTAATATGTATGTTTTTTTTAATAGCATAGTGTTGAATTCGCATAATTTGCATAATTTAATTCTTTATTCGATTATCTATTACTGTTCTTCTTCTTCGGCGCAACAAACTTACTCAGTTTAGGCCTATCTTTATCACACATTTCCTGTTCACTTTTTACAATGAGTAATAAAAGTATTACATGTTATATATGTATATAACTTATTAATAATAACTTATAACTACATATATAACGTGGTGTAACACGTCCTAGGGTCAAAACTGTTAAGTATTTTTTCAGCAATACTGTGAAGCATGTAAAAACAAGGGACAAAATGGACATTAATGACTATATAGGCACCTCCTACACCGACTTTGACACAAAATTGAAAGATATGAAGTGTAGTCAGTGCAATATTTCACAAACATCATCCAAGATTTCTTTAGAAACTAATAAAATGAGTTATAAGGGTCAGTAACATGAAGATATAGCCTTCAACATCGTTTAAATTAGAAGTTCCGATTAATTTGCCAATTAAATTTTAAATTAACAAATAATCGTTTGGTACTGAGAATATTGGCCATGAATGAATTATTAAATGCTTCGTACGAGATGTCTTCTAACGGGCAGAAGTTGAAGTCAGTTGGGCTCCATTTTCATCCCATTTTTTGAAAAACTGCAACTTGTATAATTTGTCGTGAATTTACAGGGTTTACCTAGCCAATCGGGCGTCGTCAAAGCGTTATCGGTCGCCGTAAATACTTTTTCGGGCGACGTAAACCCTCAATTGGGCACTGTCATTTCTATTCGGGCCTTGTGAAGTATGAATCGGGCATAGTGCAGAATGAAAGCGGCCTGCTTTATATTTTCTTTCTAGTTGTAAAACAATACTTTTTTGTGAGTAGTTTTACTGATCTGTGAAAATTTACTATACTCTACAATTTTAAAAGAATAAATTATACTCGGTATTTTAAAATAAAGCTAGAGATATAAAATTAAGCAGTAAAAATCGATTTTATCCTTCAACTCTATGAAAAGATGATTGTTTTGGCCATGTACTAATCGATTTTACGCACAAAAAACGATACTATTAATTAAATGTTCTTGTATTATCGTGGTGTATGTACACGCGATTGCTTTTTCTCATTTAAGTGTTAAGAACAGGGGTCTCCAAACTACGGCCTGCGGGCCGCATGCGGCCCTAGACAGCCTATGATGCGGCCCGTGAACTTTGTAAAGACTAGAACACACATTATATTAGTTGGATTATTTTAATCATATGTTTACTTTTTATGTTTAATATATAGCTTCAATAATAGAAAGCTGTACAATTTTGATACATTCAGTTGGTATTTTCTCATTAAAAGGAAATTTAAACGTTCGAATATTAGCTAAAGGTGACGCCAAAATGGCCCTCAAAACCGATATTTGTGAAACAATGCGGCCCGCGAAGTGAAAAGTTTGGAAACCCCCGGTTTAGAACACTTTAATGGTTAAAATCGACAAGCTAACATCACATTTCAACACCTTTCAAAATTGAAAATCTAGAATAGATCTTTTTGTCAGTACACTAATTCATACATCAATGTGTATCAATGTTTTATGAAAACGTACCGCTTTTGATGAAGCAAAAGCGAACAAATCATTTTTTTTTTATTCAGGAGTATTTAATCATAATTTAATGAAAATGAATTTCTTATTGTCTAATTTATTATTTGTTGAGGAAAAAAGAAACATTGCATTATATGTGAACTAGATGATCGCGTAAAGCAGTCTTCCAAATAATTTATCTCACAAAACGTGTTCCACAGTTCAAAATGCTTACGATCGAAACGACAGCCAACCTTAAACCGAACAAAAATTTCCGGAAAGAAGATGTAGGTTATGTTATGTTCAAGCCGCTTCGACTGTTTGCCGTGTAAGAAAAAAACGGCAACTTTCCAGTCCCCCACGGTAAAAAAAACACACACACACACAAACTTAGTCCCAGACAACGTCGCCGTGTGCCAGTGTAGCTGCTAGCTCAGAGTCTCAAACAACCATCAAATGATCGAAAATGGGTCATTACAGAAAATGTGATCGGTAGGAGTTTAGCAAAACCGGACAGCCGATAGATAAAATGGCGAACACGCGGACCTCGTGCATGAGTTCGTGACCGGAATGCTAATTCCCGCCTGCTCTATTCCCGTGTAATAAAACAGGATTTACGCTTGCCCTGCCCTGTAAGGCTCCCCTTGGCCAAACGATTTCCACCTTTGCCGAACTACTGATTGAGAAGGTAGACGGGAAGACGATGGCTTGAATATTTAAAGTGCCATAGATTTTGCTCTGGCGAAGAAATGCTCGTCACTGTTGGCTCGGTGGGCTAAAATCTGTGACCAGGTAAAGAATGTTTATCCGGTGACTGTAAAATAAACGGCTGCAAGAAGAAAATCCCGGCCTCTCTGGATTGATGGTTTCTTACACGGTGTACTATTTATTATGCTAATAGCACCTACTATTCAGGTAATATTTTCAGCGCAAAGCTTTTTCCATCAGTCCAGCCGCCGTAAACGCTGAGCAAGTGAGAGACGAATAAAAAGCATAAATTAGATGAAAAAACTAAACTCCCTTCATTGGTTGAAAAATAAACGAGTCGGTCACATATATTATAGCGTCGTACAAAATAGCTTTAAATCAGATATATCAAACAACAGAACAAAAGGAATCAGTAGTTGTGATCAACGATGTACTGCTCTTACTACTATGTAATTGCAAAAATCTCAACAGTGAACAGCACACTACAAACCATTTCAAAGTTGCTTCCGTGAACGTTTTGCAATTTCCCCCTAAAGACATTTTCGAATTGGCCCGTTCATGCACCGATGCTCATCGTCGATGGTTAGAGCAACACAGATGAGGATAACTTCATTCGTAACCGTTACCATGCTGTCTGGATCAAAACGTTTCCATTTTGGTAAAACAGTACAAAAGCTGCTCTTTCATTGCCTGCCCGCTCAAACAGAATAATACAACGCAACGTTGCGACGTCCGTGCCATGAATGGTTGCAAGGGATAGCCAGCTTCTTGGGCGGCGTATCATCTGCAATCGGATCCGTGATAGGTGCACGAATGGAATGAATAAATAAAACTTCCAAACTGTCAAACTACATCCCAGCTCGTGCTGTTTGAATTTTGGCTCGCAAAATAAGGAAAGTGAGCGTTTCGGTTTTGTTTGCAGCTCCACGGATCGGCCAAACCACGGTTAACATCGGTACTAGTATCCTGCCAGGATATCGAAACTGACAGACAATGGTCCCGCAATGCAATCGTGATAAAAGTTCCGTAACAACAACAACAACAAAAAGTCCAATTTACGAGTATTTGAATGAAATTTAGCAAATCCTCACCAAATCGTCCGAAGCAAGCACGAAACCAGGAGGAAAAAATGGCCCAAAGTCATTCGTCCAATTGTCCAAACGCTCCAAAATCATGATGTCTGTCATGTAGTTCCCCGTGCTGACACTATTGATGGATGTAGTACGAACTCTTGATTCCTCTTTGCCCCGATGACACATCAGGCAGGGAAGCTGCGGGTTTGTGCTCAACTCTGCCAGAACCACTCCCGGAAGCGGCAGGAATCTGTATTCGAGCATTCATCAAACACTTCACTTGTACGGCGAGTGTAATTGCAAAACTTTTCCCAATTTGTTCGCATCCGCTGCACCGTTGTACCGTGCTGTGGACGGGACCATATCACGGCAAAGCACACGGCAGGATGCCAACCCACCCAGCACCTACCGTGAACAACAGCAGATCGTGGTAAACTGCAGGCGAAATGGAAAAGCTTCTCACCAGCCCTTTCACGGCACGATGGCGACGACTATTCCGCAGAACAAAACAACCGCCAAAAGGGCCATCTTCATGCATAACCTTCTGCTTTCCGGTGTTCCTTATCGCCACTATCGCCCGTTTCTGTGTCATTGTAGTGGGTGATCTATTGTGTCGACCAAACTAGAAACTGCCTTTTGCTGCACGTGCCACCCAGTGCGCACGCTGCGGGCAGCCTGGTGCATGTGCATAACATTCCTGTGCGTTATAAATTTGCTAGCGTATTGTGTTTTTGCGCAAACGTTTTGCGTACGGGTAAAAGTCCTCGTTGTGCATAAGTCGTTTGTTGTACTCCGCGTTCAACCTTGTTGTGAAAAATGCTGTTGAAAACTTTACCAACTTGTTTGTTACAAAAATTCAGTTAATATTTCACAAAATCATAAATGTAACGCTGTAGACAAAAACTAAATATTCACTCCAAACAAGTTAACCATTGCTTACCGATTCCTGGTTTTAGCAAAACCGCACCTATTTTCAAACCTATTTTGAACGGGATCTCCATCTCCATCCCGAACCGTGTGGAAAACCTCAACCGAGCAAGAAATCGTTGTAAAACTTTGTTCATCGTTTAGTAATAAAGCGACGCGCGGCACGCATTTATCATTTTCCAGGAAGGCAGCCCGTGCAGGCATACAGCACAAAAACCACAAAAAAGTCCCTTTTGCATAGCAATGTGAATAAATGTGATTTCTTCTCTTCTCTTCCTTTCCTACTTCTGCGCTGCGCCCTTTCCGGTCCCCGATGCTTGTTTGTGTGCGTGTTTCCCATCCTTCCGGACATGGCTGCGCCCGTAGGTGTCTTGGATCCGGCGAAAGGACTATCATCTACTCACCGTTGGCTTGACGACGTACAGCAGCGATGAAAGATTTAGTGCTACCCACCTGCAAAATTCAGAGGTTTGCCAATTGTGTCCGTGTTGTTTATTGTTTTGCCGTTGCTTGTAGGTTGCATGTTGTTGGCCAGTTTGCTCCTGTTTATTTCTTTGCCGTTTGGCCAGTGGTTACTGTAGCTTGGTAGAGTGCCGAACAAAAATGCTTCATTTTTTCCTTCTTTAGTGTCACCCATAAAAGTGCTCTTGGTTTGTGTTGTGCTTAAGTGTTCCCCCCACTGTGTACGCCTCCCGTATCACTAACATGTGTTTTGATGTTTTTTCCCCAACGCATTGCATCCCGTTGCTGTGCTGCCGCGAACGCCCCGTCCCGGAACCGGACACTCTAACAGGACTGGACGCTGCAGATAAAGTTCGTGCAGGATCGTGACGCCGGCTTGTACGAATGTCAGGTGTCGACACACCCACCTACGTCAATATTTTTAGAGCTGAAAGTGGTCGGTAAGTAGCTATTAGATGGTTGCCGGCTTGGTATTGTAGTAATCGCACGGCGGCAAAAAGCGGCACACACACACCACCGAGCCGGCCCTCGACAACCTCGACAACTTGTGCGGTGCACCGCAAACAAACAACCCATTGCGTAACGATTTCAAACGTTGGGTGACGATTAAATAGAACCCATAGCCTACCATTTTGCGTTATTGCGATAGTGTCATTTCGTCTAATTAGCCAGGGCCAGCTTGACCGGGTGTTACAGCGTGAAAAGGCATCCGAATGGAGTGGGAGGTGGTGCCCTAGTGTGGACATTTTCGCAACCTACTATACCAGTTGGGCGACGGAAATGACCCTCAACAGCAGCGTGTGTGTGTGTTTGTATTTGGAATCGGTACGGAAAACCCACTGCATTTAATTATACCAAACTATGAGGGGATGATGAGAGCTGTGTAATACAACAGCAAAAGCTGTATTAATATCGTCTCGCTCCACTGTTTTGTCTGATTGTTCGAAATGGTTTCATTTTAAGTATGGCTCTCGAGAACAACCACAACCCACGCATCCGAGCAAACAAGAGATCATACTTTTTTAAAGTAAATAATGCTTAAAATACCTTTCGCCTTCCGTTTTCCTAGAGGACCGTGTGTGCAAGTAAACTCACCTTTCGGTGAAAATGTCATCTACCTACCGAGCAAAGGCGGTTCCATTAATTCTATGCTTTATTTTCCTTCACTCCGCACCATCATCATCAGGCGGATTGCGTTGCAGCCTCACTTAACGTGGGTGAAGTCGTTCCCATATTCCTCTCTCGATCTCTTCCTGTTCTCCTGTGTGTAACGTAATACCGTAATGGCCAATTTTATATGCTCTTTATTGTCGTCACCCGACCCCCTAAGGTACGAATATTTCAAATATTTCCTCTGCCATTCCTTGCATACACCCCAGAATATCCCCACCGGGATGGGGTGGGTAGTTCGTTTGCTTTGGCTCGCGAGTTGGCACGGGCAGAAGCAAACTGCTTGAAGAATCGGGTGCCACACTGTTGGTCCTGAAAGTGGTTCCGGTGTTAAATTACGCAAGACTGTGTACGCAAGTTTTAACGCTCACCGGTAAACGATGCGTGTCCTGGAAGATAAAACGCATTTCGCAATGTCACCAGCGTTTGATATCTATTAAGTGTCTTGCAATTATTTCGTTCATTTGATTTAGAGAAATAATTTATTAGCCTGCCCCATTGCTCCATTGCTCGCCGACAAGTTAGAAAGAGTAAGAAGAGAGTAAATAGAATAAATAGAATTGCCACTCCGATCCACTCCTGCCAGATATCATGCACACCACACACTGGAAGAGGTGATTTCGTCTGACGGACAAATAATAAGCTCCCCGGCCACAGAACGCCCAATATGCCGCAAGTTGTCTAATTCATCACAACAGCCCGCCCAACCCCCCACGTTCGCTGTGCTTGGTGGGGGATTAATTCGATAAATCTGTCCCGTGCTGGTGATTGTCCTTTTCTTTTAGCTGACCGAAAAGCGCCGTTCGGCAAAACATTTCCCTACAAAAACCTTGAGCCATACATTTGTTTGTTTGTTTGTTGGGGTGGTTTTTCTCTCTTTCTCCCCCCTTGTTTCTTCAACTTTAGCCTTCCAGCCTTGCCGCGCCAGTCACCTGATGACCATCATCTCAGCCCATTTGCGGGACGCTGTCCTCGACCACTAATTCCACACCGCCGGCTGCCACAGACCGCACAGTTCCAAGAAAATGTTCATTTTATTTGTATGGACCTCTGTCATTCCGTCCTCTCCGCCCAAAGTGCACGATTCGTCATCTTGATTTCTTTCGCTTGGCTACTACTTTTAGCAATCCTGCTGCCAACGCACAAGCAAAAGCAAAGGAAGAATAAAAAAAAACCAGCACAAAAATAAGTACGCTCCAAGACACGCAACATCATGCGAACATCATGCGGAATGTGTTGATCCTTCCGCCTGTCGCCTGTGTGTGGTTGGGCGCACACACCGCTATCCTTTTGCCGTTTACAGTGGGCAAAAGCCTGTCAGTACCCGAACCACGAGGGCACGGTTGTGGCCATGTTAAACGGCAAACGCTGAGCCACCGTTGTTTGGGAGCTTGTTGATTTCAATTACATAACTGCGCTGCTCCTACCTCTTCGATCTGTCCTTTCGAACCGCCACGGCAAGTGAACTGTACAAACTCCTTGAGTGCGAGAGACTCAAATAAAGAACCGATGAGCCGGATTGCCGGTTTGGCAGTCGCGACTGCGGGAAGTGGGAAATCGTGACAAAATGTCACGCCGACTCCGACGGTCGGAGACTCCCTGCCGGGAAGCATGCCCATCAATTGGCCGTGGGGCCGGAGGCTGTTGGTATTTACATTTTCCCTCCATTTATCACACATTCGATTCTGAGACGGGTACCGTACAGGCGGTGTAAGGCGTTCGTACAGTGCAGCAGGAAATTAAATGGTTGCGTTTGAAATGTTGACGAGCGGCTGAAAAATGTATTATTCAGCGTTTGAGGCGTCTTTCGCTGGCGCACGGAGGACACGACGAGCCCTGTGGTGGTACGCAGCAGCAGCAACAGCAGCAGTGGCAGTTAATTTTCATCAACCGGAAGCTGAAATTGTCACGCGGATGTTGATTTCGCTGTGAATGATGGAGCTTCCGGCTCACTTCTTACATAAACGCTCTGTGACGAGCTTCCGAGTGATGCCTGCCCGGTCGTGGAAAGCGCGTTTGGGATCGCTTTTTCAGGGCACGGCCAGGTAAAAACAAATGTCTGCAAGCAAACGGCAGACAAGAAATGAAATTATACCGTGCGGTTCGGTTGCGTCATATACGCGTCACCCTGAACGCTAAACCACGCCGAGGATCAAACGTTTTACGCAACACACCTCGGCGGTGGCATGGGCAATCTTGTTTCGCATCCGCAGCTGGTGGTTGGCAAGGGCAGAGCTGATTGTGTACCCGCAATCGGAAGACAATTGTGCGCGATTGGAAATCCTTTCCCCCTGAAATCCACTTTTGCCATTCACCCCGAAACGCAATCCACACGCAAGTTGCTGCATCGGATGCTGATGCTGTCTGCATTTCTCATTAAGACGGGCTTGCTTTTCTCCTTTTTTTTTTTTGTTCGCCAAAAATTGAACGACCCCGGCAAACAACAGTCAGAAATGGACAATCACGGCAAGCGGCATCCTGGGTGGGCTTGCCAAGTCCGGTCACGTTTCGCCATCGGAAGTCCGCACGATCTCGTAATCGCTTCCCCGTATAGCTCCGGTTGGTTGTGTGTGTGTTTTTCGGCAGGCCAGCAAGTACGCTTCGGTGAGATTATCGTAACGATCCGGGGTGGGATCAGGAAAGGACAATTCACTGGAATTCTCAGCGCAATATTCTCACGCAAACACACACACACAGACACAGACCGTAGCTGATCGTAGACAGGAAACAGATTTTTGCTGCTTCCGGCTTGACAAAAAAATTAATAAGATTCACAGCAAGTGGGGCAAAGTTTACAAGAAGTGTGCATGCGGAATCGTAGCAGTGAAGCAGCTTCGAAATTACTTCCGACCAGGGCAAAGTCTTGACCGGGCGCTGGGTTTTTTTGCGTGGTAATAAATGGGGATCAGCAGTACTTGCAACACTTGCGCGGTGAAATTGAAAACGTGTGCCATTGGCTCTCTGTGTGTGTGTGTCGACTACCAGTTCAAGTCCATTTATAATAGCTTGAAGAGGGCGCAAAAAATAGTAGCTCGACTTTGTTTTGATGCTTACCCTGCCAGATGTATATATATTCCTTACAGCAAACTCGCCCCACCTAACGCACAGTAGCAACTGCAGCAGGTTTGATCACTCTGCATTTGAATGCTCTACGAGGCGAATGTCTGCTAGTAGGTGCTAGCTGTGCAGTTACGCTTACTTGCGTTAAACGTGAGCACCAGCAGAAGCCGAAATTAATAGCACTTTGAGAGCTTTCTTCAGCGAAACGCAACCCATACCCAACTCACCCCACACTACGAACGGTGGTGGCGATGGTGGACTACCGGAGGCGATTATTTGGATCCCTTTTTTGCTAACCTCTTCCCTTGTTTCCTTCTTCGTTAACTTGGGCGCACACATTTTCTCCACTCGTGTCTGCCGCTCCAGCAAGGTCCGTGTGTGTGTGTGTGTGTGTGTGTAGGGTGTTGGTGGTTAGATTGATGGCACTTCATATTTGTTGTGCGAACGAGGCAAGTTTGCAAAGTTTCACTTCTTTGTAAGGAACTCATTGCAGTACCGGCAACACAGTAGCACACACACACACACTTTGTGAGGGTGCGAGTAAAGTTTTTCTCGCTCCTTTAGGTTTTGCTATCCTTTTGTGGGCCTTTTTTTTTCCTCAAGCACACAGGAAAGTGTGGAGCAAAATTTCTTTCCTTAAAGTAGAAAATAAATAACGAACCGAGCCCGATTTTAACTACCCCGACCAGCTCTCTTCCGTGCACGAGGCGCACGTGGTAGACGCAGCGGCAATGAGAGATGAACCAAGCACGCCGCGCGTACCGTACGAACAGAGTAAAAGTGATCCAAAACTGTCATCACGTGGCATGAATTTACTCACAGCTTCAAGTTTTCGCACTTGTTCATTTTTCAAATTGAAAGCTCATTGTGCGGGAGTTATATTATCTTCAATGCCCTGGCAACATATCAGTGCTGTTCTCCTTCAGCTGCCGCCTCTGCACGGTATTTATGTCCTGTAACTTTCAGCAATTCATTAGCGTGATGTGATGAAGTTGAAGACAAATTTAAAAACTTTACATTGTTGCGCCGATCGTTAGTAGGTGCAAATGAGCAGCCATCTCGTTTTGGTGGAATCAGTCAAACAGATGATTGAAAGCTGCTGTAAATTGTACATGAAGCAATTTATCAACTCTTTGTAACTAAGCTCCGATTCCAATAATTGACTCCAATGGACTCCATCGAATAGAATAATTTGAATCCACATATTAGCGAAATAATTAGCCTCATATTGAAAACCCTTGAAAATCTACTCCGAAAATAAAGTTATTCGCCGAATTTAGGTTCGGTTATTGATTGCATGTTCCAGTAAACAGTTTTCTAAATTAATTAGCTCTTATCCAACACTGTAACAGGTTTAACCAAAATTAGCAGCAGCAATGTATTTAGGCTGTCCATTAGCTACAGACAAATTGGCGAGTTAAAAGCCTAAAAGGTTTGTAGACTTGTAGCGAATCATTTGAGCATTTTTTATAGCCCATGTTTCTGCAAAATGGCACCAGTTGGTGTTATTTTGATATAAGATTTTACACAACAGCATTCATACGAATAACATCAATCTGTTGGGCTATGGTTACATCTACTAACACATTAAATAACCAGGAGTTGTTTTATACCGTAAGCCACAAACCGTGTCTAGTTTAACGACTCCTATTGCAATCAGTTGCCACATTCTGGGAACAAATTCCTTCAAGCGATACATAATGACATTCTTTGTTCTAAAGTATTCTGAGAATTTTCATCCAATCTTACACAACTAAACTTGCGCCGACTGCAAACATACAAATGGCAAAGCTCGTAATACACTTAGAACCCAACATTCCCAAGAACGGCAAAATAGCAACAACACACCGAAAAGTTCTACATGTTCTACAATCGATCCTCGAAAACAAGTGCCAACAACAAATCTCTTAAGAATATCATCCACTCCAATTCCCGCTACTAAAAAGGACACTTTGGAGGGTTACCCCGTAATGCTAGAGTGCGTGCGGCTTTGCGGCCAAGACTGCAAGTGAAAAAGTAAAGCTCTCTATCTCGGTCGAGCTATGGCTGATACGACGCAACGGGACGGAAAATGTCATTTCGGTGCTGTTCAAACTTTAATATTGTAATTTGAAAAGTTCCGTCGCTACCAGCTTGGAAATCCGAAAAAAGGGACACCGGAGATTTTCCACCTCATGCATAGTGCCCCGAAGCAAGAGGTGGCGGTCTAGGGCAGGCGGGTGGTGGTGGTTGATGATGTTACGGCCTCGTGCTGGGCACTCTTGATGATGCTTCGTCGAACTGTCTAGCAGAATGCTGCCGGACACTCGGGAGATGGGTGATGAAATGGCACAGAAGTAATGCTTTTCAAACTGCAAGCCAAAACCGCCACTTTACGTCTCGGCGGTAAGATGTTATTATGCTACGGCTGGCGTAATTGTCGTAAATGGCAAATTGTTTGCACATCCAATCGCCAACCACTTGGCCAGCGCCGACCTTATTCTATTAGCGGACGGTCAATAAAGTGGGGTGGCTTTTTGAACGGTAGCAAAACAACATGAAACCTTCATTGACTCTGCTAGGCATATTGATGGGATGAAAGGTTAAAAATGGTTAAATGGTAGAATAAACAAAAAATCCTTCAATTGTTTTAAGAGATAGTAGCTACATTGAAAAGTTGGAATGGGAGACTCCACATCCATTCCAATTCAGATGAGGATTTTTTTCAATATTTTCGTATACAGCGTATTTCATGTGATCTGATGAAGTTGGCATACTTTTTGATACTCTTATATTCCTGCCTTGTTTGTGATTTGACTGATTATGACATAACGTCACAAGATGTCAAGAAATTGAGCTAAAATCGCGCTAACCCACATAAATACTTATACTTATTTATGTACATACTTTCACAAAAATAGACTGACAGCAAAACGGAAGATCCTAGTTTGAATGGGCTAAAGATGATCTATCGATGACAAGACTGTTCTCAAACCACGCTAGCGTGGAGCTATTAAGAGAAAGATGCCGCAAAAATAATCTAAGCTGCACAAAGTGTTTGGTAAACCTGTAGCACATATAAAGCACAAATCCAAATATTTAACGACCAAATAGTTGAAGTAGATGATCAATTTTGTGTCAATATATAAGCCAGAACATCTACAAGGTCAGGACCAGAAATATAAACGACGGTCTGAAACTAAACCATAATCATGCGTTTGTTCTCGATCAAGAAATCAGGAAAATGATCAGCGTCTTAAATTGAGTACAAAGGTCAGTCTAGTTGGTTTAAAGAGCAAGGCTCTGGGTCCTGCTACATGCTCGAATGTACAACTTGATAGAATACACTTAATGTATAAAGATAGGATGGGAAATTATAGAACTAATACAAAACAACATAGGCAAAAGGGAATAAACAAAAATACGGTTTAATGTTTAGCCAGGTTTTAGGAAGAATCTTGTTTCTGTGTGTTTTTAAGTATTTGGCGTTAAAAACCAAGTATTGGAAAGCCTACCAAATAATTCTCCGTGTATGGGAAATTCAATATCAAATAAAATTACCATTTAAAAATCACTCAAAGGCGAAGTAATAGTTTGATGAAGTTAAACATAACAATTTTACCGCTGTTATATAAATTTATGGACAAATACTTATTTTGTATATTTTTGTCTTGAATGTATCTATACGCACAGCAACCACTTTATATGAACTCAAACATACTATCAACTTTATCATTTATCATTTTCCGAGATTTCTACTTGAATGCCTAAGCCCTTTTTACTGAGAAAACCACAAAGTAATTGTGGTCTGTTGGTCACGAGGGTAATGAGACTTCCACGATAAATAGAGACATTATTTGCCCGGAAAATTGTTTTGCTGTCACTGCTTTTTGGTCAGCTTTTTTGCGGGTATATAGTAGATTTTTCGGGTAACATGCTCAACTTCACTACGCTCCTTCGGGCGAATTGTCCATTCCAGCCAAACCATTGCCAAACTGTAACCAAAACCCAACCAAAATCAAGTGAGGGTGTTTTTCTTCCTTCTTCTCAAGAAACCAATGCCACAAATACCAAACAATTGCTACGACAATAATCCTTGTTTGTAATGATATTCCGAAAAAAAGGGAAACTTCACCCCTCCAGAATGCTGCCCGTTGGCATCCGTTACTTGTAAAACCTCAAACGCACAGGAAGGACATTTCATAAACAATGTTGCGATATGGAGCTACTATGCTCTGAGCCTATCAGTGGTCCACTTTCCCATCCCACCGTACACCGTATGCGAACATTCAACCTCACTCCAATAACAATCTCAGCAATGAATCATGGCTTTGCGTCATAGCTGTTTTTGACTATCATTATTTACCCATTTCCAACTGCTACCGTGCAGTGTCCTGACCTTGCCACCCTGTTTGAGTAAATTATACTTTTCTATTTCCATTACGCAGCTCAGAATGTTTTTTTTTTTCACTTTTCTCAATGATGACGAAGGTACATTTTCGTAGAACAAATCTCATAAACGATAAATTTCCACACCGTTTTTGGAGGGAAGGTGAAGAAGGTGAATGGTGCGTCCAACAAAACATAATATCCTCATCATGCTCATTTGCCTGCTGCCAAAGACGAAACGAAACGGCTGAGGCACTTAATTATACCTTTAATTTTGTATTCTTATACTAATGATAACCAGATTTGCTGGCGTTTTATCATTTTCTTCTTTTCGTTATTCATTGCTATATTTAAGCAACGTTCAAACGCCGTAACAGTGGATCACAACCACAAAAATTCTGATTTTACCATAGTGGATGATGCATAGGGTGTCATTCACCGGGTAAAAAAATAAAGCTTTAGAAAAGCTCTGACAGTTTTTCCTTCGTTTCGTTTTATTATTGTTGTTTGCTTTCAACACATTCATTAATTTTTGCTTTACAAAGATCAGGCGAATGAAACCTGGGGAGAGTATAGATGTACAAACCCAGCACCCGACAAAGAGCATCGTCATTCTTCATCGGCCTGGCAAAGGTGAATAGGAAACGCAATTTAGAGCCGGTCAAACAGTGTGGCGAAAACAATTAGCACACCCATCCTCACCCGCCCAGCAAAGTCTTCCACGGCACTGCTCGTGAACTGTGAAATGAAAATAAAACAAAACCCCCAAACATAATACGGGACCAGGCAAAGCGAGTGGCTACATGCAATCAATTCCCTGCGGTAGTCGAGTGAATGAATGAATACTCACTTTCAACCATCTAGCCCCACTCCTCAATTCCAAAATGACCCTGTACTACTACCACTGCATAAGGTCACCGCCGTTCTGGCCAATTTCGAGCCAATTTGAGGACTGTCCTCAACCCTACGCACACCTCCCTTGCTGATACAGATTGCTTTTAGCTCGAAGAAAATAGTCCCTCAATTTATTGCCACTTTCTCTCTGTGTTGTAAGTGTATTGCAGGGTTACACAACACACACAACGGCCATGGGTGCCGTTGGGATAGAGTGGAAAATTAATTAACTGTGCTTGAACTTTTCCACCCAAGGCGAATGTTTCCAATTGTTGGCTGGTTGGCTTGGTAAGCATTTTTCTTCAACGTGTCGGACGTGTCCCAGCAGGCAGACGATTGTGTGTGTTGTCCGATGCTTCCCTATAAAAGTCAATCACATTCACTACAGGTTTGGACAGGTTTGCTGCAACTATACTGCAGAAACAGAGGTATGAAAGGCTGGCATGGAATAGAAATAAATGTTCTTTTCATCTTCTTCTTTATTCTACGAAACACATTAAATTCAAAAAAGATCATTTTTGAATCGGAAAAATATGGACAATACATTAAAACCTAGAATACTAATTTACATACACAACATACATGTTGTGCTATATGAACTACATAATTTTCGAAAATCTAATCAACATATTGCAGCATAAAATTCCAATGAACGCCAATAAAAGGGGCATTCTTTTTTTACATTCCATTGCACGATAAATGCCACTGCAATTAAGCTGGATATTATTACGAACGATGCATGAGTTTCATTTGCCGAAATATGTTGCACACAGTGGGACAGTAATGCGATCATAACCTTACACTATCAGCATATCGTATTCGCATTCACTTTTTGTCCGTTCTAACGATGCAAGTTGTATGCCTATGAACAGCTAATATGAAGCAAGCAATTGCAAACAATGGGGCTGGAGCCGTCTCTCCTGAATGATAAACAGCTAAAATGAATAAAACAACATAGAACAACAATATTACCATGTCAAGGACATTGCTGTGTATCATATTGCATAAACAACTGAACAGAAATCATTGAAAATTGCTGATGTGATGATTCATAAAATAAAACCGTATTGTAGACTCTAAAATAAGAATTGAGCTTAAATCAAATGTGAAAAAACTGAATCCTTAAATTCCATGAAGAAAAATGGTCATAAATATGCGTCAAAATGTCCGTACATCAAAACGTGACATCCAAAGAAGGACCCAAAATGCATCGCAACTTCAATCGTCTAATCGTCCCAACCAATTGAACCTGATTGAATGCAGCAAGATCTATTAAGGAGAACAGGTCGATGCAAAGCCCGTTGCTAGGTTGCCATTTTCAGGTCGCTTTTGACAGTTTCATGAAAAAGTGTTTACAAACAAACGGCTAATAGTTAACGCGGAAAAGTGGACGAATTTACTATTAGGAAGATTATATTGGTTAAATTTCTTGTGGTCAATCACTTCTGGAGAATTAACGAGGCGTAATTGCAGTCTACTCTGTGTTCAGAAACGTTGATAATCTTTTTGATTGTTTGCCATTCCGTGACCACAAACCACTACCGTTTTCAACGGTCCTGCTGGGAAAACGAAAAGTTTAACATGTTCCAACTGGGTAAAAGAAGTCCTATTTACTTTCAATGAAACAGTGAGAGTAAAATGAAACATCCAATCGACACACACTGATACAATATGCATACCGTCTTTTACTTATAACCCGGCGACGAATGATAAATGAGATCCATGGATTCAATCAGCCATGTAATATTCTAATTAGATTCTATTTCTTATAATATTCTAAAAGGAAATGAGTGCAAAATGCTGAACAAAACTTCCATTCGCTCCATAGCAACGTCCATCGCTAAACATAAACAATGTTCACTTTAACTGTCAAAATTTTCCCATGGCTTTCTGTCATTTTACTCTAAACGCTTCGACCTGTTCTCTTTCAAGGACCTTGGAATGCAGGTTGACTTGATTTAACACAGGGGTCTCCAAACTACGGCCCGCGGGCCGCATGCGGCCCTCAAGAGCTTAAAATGCGGCCCGATGACTTTGCCAGATTTAGAATAAATATTAGGTTATTTTGACTTTTTCAAAAGAAATTGTATTTTTTTTACATTTCTTAGACAAAAATCAAGTTAAATAACACGAATCTGTTCAAGTATCGTTAGTATTTTGTTATAAAAATGAGATTTAAACGTTCATTCATCAATTATAGGTAACATCAAATGGCCCTCCTCAACATAGTGTTTTTTGAAGCAATGCGGCCCGCGGGCTGAAAAGTTTGGAGGCCCCTGATTTAACATGAAGACAGGCAAACAGCAAATATCTTCTTATTTAGGCACAACAATCGTTGCCGATCAAGGCCTGCCCCGAACCCACTAGTGAAATGGTTTTATGCTGTTAAGTCGTTCGAGTTGACGACTGTACTACCAGACCGGCCCAAACAGCTGGTATTAGGACTTTTTAAAATTGTGTTAAATGTTCACGTCATACACATGCTTCTTGGTTTTTAGATTGTATTTGCGTGTACTATTTTTAAACGGGTTGTTAAAATATATCTCCTGGTTTCAACTCCATAACGGACAGCCGTTTAATACGCAAGATTTACTATCCTGCTTTCGATACACCAATAACTCCTTGATAGTCGCTATCGCCTGATAGTCCATTAATGGCATTTGGCAAGCCCAGACCGACTACGGCAGTAGTGCTTCATGAAAACCTGAGATTAATTCTTCTACCAAGAGGAATTTATTATTATTTCCTGGGGTTGGATTGACCATTTTGTCCAAATAGAAAATTTTTGCAATTATTTACCGCAAAAACTATGATGCAAATAAAATCGCAAGTTTGTTTGCAAGATGGTGATTCTGAGAGTGAATTCTAAGCTTTAATTTGATTTTTTTTCATTTATACCTCAAGATACGTTAGGTTATAAAACGTTCAATGTATTCATGAATCTCCGTATTTAACACGCGTCAGTATTACAAGATATGTAATACGTGTTTGTTAGCCGATAATGCAAGTGCATACCATGACCATTTGGCCCCGAATGCCTCTACTTAGCTCCTGCATCTACGGGGCAAACCGATCAATTTTGGAGGACTGTGTGGTTATTTTATGATTACTTACGGCAATAAACTTGCAATGCATGATTAGTTTACAGCGTAAAACTAGACTAATCATATTTACCAACCTTTTGTTCGTGTGACCCATACATTAGAACGGGTTAGTGTGCCACCTAATTTAGTATTCAATTTATAGCTGGAAAGTTGCACATGGCGGTAAAGCAATGAAGTAAAAACAGCACCGCACACGACTTATTATCCACAGCGTTTTGCGGAGAAATGAAAAAAAAACAAATCCTGTAAAATTCACATCCCTTCATTAGTGTGGTGACGCTATGTACCTAAAATTTATGTACTGCAATTTTGTAAAATTTCAAAACGTTCGTTCGTTTCGCTTTCGCTTACGAGGCAGCAGCGTGCACGTGCAGATTACTGGCTCTAAAATTGCGCTAAAATATAAGAGCGTTAGTGACGATAGCCAAACCGAGCCAATGCTACACACAGTCCCCAACTGCTTGCGACGGTAGTGGAAAAAAAAACACGGGAAAGCGGAATAGAAAAGACGGCACCACAAAGAAAGGAGGGTGGTTAGGAAAATAATAGGAAATGGCTGCGTCTCACGGTTCACAACACCGTCACGGTGGCATCGTCCCTATCATTGTCCCGCATGTGTTGTACTCCCGTCTTTTGTGCCGTGAAGTGACTCCTGCGGAGGGTCTTTTTTGTTTTCAGTTTTTGCGCCATTTCAATTCCATCGCTCCCGAGACACAATGACGTTAATGGGCCACTCATTGTTGTTGAAGCTGTGCTGTGTGCTTGAATGGGAAGCTGCGCCTGAATGGAAAGTGCGAATGGCTTCAGTGTGTGTGTGTGTGTGTGTGTGTGTGGTCAAAGTTAAGTCACCAGTTCCAGAGTTGATGATGCGCTTCTGATGAGTGCATATATGTCGGTTTGCCGGTGAACATAAATAATCGCATAATGATGCATCGCACGCTCGCGTACCGCACATGCAGTTCACGTTGATATGATGAGCTGGATGGTGATGGTTAAGATGCCGTAACACAAACGAAGGTATAAAGGGGTTATTGTGAATAATATTGCTAATGAAAATGATCGTTCATGGGAAAATACCGTCACCGTCATTGTGAAAGCTTGAGCTTTTATGTGGTATAATATCATTTTTAATCCCCAGATTTCACTAATTTTAATTTATACCATCTGCTATTTATATTCCTTGCCTAACCTTACAGCACATTTCTATCCACTGATATACTTGTGGAAAAGAGAGATATATTAGTTTAAAACAAATAAAAAAGTACCTAACTCGCAAGAGAAATCTCAAACAACGAATTTTCCGCTCACACTGTTTGATTGAAAGCTTGCAGCTGATAACCTACCCATCCCAAAACTCCTACACAAACGAATGTTTGGACAGACGTGCTCGAACATTTCTTTTTATTGAAACACATTTTTTGTTGTGCGCAAAAAAAAACAAACGAGCTTCAGTATGATGGCGGACTATTTGTTTCAAAAAATCAAACCATTGCTTGATGCTCTTATTCTTCCATTCGTTGATGTTACACTTTGCCCTGCCGTCCCTTTAACACCCCAATATCGGTACTACATTACCCCGCTGGGCATTTGGCCGGGTGAAAGCGAAGAAAATCTTCCAAAAGCCCACCATTCTGATCGAACCGATTGCCGATGAGCTTCGAAAAGGGACAAAAAAAGCGTTGCCTTGTGCTGGCAATGGCTATAAAAATTGAAAATCCTACGAGAAAAACGGAGAAGTAAAAATTAGGATTTATGTCCCATAATCAGTTTATTGATAACATCCCGTTTTTTCCTCCCCGTTTGCCACTCTCTCCATTTAATGCTGCCTTCCGGGTGTACCAGATGGTGTAGGTAGACGCCGCCGAGGACATTTCGGTTGAGACGCACTGGCATTATCTGTGCTCAGCACTGCGCCTACTTGTGTGACTTGCGACCCCGGCAACACAATCTGCTGTCGTTTTCACAAGCTTGCAAAAGCCATTCAAAATGAGAGTTGACTGGTTGAAATAATCAAAGCCCCAAGGTTGTTACGCGTCGCGTTCGCAGTGGAGAGGTCGCGTGCCATTATGATGCACCGAACACAACGGGAGCAGAAGATTGTGAATTAAGATTTCTGTAACAAAACGTCGGGAGGTCGGTAGAGAAGGCTGAAAAACAAACCCTCTGACAAAGAAAGGAATCAACGCGCTCAATGTTGACTGCCTAATAAAAAGGGAGGCTTTTGATCCTCGTCCCCTACCTATAGATGGAGAGAGGGATTGTATATACGACCACGCTAATATTACCATTTCCAAGTAAATCCTTGCCTTTCAAACAAAACCGACATAATTTTCCCTTAACACAATGGGGCGTCACATTAAAAAAAGTGTACGAACAACATAACCACCTGGGGCTATTATTCCCAATTCGTAATTTATAGCTTTCATCTCTTCAGTTCCACGTATAAGGGTGCAAAAAAAAATTACCCAACGAAGCGCTTCCGGTATGCTGCTGCGCTCCATTCACTAGAACTTGTTTTCTTGAGCCGTTCTCAATCTCCAACCAACTCATCTTCTTCCTTGTTGTGTCGCTTTTCCGTTACAGAGGCCCGGGCAGAAATAGTTGGACCACAAGTGAAGTATCTGACACCTGATTCTACGCTGAAACTGATATGCCGGGTGGTGCAGAGCACGGAAGCCTCGGCATTCATTTTCTGGTACCACAACAACCGCATGATCAACTATGACCTCGACCGGGGCATCAACGTTTCCACCGAAGCCGGTAAGTATGAGTGTGCTGGGTAATGTAATGTTGCTGTGGTGGTACCGTCCTGTGCTGCCATCGAGATGAGTTTTTCATCCAAGCTCCATTCGACCTTCCACCCCCCCCCCCCTCCCCTTTTGCTTTTTGTCTCCAGGGTTTTCCCTGTTCCCGACCATTTCTTGCGGCCATCGTCAACCGGCACTTGATGGAACCCGTCGCGAGCTGTTGATGAGACGATGATGTTGATCGAAATAGCTTTCCAGACAGTATGATTGGATAAACACTACATAATGGCATTATAATATGCTGAGCAGCGCCAAGCCTGTCTCGGGTCATGGCAACAGGTATTCGAGACCTGTTTCGTTATCCTGCAGCTCGGGCGATTAAGTCAACCGGAAGCCAAACAACGGTCGACACACTGGAAACAGATTACCGGTAGTGTGCTGGATGCTAGAAACACTATCCCGTTTTATTAGCATACATGTGTGGGTGTGGGTGTGGGAAGGATTACTATTCACAGCCCAATAACCTATTACGCTATAATCAAAAATCCTAAGTAAAGCTTACCGAATCTGTGCATATCGTTATTTTATATCTATAAAAAAATATAGTAAAACACATCGTGTAGTTTGATTCCACAATGCCGATGCCCACGCTTTCAATTCGATTTACATTTGCACAACCTTTGGCTTTTGTGAAGTCTAGACATATTACGTGCGTTACTGAAGTCTATTAAAGAAATTATACAATACAAATCACCATTACGGATGGATGCAGCAATCATAAAATTGATTGAATTTGATTTTGATGAGAAATGATAAAGTGTATCGTATTCCTGACGATTGATCGTATTACTATCACGACAATATATATACAGCACAGTGCAGACCTGTAAAAGCTTTTGAAACTTATTTAGTACCATGCATCCGGATAGTCAGTCCCTGCTACGGGGGGTACGGCTTGAACCTACAACGGACTACTTGAATGTTTTTAAGTCCATAGAAGTTAATTTAACGAGTTAACGAATGGAACAAGAGACCGAGAGTCTGCCACGGGATTTATCTATGCAAAACATTACGCTTATATCTTAAACAATCACGATACAGGTTCTTCTAGTAGATGATGTGTGGACCTTTAGCATCATTGGAGTTGAATTATTTAACATTAATGGTTAAGAGCTATCGTGCTAAGCACTCTCACCATTAATAAGACGACCATCAATAGCACGTACATCGCATTTGATGTCGAAGGTCTAGGTCTGAACGACGTGTATAACCTTTAGACGTCACCCAGTGCATGCCATTCACAACAATAATGGCAACATCATCTAAATCATTTCGAACATTTTAGCATTAAAAATATGGTACACACAGTAGTAAAGAAAGCAACAAGGAAAAAATTGTATTTCTTCACTGTTGCACTAAGCATCAACGATAACAAGCTACTGTGCCGTTATTGAAACTCTATTTGTTCAATGAGTAACATTGTACCACTAAAATGCATCAACCCACAATTATCAATTGCTGCGTTTCACGGTCGCTTGATATAAATTAATAATACTCACACCCATATACACAATTAAAATTCAATTCATACTGTTTCGAAGTTAATTATGCTGACTAAATTACAATTATAAATAATCGCATTTATGTATTTTAACTGAACTGCCTCCACAGCCACATAATACATAATTACTTTACGCATAGATCATTATCCAGGGTGGGGGAATATTCTACTTTAAACATTATACCACACCGTCGCTCATTAATAAATCACCTTTTCAGCCCCTTGTTGGTAAGCTTACAATCAATTGACCAAGCAGAATACTAGTAGAATGCAACGCCATACAATGCTTTGTACAGCAAATACATAGTCATATATGCGAATGAGGCGACAATGCAACCGAGCATGATTACATTAGTCAAGCTCTTTCAATAGATTACCTGAATTGTTCAATGTTTATGCATAGCAAAATTATGCAATTGTCTACCTTCAGACATACAGCGTGCACGCATACACACACACATGCGAAACGGGTGTTGTAATTGATTTATGGACGGGAATCGACGCTCGACGCCCGGTACGGGCCGTAGAGCTTCTTCAGCTTTCCACGCGTTATGCAACATTTATTTCCAATCCATTAGTCACGGCACACCGTTTGTGTGCGGGACGTGCTGCTAGCACTCAGCCAAATTAGATACCAACGATATTGACATTTTAAAATGAAGCTAGCTCTAAGGCGACAGCAGTCCTGTCGGATAACATGTACAGGGCCTAGCACAGGGCCTGTATCAAGCGTGGCTGAGGATGGAATCGTGCTTCAACTGGACTTTTTGTTGAACACGTTGTTCACTTTTTATGTGTTTTTCTATATCTAAAGACTACATAAAACGTCTAAAATAAAGACTAAAACGCTAAAATAAAGCATATGTAGGGGAAGGTAGGTAAAGACGGACACGTTAAGGGAAATGGGAAAAATCTAGGGATATATAAGTGCAACGACCATGAAAATGTGCATACATTATCTTACACTCATGTTTTATCAGAAAATGTGTTGAATCTTCTAAGTTTCCATTGATTTTTGTGTTTTTTTCATGAATGAAAAACATGATTTTTTTCATGCGGTTTTGAAATGTTCGGGTAAGACGGACACCTGATATGGGAAAGATGGACACCATGAAGGGTAAGATGGACACCTGTAGAAAAGGTTAGAAAGTGAAGAGTTTTACAGTATTTTGACAAATTCTATCGCTTTCCACGTCCTGGTACGTTTAGAAACCAATTCTTGGCCTATTGCAACGACGATTCATTCAGCCGTGGTTTTAGGAATTGTAAGCACCGCTTCTAATATATCGTAGAATGCAGCATCTAAAATGTATTGAAATATCGCGCACTTACAGCTGACGTTGCTTCAGCTTACAGAACAACAGTCTAGAGCTACCTTTAAGGAAATTACTATGCGAAAAGACCACGACCCCAGTATTTTTTTAGGGACTTGTTAATAGTTTAATCCATTTTCTACCATGTCAAAATCAAACACATTTGTAATCCCATATAATTTCTCATCTATTCCTAAACAATGTCGTATCAATGCCTCATATTTTTATTGCTTAAAGTTGTACAAGTCGTGACAAGATATTGGATTTCGTGAAGCGCCTCATCAGCGTCGAGCGAGTAATAGCATAACGAATGGCTACTATTTTGACCGGTGATTCATTTCTCGATTATTTAAATACTTTCTCTACTTACTGATTGATTTATAGTATCGGAATACCCATATTTAAGGTATTTGAAGAAATCCATTCATCACCAATTGATATAAGAAGTAAAATATAGCAATAAATTTGGTGTCCATCTTTCCCTACAACAAAGTGTCCGTCTTTCCCGCTTTGGTGTCAGGATCTTTAAACTACCAGAAAACAAGATTTTGTGTTGCTTTCATTCTCGTTTTTTTGCCAGTTTTTTCATTAATGATCACGACAACTCATTCATGAAATAAAACTTCCGGAAATATAAACAATACAAGTTGTAGAGCTTAAGATCGGCAGTAGTCAAATTAGATCAACAAGGGTGCACATGATTGAAAAATTATTTTGTTCGTGGATTTAACCAATTTTACATAGTTATGCCAAAAATGTTCTCAAATGTGTTGTTTTACCTTCAGTTTGGATTCTACATTGTTGAATTGCTCGAAAATTTCCTTTTTCATGCATTTATGAGAAGTGTCCATCTTACCCGCAGTGTCCGTCTTTACCTATATGAATTTGTTACAAGAAAACCTGAGATGTTGCTGGCTTCTTCATTTACTTAACTAAATATGCTTTAAAACATTAAGCCACTTTAGACTATGATAAAATAAAATACAACATCCAGTAGAACAAATATGAAATAAATATTGTAAAACGTTCTTTGCACAGTACAGGAAGCAAACACTAGCCTGAGTTTATTGTTTCTCCTTAGCGATGAATGAAATATTTCTACCAAGTGCCAACATAAACCAACGGTCGGCGGGCGTCGGAACAAATGTTAAACACGTCCACGGTGAAAGAAGGTTAGCTTTCCATTCCCCCCCCCCCCCCTCTTTTGTGGAGCAAACATCATGAATCATTGTGCATTGTGGCTGTTAACACCATCGCTGTAAGCACCCATTGTCTGTTTACTGACCGTGGTGACGGCCGCGCAGACGGAAAGTACCAGACCGTACTTCTTACTCCCTTCAAACATCTCTATATCATTCAAATTTCCCGACTGCTACATCACCCCCTATCTTTGCCATGGACGATGTGTGTACAAGTTTGAAGTATCAAAATAAATATTGCCCCCAAATAGGCGAGCAACCGACTGGGGGCCACTTCTGGCTCGATTTTGGCTCGGTCATGCTTCTGACGTGAGCAAGCCGCTTCCTAACTTCGGTGCCTCGGTATCGCTCAAGAGGAGACGACGGTGCAGTTCGGGATGAGGTTTCTCTTCGACACGATTTCAAATATCATGCTACGATCGCAAGCCGATGGGGTTTCTTCATGTTTGTTCCGTTCCGGGTTTGGCCAGCATGTTGCATATGGAACAGAATCTTTGCATGTGTATGGGTTATATTCCACTCCACATTCCCAGCCTCTCGCACTTAAGGGTTTCCTTCACGTCCTTCCGCCGGGTATGTGCGTGCACGTTTGAGAGTGTAGTGCACATGGGGTAAGGCTCCTTACTTTTATTGAAATGAATTTTTGACCCTACAGCACAACACCAAATTGAGCTCTTTCTTCCATCGACTTTGCATGATGGTGGCTCGTGATTCCAGCAAACATCCTGCCCCACCATTTTTTTCGCATCCTTCAATGGCCGGATGGCTCCAGCACTGCCTGAAGTTGGAATACCACCGCCAGAAACAATCAGACCCGTCGCCGTCCGGTGATGAAATATGGCCAGCGTTCGCTCACGAGTGTGGTCGAGTGTGTTGGTGGTGGTATTTGTGACGAACGCCAGTTGCACTATCGGACACCAAACCCGGAAGTGTACGAGGCACGATAAAGGCTAAGCTGAAGCTTGCCCACTTGTGTACCCCACCGCATGCGACCGCAGCGAACGGGAAGCAGCGAGAGTGCCGTCCAACAGCTCAGAGACCTCGACAGAGTGACTTTATGAACCATGAAGAAGCACTCGAGTAGATGCACATGGACAAAATCCTTTTCCATTCCAGTCACACTGCCCGTATGCGAAAACCCTATCCCCCCCCCTCCCCCCCACTGCACTCAAAGCGGGCTAAGGGTTTGACCCGAGAGATGGCCAGATGATGATATCGGATTTGGAAGGAGCTGGCAATGTGTCTTGTGCAGATTTTATAATAAATGATGGCCTTTTGTCCAAAATTTGCATTCAACTTTGTTCCCCGAACTCGTTTGCAGTTTTGCAGTGCCCGGGTCCGGACGGTGACCACAGCGAGTAGGGGAGATGAATATGTAGATTAAACGTGATAACCCTGTTCTGAAATGTGGTCGCTACCTCCGGCCAACAAGCACATTTCGGGGTAATTGTACTGGCAGCAGTAGGAGTAGGAAGTCGCAATAGTAGTACCGGTTCTGGTAGAGCTTTTTTTATTATGTTACAATCATTATAAAGCATTTATTTTAATTAATTTTGTACGACACAGATTGCTGCAAGAAGGGTTTTGGTCAACCAGCATGCATACCCCGGTAATCGACATGATGATACTCGATGCGGTGCAGTAGATGCTGTACAGATTAACGAGCCTATCTGTCAGAGGATCTTTTTCGATGTAGTAGCATGTACCATTGTACCATAAGCAACATACTCTAAATCAGGCGCTTGTTCTGCCCGTTTCCGAGCATCGTAAGGCGACCGACTGTGCAGCAAGGGCTCAATAAATCACTACATCTTTATGAATGTGCAATATTTTATAAGAAATGCTACGTAACGGTTCAAAGCAGATACGTACATGGTTTTAATACATCTTTTTAACATTGATTTGTTGTGTTGAAAAGAGCTATAACGAACCAATCGTTTTTAATGTCAGGCTAATACATGTTTTATCATAACTAATCGCGCCATCTATTGGCACGATATTACACTGACATGTAGTAGAACATGGAAAAGGTTTTATATTTAATTCAATTGATTTATACAAAGTTACAAGTAGGTTGCGCCTGAAAGTTACGCAGATTAAATTGCAAATATTTACAATATTTGTCTATAAATTTAATTTCAGAATTTCTATTTTTTTTTAAGAACCTGTATTTATTTCTTTTTTTGTGATACTCTATGCTATTTGTTTTGTGCTGATGTTACATGGTACCGTGAGTGTTTTTAGTGAATGTAAAACATTACAATCTATTGTAAGTGTTATTCCTGATAAAGAAATATGGGTTGTTTTCAATAAATTTTTTTAGGGTATATTAGGAGAGAATTTTCACAGTACGTTCGAAAACTAAGCAATACTAAGGGGCAGATTATAGTCTAAACTAAGCGTCCGCATGGGTACAGACTCACCACCTTCACCTTCCCACGTGTACATATAGACTTTCGAGACAAATTCAGTACTACGCAGCCGGATAGCTACATATGTACTTATTATGGGATTGGAATGTATTGAGGACGAGGGTTCTTGTACGTTCGAAATGACCACAATAAGCGATCAATATCATGGACAAACATATAAGAGTCCATGGCTGTTGTTGAAACTATTTAGGCAAGTTTACCAGACATGTAGAATTCTTAATCATACTTATAGAGGAAATGAATTGAACTAATTAAATACTTTTCTACATGTCACAAACACGTAAATTTTACATTAAGAACAAGTTGGTAGTATTAATTCTCACTATCCATTTGTCAACACTTGGAAAAAATCCAAAACCAATGCTATCAATTGTTACAAAATTTCTATAAAATTGTTAAACAACAGTACGAAAAAAAATCTTCTGATCTTTTCATTCCCTCAACACACATCAAGTTTTTAGTAAACCCATTAGGGTAAATGTACCAATAGTGGTGCAATTTGTAGTGGTACCCATGTGTTTTAATAGATTTAAAATGTCAGGAAGGATAATTTCTGAATATTTTAACACATACCAATTGAAATATGTTTTATCTACGCAATCACAACCATTTTTATCATGAAATACATCAAATTTACGAAAAAATACATATTTTTGTGACTGCTTCATTGTACCTATAATGGTGGTATGGTTCCTATAGTCGTCGTATTGTGTTCCTATAGTGGTGGTAAACAAAGATGCATCAAAAACGGTGTATAATATCAATGAAACTTAGTTTCGAAGCTGTTTTCGTATGAATAGCAAGGAATAGCAACACGCGTTGTTTTGATAAGCGAATTTTGGCCTTTTATTGGTCAATTACCTACAGAAAACTCATTTCCGTTGCTTATTTTAGTGAAAACAGTACGACATGTGAAAAATGTTTTCTAGAAAATCTAAAATGACCTGTTTTTATTAATTTTATAACTATAACCACTATAGGAACATGCCTGTTTTGTGTAACTATTATTAAACTATGGTAAAAAACACTTAAAAATGCATAAATAAGGAAAAAGGCACATAATTTTAGTAAAACAATAACATTACAATTGACAATTGGCAATAACAGTTATGTTGAAAAACTAGTAATTGCGTGGTTATATGGTCATTAAGAACGATAACAGAAATATGAATGTCGTTATGAAATCCTAAGGATTTTTGGAAAAATGTTGACACATTTCACAAAATAATGGAGTTTTAGATCATTAAGTAACGGAATGGCGCCATGCATTTTAGTGCAATACCACCACTATTGGTACTACCACCACTATAGGTATGTTTACCCTATGCAATCTCAAATAGTAATTGTTACACGGCAACGCATATTTTGCACTGCTCCCTTAAATCTCACAAAATGACTGTAAGCAGCGTTCCGTTCAAGTTAAATCCGATCTTTTAATTTATCTGGCAAATCTGTCTAGACAGCCACTCCTAATTGCGTGTGCCACAAAACAAATGATTCTCCAAACCATGACTGCCCCCCCCCCCCCCTCCTCTAACCAACGTGGAATTGATTTCCATCCATGCACAAAGCAACGCAAACAATTATTTGCACAATCGTTGCCACTTAAATGCTTTGATACTTTCGGGCCATTGAACACGAAAGCACAAACACACACACATACAGACATTTCCAATCATCCAAACACTGCAAGCTTAAAGCTTTCGGCTTGCAGCAACTGGCTGAACTTTCAAATTGTAGCACGTTGGCGGGTCGTAACGTGCCCTTCCAGCATGCCATGAGATTTGTCAGCAAGCGTTACATTTTCGTTCGAATTCAATTAGCGATTCCGTTCGAACGATCAGCTCAGAACTGTAGCTTCCCTCTCTCTATCTCTCTGTCTTCCATCTTCGGAACAAAATGTTGACTAGATTGTAAATTGTATGGATTCCAATCGGCACGCGTCCTGCCAGCGAGCTTGTCGCACACAAATTGAATTCAATAGAATAGGGAACGAAAATCAATTTCACTTCACTTGGTTATTAGCTAGTATTATTATTATTATTATCTTTCAAAGTATGTGTGTGTGTGTTGGTGTGTTTTTCTTTGCCAACAAAATTAAATAACTCGCAGCATCCAGAGCAGATGAAAGTTTGCTTCCGCAAAAGCATGACACATCACTCTGGTTTTCCCCGGTGACTCTCTGATCGCCGAATGGGGCACTAAACGTGCGGCCATTTCTTGCCACCGTCACCGTCTGTTTATCGAATGTTGGTTACCAATGCTTATAATGGTTTTTATTTTCATTTCTCCCTTCCCGTTTCGATCCACTTTTTTCTTTCGCCCCAAACTGCTTTTGACAGATTTCCACTACTCGGAGCTTACGATAAGTCAGGCCAGCAAGGAGCACTCGGGAAATTACACCTGCGTTCCAAGCAATTCGCAGCCAGCGAGCGTGGTTGTACATATATTCAAAGGTAAGGTTCCGCTTCAAACCGGGACGGGACGGATAGTGGTCATACAAATCCGCGCCATCATCGAGCCCCGTTTCCCTGCTATATCCAATCCAACACGACGGTGGTTTGTTTCACACAGGCGTTGAAACTTTGACACCGGGCCATTTTTAATTTCCGTCACCGGTTTCTTTTTTCTCCTGCTGTTCAGCATTTTGTTTGTGTGTTTTTGTTTTTTTTTTTTCTTTTTGTAGCCCTCCCTTTTCCTCTCCTATTGGCCGCGTTTTCTCTTTCCAGGGTATTTCCGCTTCCGCAATGTACGCTATTTACAGTCACTTTTTACCTTTAGGAGCGTTTGTGTGTATTTATACTTTTTTTTGCGTTCATTTGTTGGTTACTTATGCAATATTTTTTATTTGCTGCTCAATTATTATGTGCGTAAACATTTGGTACATTTCATGTACACATCGCTGCTGCCAGCGAGGGCGAGAGACCAGCAGCTGATTTAATGTTTAATTATCCTCGGCTGCACGGCTGAAAAAAAGGCACACCAGCTTGCTTGTCCCAGTTTTATGCTTTACTTTAAACCTTTTATTTGATCATGGTCATACAGTCTTGATTATGTTTATTTTCCCCGCTCTGTCCATTTTAATTCTCCATCTGAACGGGATTGAAAGAGGAAACTAATTTTAATCACTCTTCTATAGTAATGTTTGATGAAAAAAAAATGCAGCAAACCTTGCTCTTTTCATTCCTAAAAAGCAGAACACATGTCAGAACGAATTTCATTGCACTGATTTTTTGCTCTATGTTTCATTCCATGTTCTCTCTCTCTATCTCCCTTTGCACAACCCGGGATAGGTGATAATCCGGCGGCTATGTATCACGAGCATCGCAGCTCATCAACGATACCGTACCGGGACCGTTTGGAAATGTTGCGGTTAGTCGGGTTCCTCCTAATGGTGTTGCTGTACGTACGCCACTGGCACCAGACCGGGCTTGCCACCGAGGAGAAGGAGGAAGAGAGCACGTCCCACCCGGTGGCACGGTGTGGACGGGCAGGAAAGTACCGTCTCCGCCCGTCAGTGCATTGCGTTTCTACGTGTCGCGTATCAGAAGACTTGACGCATCAGCAGCAACAGCACGTGCAGCTTTACACCGACACCGACACCAACAACCACCAGCAGCAGCAGCAGCAGCCAGCAGCGTTGCAGCATCACGCGGGATGTCATTTGATCTCATGTTTCTGAATCGCTGGGGGTTTTTGATGCAGAACGAGTTCGTTGCAACAGGGGAAAGGGGAACGCTTCGTCCGTGGTTTGGTGATTACGATTGCATCAAAGTTAAAGCTGTGTGCAACGGCGTCTGCATGGTTCTTGGCAGTAACGTTATTCTTTAGATTTTGTTACGATATTCTTGTACTGATACGATATAATTGATACTTTTACCTTAACATTGCTTTAAAATATTTGAAAGTTGTTTTAATTTCATTGTTTTTGTTTTAACTTATTACATCCGTGTTTATATATTTTGCACATTACTATTCGGTACTTATTGATGCACTATTTTTTCTTATATTTAATCCTAATAATGCTTTCTAGCTATCGTGTGTGGAAAGTTGTTTTTTTATTACTAGAAAAATAATATTATAGGATAAAACAATGGTGTTACATGTCACGTTTAATAAAACGATATTTTTGAATAAGTCTTCGAAACCAGCTATGCATTTTTTTTCCTGTTACCTTTAAATTATTGAAACAATAAAGCGTGTTTTAGAAAGGAATGAGAAATCTTCAAAGGGTAAGGACAGTACAAAGTTTTATCATATCGTTCATATCGTTGTTCAGTATGTTTGTATCGCAATCGAGAGCAAAACATAAGTGGCTATGGTGAACAAGCAAACAAATCTTTCTGTCAGCATAGCCCATATCCGCAAAGTACTAGGCGCCTCCATGTTTGCAAAAGTATGAATCCTCTGGCAAATAGAATCTAAACAGTCGTCGTTAAAACACTGATGTTTTTCCCTGCAACTTTCTATTAACAAATAAGTTTCAGTTTGTAATATTAAAAAATATAAAATAAATGTTAATTTGGATACATCGCGCCTGCAGCATTGTTGTTGCTTAGCACAGACCAACAACCTGATCCTGTATAACATGGGGCCTACACAACAGATATAAAACACTTTCATAAACATTCGTGTAAACATTTGCCAGTCTGGTGGTACAGTCGTCAACTCGTACGACTTAGCAACATGCCCGTCATAGGTTCAAGCCTCGAATGGAACATCGATGTTCTCTTAGACCGCCACAAAGGCGCCCGTAGCCGTCTGCTTGTGAAGTTTGGACGTGAATTTGTAAGGTAGTTTATGAACCTAAATAAGGACAGACTGAATTAGTAATGTGGTATTTACATGTATTAGATAAGTATTTGTTATGCCGGTAAGAATATGTGCAGAGAGTATTATGGTTAGCCCATTGCAATTGAATATTGTATTCGTCTGCACTTCCTCCAAAACATTTACGGGCGCCTTTGTAGCGGTTTAAAAGAACATCGATGGTGAAGTGGGTGGTGGGAGGAAAAATATATCAGGCTAGGATTACATTCCTTAACTATGTATGTAACAGCAGCAAATATTTAGATTCTGCTAAAAAATCGTTGTTGTTGTTTTTGTGTCGCTTTTGTTTGATCGGAACCTTATCCGATTGAACCGTTGTTCACAAAATTGATAAGGTTCTCATGGAAATTTCATTTTTTTTGAAAATCTTTTTATATACAGCGCCTACCACAACTATATGGACAGTCGTTTTTCGCGATTTGTGGAAAATCCATAAGAGATAGATAAAAATAGTGAAGATATGAGTTGTGCAGAATACTATTTCACATCTTCGTATATTTTTTCAATTTTTTTAACACATTTTTACACGACTTTTGACGAAAAAACAAATTTATGGTCGTACCATAACTATAAAGACACTTCGAAAAACAGGTTTTATGCCATCGATGTTCTCTTAAACCGCTACAAAGGCGCCCGTAAATGTTTTTGGGGAAGTGCTGATGAACACGATATTCAATTGCAATGGGCCTAGAGTATTACTCTTTGCACATATTATTACCGGCTTTACAAATACTTATCTAATTTATGTAAATACTACATCACTACATTCAGCCAGTCCTTATTTAGGCTCATAAACTACCTAACGAATTCACTACTAAACTTTACTTTACTTTACTCTACTTTACTAAACTTTACTAAACTACTAAAGCAGACGGCTACTGGCGACTTTGTAGCGGTCTAAGAGAACATCGATGGTGAAGTGGGTGGTGAGAGGAAAAAAATTTCGGACTAGGATTGCATTCCTTAACTATGTATGTAACAGCAGCAAATATTTAGATTCTGCTAAAAATCGTTGTTGAGCTTTTTGTGTCGCTTTTGTTTGATCGGATCAGTTTTGAACAGTTGTTCACAAAATTGATAAGGTTCTCATAGCAATTTCAAAATAATTTTTGAAAAACTTTTTCTATACTTTGGTTTGCATTTTCAAAACAATCATTACAGGCGAAAAAAAATTTTTTATGAAATTTTTTGATATTCGAAAAAAATATATTTTGATAATTACTCTTATAAAACTTCTAAAGCCTTAAAATAAGTTATAAATCACTTTTTAAAAACCGTTCAAAAATTTATTTCTTTAAAACATATGTAAAATATCTTATTTATATTTTTGAACGATTTTTAAAGGCGTTAGTTAGCGCACAAAACCTGTTTTTCGAAGTGTCTTTATAGTTATGGTACGACCATAAATTTGTTTTTTCGTCAAAAGTCGTGTAAAAATGTGTTAAAAAAAATTTGAAAAAATATACGAAGATGTGAAATAGTATTCTGCACAACTCATATCTTCACTATTTTTATCTATCTCTTATGGATTTTCCACAAATCGCGAAAAACGACTGTCCATATAGTTGTGGTAGGCGCTGTACTTTGGTTTGGATTTTCAAAACAATCATTACAGGTGAAAAAAAAAATGTTTTGAAGATTTTTGATTTTAAAAAAATATATATATTTTGATAATTACTCTTATAAAATTTATAAAACCATAAAATAAGTTATAAAAACACTTTTTAAAAATCGTTCAAAAATTTATTTATTTAAAAACTTTCTATAATATGTTATTTATATTTTAAATGATTTTTAATGCGTTAGTTAGCACAAAAAAAACCTGTTTTTCGAAGTGTCTTTATAGTTATGATACGACCATAATTTTTTTTTTCGTAATAAGTCGTGTAAAAACGTTTTAAAAAATTTGAAAAAAATATACGAAGAGGTGAAATAGTATTCTGCACAACTCATACATTCACTGTTTTTTTTCTATCTCTTACGGATTGTCCGCAAATCGCAATAAACGACTGTCCAAATAGTTGTGGTAGGTGCTGTAGCAATATCAGCAAGCAATATTGTCGTATTTAGAGCATTGACAACCCATACTTAATTTAAGCATGGTCATTTCATCCATTAAAAGTGGAATTTGGTCGAACAGCATCAGTGGACCATTTATCTATGAAGATAAAGACACTAATACAGTTACGTTCAATTGTGAGTGAGGTAGAACCATGTCATGTGATATTTTGTTCACCACAATTGAAGGTGAGTGCCACACAGCACATGTTACAATCGATCTTTTGCGCACAGTTCTTTAGGTTCGAATTATTAGTAGAAATTCTGATGGTTTTGGCCACCAAAGAGCTACAATTTGACGCTGTTGGACTATTATTTGCGCGGGAGTCGACAAGTGTTACACTAACAAACCAGAGACAATCGAAGCATTTAAAATCCACTTTCCAAAGCCGAGAAGAGGCTACAGATAGTCCAAAATGTTTTCTAAAATTAAACCAACCGTTTTGGGCACTGCATGGCTAGCCGCAGCAACCACATTGATGAAATCACATTCCATAGCTGACCGGAAGTATCCGGATCTTTCAAATAAAGAAAAAGTTTTACAAAATGTCTTGTAGCATTCATTTTACACGTGTTTTTTTTAAAGACAATGTTATCAGGCGGACCCTATATACCAGGTAAACATTGTTACTAACATCTTGACAAGACAGTGCAGCAATAAATACAACCACAAACTGTTAATTGAAGTTTCGCACCGAATGGAGCGCCGAACCATTGGTTAAATTGACCTAAACTTCCCCGGAAAGAGAAATTGAATATATTTCCTGGAAAATGTGGTTTTTCCGACAACGTACCACTATATCCGGCAAACCTGGGTGAAATATCCAAAACGGGAAAAGGAAACCTAACACTGTGTTATTTAATGATATTCATACCTTGACTGGAGCCAAAATCGATATGACAAAAAATCTACTAAATAAGGAAGGGAATAAAAAATGGACAAGTTATCAAGAACATGTGTGTGTGTGATTGCATCAAAACTGATTAGAAAAAAATATATATATACAGTGGAGCGCCGTTTATCCGGGCTAATCGGGGCTCGACCTCGACCGGATACTCGAATAACACGTATAATGATTCGAAGTGTATATTTAATCACAAATTCCTTAACTTTTTTTTAAATTCATCTTATGATTTAATAAAAATTAGCCAGTTTTTATTAATTTCATGTTTTTTCCAATAAGAATATTTTAAATTTGCCATGAATTTGTTTTTTGTTATCACGATGTGCTCTGATAACTTTTTTTTTTCAAATATCCTCCTCAGCACGCAATGTCACCGTTGTATTGAACTGTCATTTCCCAACAGCACGGTTAAACGGACAGCCGGATAAAAGGTACCGGCTCCACTGTATTTATGTTCTTTTCCATTTGTTTCATCACATGCTAACAGTTCTATAATTAAACAGTAATAGTAAAAAAAATCAACCTGCAAGGATAAAAGCTAAATTGACAAACACAAACACGTAAATTGTATATTCAAACGAAGCTCTTTTATTTGACACCATGCACCATTGGTTTTTAAAGTTTACCGTCATAAATTTAGTTTCTCATTACTGGATTGTTTGCTCTTTAATATGTATGTATAGGCTGTTCAACATGGTTAGCTAACACGGTTCCGTCATTATTATTTGTTTTCTTTTGATTTCTAACGCTGGTTTGTTTGATGTCTATGTTTAGCTTGGGTTTTGTTTTAATTCGTGGAATGATTTATCCTAAAATCTGCATCTGGCACGCTTCCGCACGATTATTGATCAACTTTTCCGCCTCTGCTGTAGTGATGACAAATACAAGGTAGTGTTTCATTTTGTTTATCTGTGGTTTTTTATTTTACTTTTACTGAATTGGCAAAAGCATCATGTTATTTGTGCCGATGGTGAGCTTTTTTTAGCAAAACGAGCGATTCAATGAAAATCAGAAACAACAGAATAATTTGTTTCACAGATGAACTGTTATATTACGCAAATGTTAATGCTCATTCTCTTGGTCTCAGCGTTGTGTATGGTAGCTATATGATACTATGTATCGCAATGTCTCTCAAACGAATCGACGGAGTAACACGCATACGACCACATTCACCACAACCAGCGTTGAACAACACGATCGAGTTAGCGCAATGTCCTTAGCATTTTGCATAAACCGCGACAAGAAAACGTGCATACGATTACAGTCCACATTAACGGCACACGCTATCGATGGTAACAATGGGAGCATTATTTTGATTATACTTTTTATTGATTTCGCTATGCTCGAATACGAATTAATAGGAACGAACGCAGTGCACGTGCAGATTAAATCACGACCCCTTCGCGTATCACCTTCTCCTCCCCCCAGCACAACGCACTATTGCTTCACACGTGCTGTCACGTTTTAGGTTCACCTTTAGCCTTTAGACGAGTATTTACCAATAATCTAAATCAAGAATAAAGGACACCAATGTTTGCACTTTACAACACCACAGCACAAAATATTACAAAAGCCATACTAATCCCCGTCGGTGGAGCGGAGAAGACAGAAAGCTAACTTGCCTCAGCAATCTCTCCGCCCTAACACCCACGGAGTAAAAGGCTTAACACCTGTTTTGGGGTTTCCGTTAAGTCTTAATTAAACGTGTATTTGTTTTTTAGTCAATTTTCTCGTAAGTCGTTGCGGTTTGTTGTTGTTTTTTTTACAAAGTTTCTTTTATAAAGGCATTTGACTTATCGTTTAGAACGTATCGGTTTACATTTGTGCATGCTTGAACGTGGTACGAATGGTAAGTAAGAAACTATGATTGGCAATCGATATTGCAGCAAAACGATTAATCAGTATCGAATGAGACAAATTATCTTTCTTCGCCCTATACACTAACACACTCATACACACGCATACGCACACATACAATTGATACAAAACACTCGTTTGTCTCTCGTTCTCTCTCCCTCGCGTCGCTTCGCACGTACGTTTTTGTGTTATGAACAATGCTAAAAACAAACAGTAAAGCTACTAATTTGCGCAATTTACTAGACCCTTTATGGCGTGCTCACAACATTCCTATTGGGACATGAATGCTGAGTTTAAATTTTAAAACACACAAATTAATTACTGGGGGACATAGTTATTAAGTAATGCAAGAGGAGAAGACAAAATGCACAACTTCCTCCTCACTGGTTCTTGTTTCGTGAAAGGAATTGTGTATTGTGTAACACATGATCATAGATAACAATTAAAAAAAACACATACAAATCTACTAAAACAACTGCGCTCTCTAAAATAATTAATATAAAATTGTTGGTAATACGTGTGTTTGAGGAAAATCACATCTCTTAAAAATGAGTAAAATCTTCAGGAGTTTTTTTTCGGAGACTTCATTGCAAGGCGGTGGCACTCGTACTCTATTTTTTTAAAATGTGATGTCACAAAATATTATAATTAAAACAGATCTAGAATGTCATTATGTGTAACAAAGCATCAAGAATGAAAGTTACTAGTTTGAGATAACGCCAAAAAGAGTACACGTATTTAATAATTAAAAAATAATAATAACAAGATTCTTCTTAAGAGATTCAACGTAAAAATGGTCTGTGTGTTTGTAAAAATGTAGCTGAGGACCTTTCAAGTAATTATGTTACAAATATTCTTTAACATAGTGATAACGGTTTGGCAGCTAAATGTGGGTTACTGTTGTACATATTTATAATACATAACAATCATCATTCCGTTACTGAAACACACACACACACACACACCTAATGCGTTTTAGTTTTACCACATACACCGATACTGCCCCCTAAACTGGTTACACGTACATATACACACAAACATACAGACAGACACATTTTCTTCAACCACATATACCCGGCGCTTACACCAACAGCAATACAAAACAACGTGCCTAACTTAAGCCCCACATTTGAATGCGCGGGAAAGGGGGAGGGTGTGGATTGATTTTGCGGTTCAATTCTGTTCCTACATAACACGACATAATAGCTAATACTACACAATATCATATCTTGCTGTGCGATTCCATTGAGTTACACCACAATATTCGATGATCACATTTTTTAGACGTTCTAACGCTGCGTACCGTCCTTCCAACTATATAACACTGTACATGCTTACCTATTGCCCGGGGAACATAACGCACGTACATGAAACTAAAGTGCCTTTCTGGTGCTCGGTCAAAGCCATAGTTAGCTGCATCAGATGTACCCGGGCGTCGTGTACTTTAGGCGCTTAACCATTAATTCTCATGCTATTGCCTTAGCGTTCGCAGTGTGGATCGCTATCCTAGCGCCAATTGCTTTTGCAGGGGATGCATGTTCCACCCATCTATCGTTTCGTTTGGAAAGTTTAACCGATGGCAACATGCGGCGGCGTGTCTGTCGTAGCATTGTGCTACTATTTTGTTTAACCATATGTTGCTGCTGCTGCTGCTGCTGCTGCTGTTTGCCCGAAGCGACCAGCGCTCTTGCGCCTCGCCGTTTGATATCGCTCGCTCCGAACGGATCCAACATTCGGTAGTGTTTCTGTCACCGAACACCGTTACTCTGCAGGTAGATCTGCAAAAGAATAGGACACATGTACGTTATTGGAGTTCAACAGGCTGCTTTCTCCCCACTTACCTCTCTCAGTATAACCCAATTCTGGCTGTCGCTGTTCACATGCAACCGTAGCTCTTTGAGTTTACCTATTTTGGAATCGATCACACCATCCGCTATGCCGATATTATTGAAACTACCAACCACAAGAAATCCGTCCTTCGTCACGTTGAATGGCAATGCAGCACTGATGAGCGACGTGTTGCCGCTAGCAGGCAGCACTTCTACGGTAGTGTTGTAGAACCGATCGGAAGGCTGCTCAAAGTTACCACTTCGAAAGAGAAATCTGAAAATGTAGAAACAGAAGAAAACATTGTTTACGTTCACTTCATATTTGTTATGGTTCTAACGTCGAAAGAATTTCGACACACAGGGCTGCTCGATTTACGATTACTCTCGCTTGTAAAACATTTAAATAGTTGACCCAAAGCGAAATTTGTCAAATTTTACCATAAGTAATATTAAAAGAGAATCAAAGATAACTTAGTGGAGTATGCAGAACAATTCAATGGGCATAAAATTATTCCCTAATTCTGAAATCCTTCACCGACCTTCGCACAGTAGTTGGCTGCTTGAATTTGAACTCGATCAGATCGCCTGGTTGGGGCATTAGTCCCCAGAAGAAACTTTCTCCCAAGTACGCTTTCTGCAGCGTGTATGATTTGTACGGCTGTATCCCGGTCCGCACGACCGCCGGTGGATTGCGATGCGGATGGAAGTTCGGTATCTTGCCGAACTGTTTGTCTTTCAGCTTTTGCACCTTGCCCCTGAGCGACGATTGCGTTCCGATGTGCTGAAACAGCGAGGGTTTGTAGTGGATCCACAGTTTAGACATTTCCTGCTTGCAGCTTTTCTGTAAATCATCAAGAACGATATGGTCAGTGTGTGCCATGCGGCCATGGTATAGTGGATACTTACGCCATCTTTATCCACACTGCACACCTTCACGTATATTAGATGGGACAGCAGCCAGTCGACTGGTTTATCGTTGAAAAACATCTGGAAGAATGTTATTAACCAAGGCAGATCGGCAGATTTGAACAATTTTCCTGAAATAAACAAAGAAAACGTTTCAAACGTACCGAATCCACCGCATGTACACTGCCCAAATTGGGTACCCCTCCTTTTCCCCTTTTTACCTATGAAACCTAGCTGGCAAAAGTCAAGCACGAACCATTCGCTGTGCTCTTTTTTGGCCGTTTTCTCCAGCGCAAAGTTTTTCATTATCGTCACAAAGCCCTTCTTCGTGAGTATATCGTCCTCGAGCTGGAGATAGAAGGCACCCTTCGGTTGCGCGTACGCCATCAGGAACGCAAAGTCGAGATTCTGTTTTGAGCGCCACCGCACTCGATCCTGTGAGTCGTTCAACGTTTGCCGCAGATTGTTCATGTTCGGGTAGTAGGACGCGGCCGGCGCAATAATCTCGATGAAGCCGCTATCGATGTAGCTAGCAAAGCGCGTCCGTATCTCCTGCGCTACCGTGCGCACGTAGTCCAGGTCCGTTTCGCCTACGAACAGTACGATCATCGTGTCGTTCTGTTCCTCCTCGTCCATGTTCGAGATGAGATTGTCGATCGTTTCGACGAGGTACGATTGCTTGTCGCGCTTGACGGTCGGAATTCCGATCACGATTGAGACGCCCTGCCGTTTCTTGCTCTCGATGTAGCTCGGCTGCAGTGAGGCAGAATCGTCCAGCAGGTGCGGCAGGAAGTGGAAAGCGGTCGGAAGCTTCAACGATTCCGCCAGCCGGGTCGTCGACGTCACGTTCCGTATGAGAGAACGCGAGTCCGGGCTCAGGCCGTCGAGCAGATCCAGGTTGGCGAGCGACACGTTCGCACCATCGGTCGAGCTAGTAGCGCCGGTAACCCCGTTGGCCCCGTTCAGTGCAGCTAGCCGCAGGTACTGGGACAGGATGGCCACATCCTCCTGCTTGGTGCGATACATCGACTCCAGATACTGCATGCGCATTTGAAACTCGGCCATGCGCTGCGACATCGACTGTTCGGTTGTGTAGTCGGTACCGATCACCACGATCAGCACCGTGCACGGTATCAGCACGAGCACTATGCCGTAGAGGCAGCCACGCCGGCGCATGGAGGAAGTGCTTATTCCCATATTCATGGTGTCCGGCAAGGTAATGTTATCTGCAAATGGAAGATTGTAGTGATTCAATTGAATAATATTGCATCATTCGTGTTTATATCGCAGCACGACGACACTGTACGGTGGTTGCTGGTAAAGAAGTGCGCAAAACACACACAACACGAGAGTCATTTTCCAATCATAAATCATACCCCAACGCCAAGACATTTACCAATTCAATTATTACCTCGGAACAAGTACAAACAAAAACCATCATTATCCACTAGAACAGTGACACTGGAAGCCAAGGTTGTCAACAACACAATCCAGGAAGTTGTCCTAGGTTATCGGAAAGCTGTCCGAGTCGCACTGAACCGGTGTCGCAACAATCTTGACTAGCTTCTCACACAACAACAACAACGACGTAAAAAACACGTGAACCACACTGGCATGCGAAATGTTTCACATTCCATCGCGCTATGGGCGCACTCAAGGGGAGGAAATATTGGGGCGAGTTTCGAGCTACCATTTGCGCAACAACAGCTGTGGTTATAATTTTAACATACACCCCACCACCGCATTCGCTGCAGCTGCATTGACGCCATCAACCACCATCTCCTCCCTTTTAACAATCCGATACTGCGTGCTTACATATCACACGCAGAGTAGGAGTAGGGAAAACGCCCATTAACTTTCTTTGACATCGCTTAACGCCAAACTTTATAAGGTCGGGGAGGGGGGGGGGGGACGGATTTCGAATGCGACGCTGGATTAACGTAACTCACCACCATTCAGGCAACTTATCCGATGTTTTCTATTACTAATGGTACGGAGAAGGATTCACGTCGTTTCATTGCATGGATGGCGTATCCATTGCTAACACGAATATAGCAATAAGCTTCCTTAAATTTTCAACTAAACTAATACCACCGGGATGCGTATGAGATTCATGTTTATCTTTCACTTTTCACGCCCGAAACCAAGAAAATGCACTTTTGGGTTGGGTTTTGGGTGTACTTTCGAGTATGTGTATGTGTGTACATATGTTTTTTTTCGGTTGCTATTTTGTTTTGCTATTTTTTTTTCTCGCCATCTGTCACTTTGCCGTCAGCTGTCGAAGCCAGAGTGACCAGAAATACCGATTTATCTGTACAGGCGGTCCCCGAGATACACGGTTAATGGGGACCGAAAACGGCCGCAAAATACCGCGTATCTCGAATTTCCGCGTAAGTCGAATCTCGTGATTTCCAGCTAAAATATCACAAATTTTCGTGTAATTTTGCAAGTAAGGGGCGGTTTTAGTCACTTTATGAATTATTTGATATGATTCTGACTGAATATAACTGTTTTAAACCTTTTGAAATAGTTTTTAACATTCGATCAAAACGGAAATTATTTGGCAATTTGCAATTGATGTGTCAAATCAGTACAATTTGCTCAAAGAATTGTCAAATTTAGAAAACCGCGTATCTCCGAATCCGCGTATAAGAGGTACCGTGTATCTCGGGGACCGCCTGTACAGTCTTTTCCCGAGTTACGCGGTTTCTGCGTTCCCGAGGAATCCGCGTAACTCGAATATCCGCGTAAGTCGAGTTTCAGGTTTTTTTTTACTAAAATACTATTGATTACTCGGAGTTTTTTATTTAATTTAGTACTTTTATACACTTTATCATTTATATGATATGATTCGTGCAGAAAATTCTAATATTTCAGGCTTTTAAGCGGTGTTGGAATGCAAGGGTTATGAAACGGTCATTTTGAATTGTTTGCGGTTGTTTTGTCAGTTGGGAATTAAAAGTTAAATGTATTTTCTGGCAGCACTGCCGATCGACAATTTGTGATTAAGTATGTGTGCGAATAAAGCGGCACTAGCGCATGAAACTCGATACGAGCCGGACGTGTTCTTTACTTTGTCTCCTTTGGCGATCGAAGACGACACAACAAAACACAACGTAGGGCGTAGAGGCGTCAAGGGGGAAAGGAACCAACAAACCATGTTCCAGAACGCAACATTGGTGCCGTGACCAGGATGGTCTAATACTTGCGGTTTGGTTTGACTGGTTAAAGTGAAGAACTTTGTGTGATTTCTTTTGGCAAAAATCGCGTAACGCGTGTGAAATCTGAAAGTTCCGTATCGAGCGTTGGTGGATTTCTGAATAAGAAAAAATCGCGAAAGCGTGAGAAATCATTGTGCTAGTGGGTGTTCTTTGCGTGTGTATGCATTTTGTGTCGCGTATTAGAAATGTCGGTTAGTGAAGATTTTGCCGGTTTTTCTGACGCGTCGGGTTCGAACAATACAATGCAATACACACAAGCAGAAGATCTGGATATGATTATCCTAAAGCGCGAGCGCGACCGAGTCGTGCAATCGTTGACAAGAATCGACACGTTTTTGGCACAGTACAAAGAGAGTGATTTCCCAGAATTGACGCCTCGTCTCGATCTATTGAACGAGCGTTGGAGGGAGTTTCAGGCTTTGGCTCGAAATATTGGCGCAAAAGATTACAGTGAAGATAACGATGTGCTTTATGGTGAGATTGAAGACAAAGTCATGCTATTGAAAGGAAAATTATTGGGAAAGCTGCGGGCTGGAGCGGAGATACCGAGTGTGAAACAGGAACGCGTGTGCGATGATTATAATAGTGTTCGTTTGCCTCAGTTGACGCTTCCTCAATTTTCCGGAAAATATGACGAATGGCTCCCGTATCACGACATGTTTGTTGTTACTGTTCATGAGAACGAGAAATTGTCGCAGGTTGAAAAGATGCTTTATTTGAAGGGTTCTCTGAAAGGTGAAGCGCTGAAGGTGGTGGATACTTTGCAAGCCTGCAATTCGAATTATGACGTAGCTTGGGATGCTTTGAAAAAGCGATATTCTAACGAATATATTTTGAAAAAGCGTCATGTTAACGCGATGCTACAATGGCCACGGATGAAAGTCATGAACACGGTGGGTATTCATGGGCTTATCGATTGTTTCGAAAGGAACTTACAAATTCTAAAGCAGTTAGGTGAAGTGACCGAACAGTGGGGATGTTTGATTATTCAGATAATCATTTCAAAGTTGGACGAATGCACCCAACAAAAGTGGGAAAGGCACGTTGAAGAAAGTGAGCAAAAAACGGTGACGGATTTGTTAAACTTTTTGCGCACACAGACGCGCATAATGGACGCGTTTGCAGTGGATAGGCCAATGGCGGCGGGCAAATCTACAAGTGAACGTCGTGTTACGTCTAATGTGGCTGCAGAAGCAAAGTGCGCAAAATGTGATGGATCGCACATGGTGGAAAATTGTGACTCGTTTCGGAGTTTAACGTTGCCGCGTCGTCGTGAAGTGGTTGAAGCTAAGAAGCTTTGCCTTAATTGTTTGAGGCAAGGGCATTTTCAAGCCAAGTGTTGGTCACGTGCGCGATGCAATATCTGCAATCGTAAACATCATTCCCTTCTACACGGTGAAAATGTAAGTGAAACGATCGGTCCGTCGGTTCGTGAAGAACTTCCATCTACCAGTGGCACGCAAAATGTGGTGGTGAACGCGTCATCGAACAGAGAGTGCACTTCTGTGTTATTATCAACGGCGATAGTGAGTGTGCGTGCGTGTGGTAACAAATGGTTGTCAGCAAGAGCATTGATCGATAGTGGGTCTCAGGTGAACCTGATGACAAAGGGCTTGGCTGCGCGGCTTAAGTTACCGCAGTGCGAAAGTAAAACGGCATTATCGGGAGTTGGACATTCGAAAGTGGACATAACGATGTCGGTAACGACTGTCATACGTTCCAAAAGTTGTAACTATCAAGAACGTATGCAGTTTCTAGTGTTGCCGAGAATTTCTAGCTACAGGCCGGTAACTGGAAATCAAATTAGCAGGCAGAATCTCCCGATGAATTTTGTGCTCGCGGATCCTAATTTCGATAGTGATGCTGAAGTGGATTTATTGATGGGCTCCGAATTTTACGCGACTTTTTTGAAACCGGACAACCGTGGTAAAATTAGGCTCGAGCTACCAGCGCTCCCAACATTTATTAGTACTGTTTTTGGATGGGTTGCAACTGGGAAAGTTCCGCTGGCTTCTGAAGGTAGCAATTATGTTACTTGTGGCACGTGTACTAGGTTGGACGATTTAATTGAGCGTTTTTGGATTATTGAAGAAATACGTGAGCCGCTTCAACATAGTCAGGAAGAAAGGGATTGCGAAGCACATTTTGTGCAAACTCATCAGCGGGATAGTGAAGGGAGATATATAGCGAAGCTGCCATTTAAGTGTGACATACGGAACCAATTGGGACCGTCCGGTGCGATAGCGAGAAAACGGTTCTTGCAGTTAGAACGACGTTTCAATCGGGACCCATGGTTGAAACAAAAGTATACGGCGGTTATCACCGACTACATCGACAAAGGGATTTTAGTCAAGGTGGCTGCGAACCCTGATTCTGAGGAAGCGCATGGTCATTATTTCTTACCGCATCATCCGGTAATCAAGGCGTCCAGTACCAGTACAAAGGTACGACCTGTGTTTGATGGATCGGCCTCTACCGACGGTGGTAAGTCTCTTAATGATTTGTTAATGACTGGTCCTGTGATTCAGGAGAACTTGTTGGCGTTGTTGCTGAAATTTCGGATGAGGAGCGTGGCATTAGTGGCAGACATAAAACAGATGTATCTGCAAGTCAAGGTACATCCCGACGACACTCGTTTTCAACGTGTATTATGGCGAGGCTCATCTGTTGAGTCCATCGAAGTCTACGAGTTGCAGCGTGTCACATTTGGACTTGCCCCGTCTTCCTTTCTGGCCATTCGAGTACTGCAGCAATTGGCAATTGATGAAGGGGAAAACTTTCCATTGGCGAGACAAGCGTTGTTAGAGGACTTCTATGTCGATGACTACATTGGTGGTGCCTCTAGCGAAGAAGAAGCAGTTAGGTTGCAAGCTGAGCTGACGCTATTGTTGAGAAAGGGCGGATTTCATCTAACTAAATGGAATTCTAACAAACCAGATGTTTTATCTAGCGTTTCAGCGGAAGACAGAGCAACATCCAACGTTAAAATGTTTGAAGTTCCAGAGGAGCCAATAAAAACTCTAGGTATCGCGTGGCTACCAGAATCGGACCAACTGTACATAGACTCGAACATTCAGATGAACAACGAGAGCTGGTCCCGTAGAAAGGTTTACTCTTTGGTAGCACGTATATACGACCCTTTGGGGCTGGTGGCTCCTGTGACATCTTGGGCCAAGATAAATATGCAATCGTTGTGGTTGGCAACTGATGACTGGGATGAAGAAATACCGGCTGTCATGCAAGAACGATGGTATGCTTTTCAATCACAACTCGGGTTGCTGAAGGAGGTTAAGTTTTCGCGCCATGCTGTTGTGCATAATCCTGTTGCTGTTCAACTACATTGCTTTTCGGATGCATCTGAAGCGGCTTATGGGGCATGCGTGTATGTTAGAACGATTGGTAGCAGCGGGGAAGTGGTAGTTGAGTTGCTTGCTGCAAAGTCTCGTCCTGCGCCGCTGAAAAGAGTCAGTTTGGCCCGGTTAGAACTTTGTGGAGCATTACTGGCAGCAAGGTTGCAGAAAGTGGTACGCCAAGCGTTGAGAATTCCAGACGTGGAAACCTTTATGTGGACTGATGCGACAATCGCGTTGCATTGGATTCGAGCACCATCCCATTCTTGGGCTACGTACGTAGCGAATAGGGTATCCGAAATTCAGGAATTGACGCATGGCTACAAATGGATGCACGTGAAGGGCGTTGACAATCCTGCCGATATTGTATCGCGTGGAGCTATGCCGAACGAGCTGTTAGCATCGAAGCTGTGGTTCCATGGTCCCGGGTGGTTACAACTATCAGAGGAAGAATGGAAGAAGAATGCCAGCGGTGTGTTGGCAATTCCCGAAGAGGAGTTATTGGAACGAAGGAAGAGCTCATTGGTGGCCGCAGTAAGTAGCGAGAGCGATGATTGGTGTGATAGGTTTTCCAACTATGACAAATTACTGCGGATCACTGCGTATTGTATGAGATTTATTCGTTGTTGCCAACGAAAGCTGGATCCTAAACACAAAGGTGTTTTGTTGGTGAGCTAGCAGAGACGAAAATTCGACTGGTGAAAAGAGAACAACGGATATACTTTGCGGCTGAGATCAAGGAGTTGTCTGCTGGACAAACGGTACGTCCCAAATCATCACTGAAGACATTAGGAGCTTTTTTGGACGGTGATGGTTTGCTCCGAGTTGGTGGCCGCTTGCATCGCGCTAAAGCCATGCAAGTTTGTAGCAGATTTCCGTTGGCGCTACCCAAGAAGTCACGATTTACTAGGCTAATGGCAGAATATTATCATCGATTGGCACTTCATGGTGGGCCAACTGCAACATTGAGCGCACTTAGGAGAGAATTTTGGCCAATTCAAGGACGATCTTTGGTCAATAGTGTTTGCAGAGGCTGTCTGGTATGCTTCAGGATGAATCCCGCGTTAGTTCAACAACCACCAGGACAGCTACCCGTGTCGCGTGCTATGCCAGCTCGACCATTTTCGATCGTAGGGGTTGATTTCTGTGGACCCATTTACTTGAAGCCGGTGCATCGCCGAGCAGCAGCTGAAAAAGCATATATTTCAATCTTTGTGTGTTTTTCAGTAAAGGCTGTTCACATCGAGCTTGTGGAGTCTCTATCAACTCATGCATTTCTAGCGGCGTTTCGTCGGTTTGTGGCAAGACGGGGTTTGCCCAGCGAGGTCTATTCCGACAACGGTCTCAACTTCCAAGGAGCGAGTAAGGTGATCGATGACTTCTACACGTTGATGAACAGCGATTCGGCGGTGGAGGATATATCGAGGTATGCTGTTGGCGCTGGCGTTAAGTGGCACTTCATCCCACCCCATGCACCGAACTTTGGCGGCCTTTGGGAGGCAGCGGTAAAAGAGGCAAAACGCGTCCTACTGAAGGTTGTTGGTGATCGGCAGCTGGCGTTTGGGGAGATGTCGACGGTACTGGCACAAGTGGAAGCTCAACTCAACAGCAGACCGCTTACACCGTTGTCGGAGGATCCGGAAGAACTTGATGTATTGACGCCGGGGCATTTTCTAATCGGGGCTCCGATGAACGCTCTACCGGAGCCTGACGTGGGTGATGTACCAATCAATAGATTGAAGCGGTATGAGGAATTGCGTAGAGTGGTACAGAATCATTGGGCGCGTTGGCGTAGGGAATATTTTAGCGAACTACATAACGAACATCAACGCGGCAAGGCAGTAGTAGAGCTAAAGGTAGGACAAATGGTCCTGTTGAAAGAGGATGGGAAGACTCCTCACCATTGGCCAATGGGACGGATTGCTGAGGTATTTCCTGGCCCAGATGGCGTAGTGAGAGTCGTTAGTATCAGGACTAGGAACGGCTTGTATAAGAGGCCAGCGAATAGGATTAGTCTTCTTCCGTTTGAGAGAGTGAATTAGATATCATAAAGTCAGGCATTTTGTGAAGTAATGGAAAGAGGTAAATTTGGTAAATTTAGGTGGCCGCTATGTTGGAATGCAAGGGTTATGAAACGGTCATTTTGAATTGTTTGCGGTTGTTTTGTCAGTTGGGAATTAAAAGTTAAATGTATTTTCTGGCAGCACTGCCGATCGACAATTTGTGATTAAGTATGTGTGCGAATAAAGCGGCACTAGCGCATGAAACTCGATACGAGCCGGACGTGTTCTTTACTTTGTCTCCTTTGGCGATCGAAGACGACACAACAAAACACAACGTAGGGCGTAGAGGCGTCAAGGGGGAAAGGAACCAACAAACCATGTTCCAGAACGCAACAAGCGGTTTCAATTTGTTAGCCAAAAGGCAATTTCTACCGAACTTGAAGCAAATTGTACTGATTTGACATTTAATCTGTCAAATTTCAAAACCCGCGTATCTCCGAATCCGTGTAAGTCGAGAACCGTGTAACTCAGGAACAGACTGTATTCCTACCGATTTTTTATATGGCTACCGATTCACAGATGACCGCCCTAAAACTACCGATTTTCCTTTTATCCTACCGAAAATCACCGATATTTGATTTTTCAGTCGTTTAAGCTTAATCTGTGGCGATGCTGTTTCAAAGATTGCTAACCTCATTTGTTACTTATCGCGCTGATGCACGTTTGTTTGCCTGGCACTTTTTATTTTTATCCGTTAAAATGTAATGTTCATACCCAAGCGCCACAGATTAAGCTTAAACGACTGGAAAATTGAATATCCGTAGAAAAAAATGAAAGCTCCACAGCTTCATTGGTTCGATCAATAGATGGCGTATTACAACTCATCATTATATTGCTATCCTTTTCTTGCAATGTGTTTCGATAAGTTTCATCTTATCATTATCTATATAGCCTTCTAACTTTCTGAGCAAAAATCTAAATTAATGGTCGTGTGATCAGATACGTGGGTATCAACACCAACGACCATTACTCAATTCTCACTTGCTTCAGTGCTGGTGGTTTCCATTGGAGTTTAGTATTTAAACAATCGTATCGCCGTTCTAGTTCTTGCGATGCATAACTTCAATGCGAAACACTACAACAGTACAGAGGGTATGAGAAAGCTCTTCTCCAAGCGATGAAGCTAAACTGGTTCAACCAGCTTTTTTGCTATTTTTAGAATGTATGAGTCGTTTGCCGTCTGCTAAACGAAGTCTTTCTATATTCCGTTTAGGTAGAGAACTTGAGTCGTTTAGAAGCCGTTTAGTGGTCGTTTAGTGGATTTGTGGCACTTGGGTAATAAGTAGAAAATGTCAGTTGCGTGGATTCCGAGAATTGCTCGTCAAAGAAAATCATTTAAATTTGAATTTGAATCTCGCTGTCGGCGGTTAAAGCTTACCCTGTTTTGATTATCTGTCGGGTCAGACAGAGCGAGAAAACATGCTCATTTTGTTTATTGGAACCACTCGCATGCAATGCATATCTCCCGTGACCATCGCGATGATCACCGACTGAAAATGTCGCGACCAAGTGACTGAACAAGAGTTGATCGTACACAATGTCACCAAGCATGTGATGGTCGCTCCAATTGTTTGAGGCTCGCCTCTGATCTTTGCAGTAGAGCTCGTGGCGCTCAGATGATTTTGTTTCAGCCAGAATTTGTCATGACTATGTCAGTGACATTTTGCAAAATTTATCACAGCAAAAAAAAGTCATGATATAGTGACTGACCAAGCGATTACCTTAACTCGCGATTCGAGTTTCAAAGGGAGCAAAAATCAGCACGATACCAAATACACATGAGAGCGCTGACAAGTGTCAAGTAAGAGCTACCCACCAAGGATAAGATTTGCCAGCTGGGTGATTTGAAGATGTAGAACAATAAATTCTGACTCCGCAATCTGTGCTGGTAACTGAATTCTGCGTATATTTCTTCGGGTACTTATTACAAAGTGCTGTGTTCCGTTAGCGATGTTTACTTTTGGGGTTTGTACGCTGGCTTAATTTCCCCTCTTTCCGTTGACATACAAATGTTTCCTAATTATTAGCCAATACATCACCCATGACTTATCTAACTAATCACGTAGATGGCGCTACTGTGAAGTGTGGAATAGTTGTGTCATTGCCTCGAGATGGCACTACTATTGGTTAACCGGCAACCGGCGATTAACCGGCAACCGTCCGGTCCCGAGCTGCCCGGATAATCGACGCTCTACTGTATTGTGAAATTTACTGGTTTTACTAAAAAATCACCTTAAATAAATCAATTGATCACAGATAGAATAGTTTTTGAATCAATAACAATAGATTTAACAATTGTTTTTCATCAAAAATGAAATTAAAAAATATCATTAGCCTCTAGATAGCTCCACAACACATGTTTTTAAAAAGCTGATCATCGCAGAAAATGTTCGCCACGATTGGCCAATTGTCAAATTCATGCGCACGGTTAAGCCGCCCGCCGGTTAATCCGTCCCCGGAAGATCGACGTTCTACTGTAATTCATAAGACTTTTACCGTTCAAATAGACATAGAGCGACAACGTCGCGCGCGACGAAAAATAGCTCAAAATTTCACTCTGTGTAGATCAAAGTAGCTCATTTAACTCAGTCAACCAACTTGTTTTATATTAGAAAACACACAAAAATAGGTTAAAATATGTTCAAATCTAATTTTTTGCGTTTGGCATTAATCTGGCTTGTAAAAAAACTAGATAATTCGATTATTTCGGATGAAGCAAAATTTTCGCGCGCGAAGAATAGCTCTGTTTGCAAAATTGCGCGACGTTGTCGCTGTATGTCTATTTGGACGGTAACACAAGATCAATGTATAGATTGTGCCAACGCAACGAACAAACATGATACCAACACGTACCAACATATGCCCCAATTGACCTTAGACAAACATTGAATAGAACTCCGCCGTTCCATTTTCGAGTGTCGTGGAAGCTAATGATTTCGGGGTACTGAACATTATTGAACGCATATTACCCTTCTTAATTGTGACACATGCCCAGCTACTTACTTTTCACACGATCACGCGTCACATTCCGATCTATGTCAAAGTTTTGAACACTATTGCCTAAGCTACTTTTCAAATCAAAATGTTATCCTATACTACCAGCGCCAATCAAACCCACCCAAGCGAAATTTTTCGAGGATAATGAACATAAACTCATGCCATCTCTTTCTATTCATCAGCTCTACTCTCTCACACGCATCGATGAACTTTTACACATCTCTTTGTTCATTGTGCTATATTTGAAGGGCTTAAAACTGATAGATGACGATTCATGTTCATGAACTAGTAGTGGTCAAATGGTAATGGTGTAATGTTTACACCATGGTCGACATGAGTTCAATTCCATTTTGATTGTTTTCATTGATGATTTAAAGTTTTGATTTCTTTTTAAAACATGCAGCTCCAGTAACTTCAGACCCCTTTACTCATTGTTAGAAATGCGTGTTTAATAGTCAATCTATTATTTTTATTGTTTCATTTATTTCTTTTAATTCATTTAGTATCAGTACCCCTTCATATAACAAAACAAGCAAATAGCACGATCATGAATAATAATATGGTGGCGCAACTGGCAAAGTGATTCGAAGTAGAATTAGCGATGTGGTTGGTAGCATCAAGGATGAAGCATGAGCATGAATTGGAATATGAGGGAAGGGAATGAATCCGAATGTTCATTTCTATTTTTAGCTCTTTTTTGCATGGGTTCATCCTTCACGTGTGTTCACTATCCCCGAAAATGATATGTATTTCGCTGGTCTTTTCGGGGATAATTCGTTAACCTTCGTTTCTATGACCAAAAATACACCCTCATCTTTATGACCACCTACCCGGGTAGGTAATACATTATATAAGGGAATTTGTATTTTTATTAGTCAAAAAATGTCTTATTTAACTTATTCTATGCAGCTATAATAACAATACTTCTTTTTAGTTTATAAATTTATGAAGTATGGCTTTTAGTTACATAAATTGAATGCATAGCAATTAGTTCAACTGACACGAATACACCGCCATGTCTTCCCGACTGTCGGGGCAATCATTTCAATCTATGTGACTTTTGAAGAATATTAAGAGCTAGAAAACTTTTTGAATAGATTCTATAAATATAACTACATGCATTGCTATACATATCATTACAAAATTAGCGACTAATCGAAACCAAAATCCTTTATTGTATGTATTACCTACCCGGGTAGGTGGTTATAGAAGTAAGGGGTAAAAGTTGATTTTATTTTTTAAAGCACATTTTAAAAAATTAAAAAATTCTGAATTTTTTACCACTTTTGTAAAACATGTTTCTCTAGGCATTCTAATTTTTTTGCATCGATTCGATAATCCAATAAAAAGTTATCATAAAAAGAATAAGCAAAACATACCCGGGTAGGTGGTTATAGAAATGAAGGTTAACGAATTATCCCCGAAAAGACCAGCGAAAACCAGCGTGGTCGGGAGCTTGGGCACCCCATCCACTCAGATTGCACAATCGTAACATACTGCCATCGAATTCAATTGCCACGCTGGGTCTATTTTATTATTCAATATCACACGAAAAAAAAACAAACAAATAAAACACAGATAACTCGCATGAAACTGCCATGCAGATCAATTGTACAAACAGAAAATTTCGTATTATTATACTGTAGCTAAACATCTGTAGCGAGCTCAATTCCAATTCGACGTACATGGACATTAGTTATGGGAATTTTGTTAATCGAACCTACTAGGATCATTCCTGTCCTAAGATGCAACATTTTAAACCAGTTAGGGAAAAAAGTCGGAGGGTCGGATCCATCCGTTAGTGACCCGGAGTGGCTCGGATATGTGTAAGTTGGTGCAACGATTGGTACTAGAAAGCATAATCGATCGAGACCCGAACTCACCGCACCCAAGTTTAAGGTCGTATTTAACACCAACAATGACCTAGTGCACCAGCTGCACGAGCGAGTCGGTGCATGTACAATTCTTGTTCGTATATTTGAACATATTGTTTTAGAACGTTATTCTGTTATCGTTGATGAATTTTGTGAATTTTGTTAAGAATTTTATGTTCCTTGTTTTCCATGCCTTTATGAATTTTTCCTCGTTGGGGTTTTCATGTCTGAATCGTTTTATTTCATACTTTTAGCAATCGAAAACTCTGTGTGATGCTGTATTCGGTTTATTGCATTTATTGCATGATCCATTATCGACTAACTTCAATTTCTGCGGCCAGTAATTCCCATAGTCGTGACCAGCGATTAGTCTATTGAGTGTTTTTATTTCTTTTGGGGGGAGTCTTGTGTTATGGTGCCACATCTTGTTTGGAATGTATTTCTGATATCTTGCATTTTTTTAACCTTTAGTGAGGCATATTTGAGAATACCAAGCGTTGGCTTCTGTTCTGGTTTTATTTGTGATGTTAGTGATGGCATCCGCTTACCTTAGCTTGTTATCTGTTGTTTGTGTTGTGGTACCATTTCTTGCTAGGATATCAGCTATTTCACTCCCCGAGATGCCTCCATGGCTCGGGATCCATTGTATATGACATTGTGTTCTTTCACAATTGTGTAAGATTTTACTGATTATTTCGTCGATATACAATTCTGCAAGTAGTATGCAGCATGCTGCACGATTTCCTGTATATAACGTGCATTTTTTATATTTTCTTTACTGGCGGTTTCTAATGCAAGATCGATGGCATACAATTCCGTCGTGCAAATGGTGGTTGAGTCCTCGCTGATAATTTAATTTCTCTATTGGCCATTTGTATGTAAGCTCAAATACCACCCTTCTCTTCTATCTTCCTTCCATCTGTGTATATTTTTACTCCAGATTGCTTCTTAATGATCTCCAGGCTTTTTTTGTCTTAAAACACTTATGTTGTAGTTGATTTTACTATCGTCTATAACTGGGAGAGAGGTAATGATATTGGTGAGGAAGCGACTATTCTTGGAGTGGTTCAATTCGTGTCTTGCTATGTTGTCGCAGGTGGCGGTTTTAACGATGCGCGGACTGAGCGGCCGCGGGGGGGCCCGTCAATGAAGGGACCCCGTGTATGGTAATTCCAGCATATAGAACAATGTGTACAGTAATCTCAGCAAGAGCTACTGTGCTAGTTTGGGGCCCCATGGATGAAGGGACTCATAAACTATAGGGGCCCAGTATAGGGATACTGTATACTCTTCTACTGATTGTTTGGCCTTCTGAAGCTATTTCAATTCATCGGTTGGTCAAGAAATGCTTTATCCATCTAATATCTTCAGGAGATATCATTTTTCTTGTCATTTCTTCTTGTCATACGCATTTTCCACGTCAATAAAAATAACGACAGTGTGTTTGTTTTTTCGGTTCTTTTTTACGTTAATTGTCAGAAAATCAACCGCTGATGTAGTTGCCCGATTTTTCCGGAAGCCAAAGGATGTAGAAGGTAAGAGTTGATATTGTTCAGTTATATACTGGATGTTTTCTAATATCGCTGTTTTTCTGACCGTAGTTATTGTTAGTAATAAGGCAATAGGTCTGTGATTTGGCACATTGTTAGAGACTTTTCTTGGTTTGTTGATGGCAACTATTTTTTTTCTTTTAATTTTTTTTCTACTTTACCCGTTTTGTAAATTCTGTTGATGTCATTAATTATAGCTTGTGTGTTTTCTCTACTTAGTAGTTTTAGGATATTGTAGCTTATCTTATCGACACCAGAGGAAGAGTTGCGTTTAGATCTCATGATTCTATCCCGTTTCTGCTCGTCTAATATTTTAAAATCACGGTAGTATATTCGATTTTGAGGCAGTCACCATGTAGTAACTTTGAACTCGTTGGCCAGAGTGGTTCGAAGTCGATTGAACTCGTTGGCCAGAAATCGTTAAGGAAGGTCATCGTTTGCCGAAATAGGCAGAACTGAAGTGGATACTGTTTCGAAGCGGACTTTTCGACACTAGATCGTGCAGACGATCATAGAAACCTTTAGGAGGTTTCCCTTACTGGAAACGTTTGAGTTTAGAGGCCTTACCTTGAGTAGGGGGACATAACTAAACTCTTTAGATGAGAAGTCGAAGGATGTTGGATGGGCAGTCCGAACGAATCTGACCTGCCATAATCGGAGTTGATTTTATTTATTCTCAAAAGAAGTAAAGGGTATCGCACATTTGGTTCCAGGTTGTATGTTGAAAAGTTATTGTTTTCACTAAGTTAGTTACGTTTGTCTTTTATTGATAAGAACGATGGTTCTTGTTACTGAGTTCCTGTTTTGAGTTTTAATGCATATACTGTTCCTGCTTATGCTGTAGTTGTTTTTGATAAGTGTGTCTGTATGATAACTGTTATTTGTATGAATGAAGTGGCCTGAATTCTTCCGGATGTGTTGCCATTGTATGATCTGATTTCCTGAATGTGCTATAATGAATGCGTTACAATGGTGTAGTTTGGCTTTCCAAAGTGTGTTACAATGTGTCTATAGCTGATAGCTGATAATAAGTTCTGTATAGCAAATATGCTACATCTCTACTCTGAAATTATCGTCCAGCTCGCAAACAGCTAGTCGCTTCGGCAATGATCATGTTTCAGAGCAGTATGTGAGTACTGGACACTGTACAACCCAACTATTCTAGATATTGGAACTGTAAGATACGAAAAAATGCTTCGTCGGCTGTTATAGTCCCAAATAAATTAGTAGACAGGCTAGCCCTGGTTTGTAGCTAAATATCCTGAGAGTTTTCTAACTAACTTTCTCCTCCACGGGTTATTAGTTTCACGTAAAAAAATGCATGTACAATACAGTAAATCAATTTTAGCTGACAAGAATGAGAACGTTCTATATGTAACCATAATTCTGAATGCAAGAATGTATAATGTATATAGGTTCAACGAATATTTATTATGCTTTCCATTTCATTCTGTTGTAGTTCTGTTGGCAGTATTGTAGCAATACTTCGCTAATACGGGGGTGGATCCAAAACTTCTAGAAAGTTAACAAAGGCCCTCCATCCCCTACTCAACACGTCCTCATAGAACGGCACAGAACGCTAACATGTCCCTCGATTATCCAAGCGGTGGTATACGGGGAAACCCAACCCATTGGGCGGATGGGTTACATGGCTAAATTGAGAGGGGCGGTAGATTATTGTTCTTCATAACTTTACTTTGGAGCGTCTGTTCTCCATGTAAGAGGCGGCTTCCATCCAGCGTATACATCTTCCTGAAGGGCCGCGCTGACTACTCGCTGCAGGACTCTAAACAGACAGCGTGCGTAGACCCTATGACAAGACTGTAGGTCGGAGGAGAGGTCTTGCAAACCACCTCCACAAAAACACCACAGTAACGAACGAGTCAACGATAGAAGAACAGTATCGACTCAATCGATTTAAACTTCTGCTAGGAGATAGGACTCGAGATTGGAAGCTCAGAACGTAGAACTACAGATCTCTCTCATCGGATGGGAGTAACCGTATCCTGTACGATGAGGTCTGGGCCCGCAGCTTCGAGGTAGTAGCACTTCAAGAGGTGTGATGGACCTGGACCGGTTGATATGGCTTACCGTCGAAATGCACCAGTTGCTCTTGTGACTGTGGGAGCCGGAGGAACTACAGTGTATTAGTTGACGGCGACAATCTCAAGATGGTAAATTGATTGATTCGCCCGGTGGTCCTCTAAGGACACGAGTCCATAGAAACCATTCGAACGAAGAACCATTTCACGAGACACGAGAAACCATTCGAACGAAGGATGCAAACGCTCTGGGCGTGTTTGAGCGACGCATCCTACGGACCATCTTTGGCGGTGTGTAAGAGCATGGAGCGTAGAGGAGAAAGATGAACCTCGATTGATAGTGTTGTGGGCAGCCGTGCGTGCCGACCCCTGGACTTGCCGTGGCAGTTGCGCTGCCACCGGTCAACGTCCACGGGGACGACAGTATGTACACGCACACTGTCGCACACACTAAGCGCGCAAGGCTTAGTGTGTGCCGAGCGCCATACAGGCAGAGTGTGCACGAAGGCCGATCGAGCAGGAACTCTCGGCAGGAGCGGCTGGCGCGCGGCCTACGTTTTAACGTGGTAGTATATTCGTGTATATTATTTATAATGTAAAAGTTCTAATATGTGTAAACAAAGTAATAAGTGCAAATAGAGCAGTTCATAACAGATAGATTAAACCACGGTGGCGAAAGCTGGCAGGGCACGATGGCCTGGGCATGTCATGAGGATGCCGGACTTATGTCCAAGAAAGTGTTCGACTGGGCCATGTCACATCGACGTGCTCTATCGGGACAGGCCAACAAGAGAGGGAAAGAGAGAGAGAGAGAGAGAGAGAAAAAAAAAATAGAGAGAGAAAGAGAGAGAGAGATTCTGTTAACAATCTGTATTCCATTACCATCAATACAGCACAAACGCGATGTTCTAGTAGCCATTGAGTTTTACTGCCAGTGAACTTTCAACGAACCAATCGGTATATATTGTTGATTACTATAGTCTTAAATTGTCTTTCGATTGCAATAATACTTACGTTTTGTGATAATGGATTGGACCACGAACGATAAGCTTTCGCAATATTACAATTATACCTGTTTGAGTGGTAAGTATAGAAAGAGTCACCTTCCCTTCACCACCTAAAGCATTCACTGCCCTTGATTGATAGAAAGAAACCTCGAGCTAGCTCGGCTCAAAACGCTGTCCGAAAAGGAAAGCCATGCTGAACATTTCACCAGTGTCGAAAAGGATTTGCTTAACTTAAATGAAACAATAACACGAAAGCTCACCATCAATGAGTCGAACATTCGGAATGTCATACAGCAAGACTGGTTCTTGGAAATTCCTAGCGAGTATATGCAAGTACGGCCGAATACCGCATTTGTTACTAAGTAGAGAGAGAGAGAAAGAGAAAGAGAAAGAGAGAGAGAGAGAGAGAGAGAGAGAGAGAGAGAGAGAGAGAGTTAGAGAGAATAAATTACATTGTTTTCCAGAAAATCATTTCAGATTTCGATGAAATGAACATTGCTAAGCGCAAATCATTGGATATGTTGATGCTAAAGGTTTACTCATTGCGCGAACGCTATCGCACTTTGTTGGTAATGCTTTTTACAATTTGAAAAAAAAAACATTTTAAATTACTAACAGTTTTGCATTACCGTTCAGATGAAAATATTTACTTGCAGGATTCAGGTCGATACACACGATCCGAGAGCAACGGAAGAGAAGGTAAAAACACGATTGGCCGCTCTGCAATTGAGCCGTTGTGAGGCATCGATAAGGAATGCTAGAAACATTCAAAACTATTATCGCCGTATCGGGCACTTTATGTTCAAGGTAAAATTTGTATTGTTAAAATTTGTATCTTTAACCAGTAATTGTGCATTTATCTTTTATGTGCATATAAAGGACAACCTCTACAACGATCGATCATTGGCTGCCTTGAAACAAGCAATCAAAGAACAAATGGTGCTTATACGCAAAACAACACTGATCGGACGTTCCGTGATCGATAAAGTGATTTCATTGAATAAGGAGCTAAAGGTAGGACCCATTAACTGTGTATCATGATAAATCAAATCATCCTCACACACTCGTTTTGTTACAGAAATCTACCATAGGATTCAACATGGACCGTGCGCACAATATGAAATCATTGAAGTATCACAAATCTATCCTAACGAAGGAACGTACAGCGATTACAAGTGCCAGCATGGGTGATGTATGTATCGATATCATTAGCAAAACGGAAACACATTCATTGTAGCCTGTTTCATTCTCCTTTTTTTTTAGATCGACCCGAAACGCTGGCCATCACGATACGATTCCATAACACCAAGCATGGAAGCGTTGCAAACAGAGCAAGAAAAAGTGCATCACACGATTGAGCAATTGAAACATACGTCCTTCTGTATTTGGGAAGCTAATATTCTTAAAGAGTAAGTAAGCAAAATTGTAACGTTAAGTCGCAATAAAACTATACAATGGTACTTTACTGTAGAATGGAATCGAAAACACACAAAATAATGCAACTAGAAACAGATATTTACGAAGACGAACGAGTCTACAAAGAGCTCGATGCTGAAATCGAAAATACAAAACATTTCGTTCGTGGCGGCTGTACATTAGACACGGCAAGGTATGCAATCATATCAACCACTGTCCCATACATTAGCTTCCAATTTGTGTCGTACCTTCATTTTTTTGTAGTTTGAAATGTAAGCAGGAAAACGTTATCATGGATCTTGAGCAGGAACGGTCGAATCAAACCATCTTGAAAGCATCACTCGCCCGTCTCAAATCGTTTCACATGCGGTTGGACCAATTCTTTGCATACATTCCACAAATTTTAGAACAGAACAAAATCGAATCTCTGCCTTCGCTGGAGGAAGCACAGGAAGAGTCGGAAAAGAAAATAACTATGACGGCCTTGTTAAGATTGTTTAAGTCGGAATAATTTAAAATTTACAGTGACAACTTAAATCACATCTATCACAAATACAAATTTTGCAATACATTGAAGTAATGCTGCTTTTTTCAATTAAAAAATTGCATGCGCACCCTTTCAACGGATTATTCAACACGTTGGAAAAGGCCTTTTTCGCGCTCCAAGCACTAGTAACGGCTTTCATTTGAACTGGTTTGCTTTTGCTGGTATAAATCCTTTCCATGCGCGCTGCTGACATTTCGCCTACCGCTCCACAGCAGAGTGACCAGAAATATCGATTTATCTGTATTTCTACCGATTTTTGATATGCCTACCGATTCACAGAAGAGCCCCCTAAAACTTCCGATTTTTCATTTATCCTACCGTAAATCACAGATTTTTTTCGTAATACTGACCAAAAAGTCATATTACCATTTCCCAAATCACTAAATGTATTAAACTCTATATGGAAATCACTAGCAACCAGAACCAGAACTTCAACAGAGACAACTAAGGCCCGTGTCTGCACTTCATGAAGTCGAACGCGCTGATAAAATTTTATATGCAATTTGACAGATAATGTAACCCGGCGCTCTAGCAGCAATAGAACACGACATCGAACATAAAAAAAGAATAGGACTTCACATGTTCGATTTGTGGGTTGTCACATCGAACATGTAAAATCCCATATATTTTTCATGTTCGATATCGCGTTCGATTGCTGCTAGAGCGTCCCAATCATTAGTTGGGTTAAATTCCCTAGTACAATTTTCAGATCGACACCTCAGAAAGGCCTCATGTGACCGCTATGAACCAAATCTAAACTATCTCCTTTAAATAAATGAAAGATGTTATTTTCTCGTGCTGCTTTTCATGGGTCAGATTAGCTTCCATCTCCGACAACCCCCTTCCCCCTTCCCCCGCTCAACACTTCACAGTCTACCGAAAACTACCGAAATAATCTTAAACTCCTACCGAAAACTACCGATAAAATTTTGATGCGCCTACCGAAAACCGCAAAAACAATCTGGCCACTCTGCTCCACAGCTTGCCGACGGTGTACGATCCCAACATGGTCGACAGTTTGACAGGGACAGGTTTCGTGAAAACAAGAGACATTTTTTCCTCTCTTGTGGTTTTAGGTACACGAAATTTAGCAATTTAATTTCTAGCAAATGCAAACACCCTAGATCACCTCTCATTCTCTCCAGCCATCGACACTTTCCATCTTTACGTGTTTGTGGTGTTGTGCCATTTCGTGTGCGTGCGGAGAAATCTGTCTGTTCGGTGCCTCGCTTTTCCGCTACCTCCGTTAACTGTGTTCCCTGCACCGTGTTTGCGTGAATCGTAGTGTGTGCCGCCCGACAAACCTCCCCCCTCGCTCGGAGAAGGTGTACTTGTAGCGAAAAGTGTAGCATATACCACCGATTTCCTTCCCTTTTCTTTGTACGACCAACATGAAGCAAATTCCGCTGACCTGTTCCGGCCATACGCGCCCCGTCGTGCATCTGGATTTTAGTGGCCTGACCGAGTGTGGATATTTTCTCATTTCGGCGTGCAAAGGTAAGAACAGCTTCCGACTAATGAAGCCACCTAACAGTTGAAGCAAAAAAAAAGGCCCGCCCCCCCGAAATCGGTAGAAGAAATTAAGCAAAAATACTTTCTCATTTTAAGCGCGTTCGTAAAACATGCAAGCTAAAGGTTAAACTGCTTGTGAAGGTCGATTTTGCGAGTGAGTGTAAAATTACGGACCAATAACAAATTACTCTCCCTTTTTGAACACACGAAACGTTAACAATATAGATATTGCAGTAATTAAATGCAAACGAAGTGAAAATACCCAATCTCTTCCAACGCTACTCCTTCCTCACCCGCCTCCCCATCGCCTTAGCACCGTTCAGCGGCAATGTGTGTGCACATCGGGCAACCTTTATTTCACTGTGTCATTGGGACACCAAGGTCCTTCCGCGATATGAGAAAAAAATCGCGTCCCACCGCGTTCACAAGGTGCCACATGACCGTCCACAGCGCACAGCGGACAGGAAAGAGACAGATGTCATAAAAACAATGTTTTTTTTTAAAATCACCTCCCCACCCCTGTGCAAGCGGTGCGTACAGGCTTAAGGGCTGGATCGATTCGCACGCCGCCCCTCGAGGTTTCACGCCCGGGATGCTCGTCCCAGTGCCTCGCACAGGCATATTCCCTCTTTCTGCACAGTCGTGTGGAGCTCCACTGTCTCGATTTCATTAAACCAAACAACAACGAAAGGCCCTGATCGGTGCGTGCCGGTCGTGTATAAATCAAACCCAACTGGCCGGCGGTACACGATGCGGAAGTAGGAACAACCAATAACCGATCCAAGCACGGATCGCCGCGTAACCAAGGCGACAATGAGAGTGTGCGCGACGGTGTGTGGACGGCGGTAGTAGTGTGTGCCCGCGTACACGCCATCCCACCCTTTATCGCGATCACCAGTAGCAGCCCTCGCCGCCTGCTTGCTGCCGGTGTGTGTGTGTCTGTGCGCTGGAAACAAGTTTCGCGTGCCCTTCCTGCTGTGCTTCCTTTTGCTGGCGGCGGTTTCACTCTTTCTCACACTGTTCCATCTCTTTCTTTCTGTTTTGTTTTCGCTGCGCGTCCGTCTCACGAAGGTTCGCAAATCTGGAAGTGCGGGTCGAGTAGTACTAGTAATAGTAGTAGTTGTAGTAGTAGTAGAATACTGATCCCTTTCTAAACTTGGACATTCAATGTCACACCGTATGTTCGCGGTTCCGGTTTGTACCGGGTGCGGTGATTGTTTATTGCAAAAGATTCAGCTCAGCTTAAACGTACGTAAAATTACAACAACGATAGGATGAAATATTCTCTGGCCCTTGAAAATAATAGAACAACAATAACTGCCAGCACGGGTTGTTGTGACCCTGTTTGTCTAGTGCCATCTCCTTGTTGGGGAACCTGGGGCGAAATGGTCACCTGCATTATTGGCAAATTAAAACGTTTAAAATGACTTTTAATGATTCAAATATCAAATTCCATGTTTAAAGCATACCATGAACGTTTCATAATCTAAAATTTCAAAATAATGGAATAAATTAACTAATACAATGTTTGTTAAAGTGTGTAAAATATTTCACTTAGAGTAAAATGGCCGGTATGTTTACGTACAGGACAGGAACAACATCATGAGGCTGTGGTGTAAGCTAAGGTCGCTACAATATACAGGGTTTTTTACTTGATTTCGCAAGCATAGCAACATTTAACGCAACCGCAGCAATTGATAGGACAAAGGACAGGACAGGACACTTTACCTAACTCTGCACTTTCGATTTTCAGATGTGTGCATTAGCCGTAAAACCCGTTGTGATATTGTGTACCACGCTTGTGATATCAAGTGCGAAGGTTGCCTTAAGCGTGATGACGTTCCGTAAACAACTGATGCCGTTGTCCTGTCAATTGCTGCGGATGCGTTAAGTGTTGCTACGCTTGCGAAATCAAGTAAAAAAAACCCTGTATTAGCTTTACTTAAATAAAACTGTGCTCTATGTATACTCTATCATTGATCATTGATAAAACATTGACGACACGTGAATTAGTGAAATATACCAGCATTCTTTTTAATAAAACACTTTAATACTAAACTAAAATCTCTAATCACACAATTCTACTAAGATGCAAGAGCTTAAGCCAAAGCCTGAAGTCCAATCTTGTGGTCCATTTTGCCCCGCTTTCCCCTATATTTCATTTGCTAACGTAGTTAACGTCTGCCCTGCGTAAAGTAAAGGATTTGTCTAATTTTGTGCAGGACTAGCAAAATCCTATGAACTGGTTGATTAATTTAATTCCGGTCATACTGACCTTCTTTGTACAGTCGGTGGAAGTTCAATTTCTACCAGATTCATTTTCTTGCTCTCCTTCTTCATCTTCTTCTTCTTCTTTAACGTATTTCTCCCTTCGCTAGATGGCAAACCGATGCTGCGAATGGGCGATACGGGCGATTGGGTCGGCACGTTCGAGGGCCACAAGGGTGCGGTGTGGGGCGTGGCGCTGAACGAATCGGCCACGCTGGCCGCCTCCGGTGCGGCCGACTTTACCGGCAAGATATGGAACGCGGTCACGGGCGAGGAGGTGCACAGCCTGCAGCACAATCACATCGTCAAGACGGTGGCGTTCAGCCACGACAGCCAGTACCTGGTCACGGGCAGCAACGAGAAGCTGGTACGGGTGTTCGATCTCAACTCGGAGGGCAAAGCGCTGGAATCGTACGCCGGCCATGCCGGCGCGGTCAAGCGGGCACTCTTCTGCCGGAACGAGAAGTGCGTCATCAGCTGCGCGGATGACAAGTCGATGCGGCTGTGGGACCGCGGCACGGGCCAGGAGGTGTCGCGGGTCGAGTTTAGCTCCCACCCGAACGGGCTCGAGCTGTCCAAGGACGGCAGCATCCTGACGGTGACGTACGGCAACTGTACCGCGTTCTACGACATGGAAACGCTGACGCAGCTGAAGGAGATCACCATACCGACGCGGGTCAGCTCCGCCAGCCTGCACCCGGACAAGCACATCTTTGTGTGCGGCGGAGAGGACTTCAAGATGTACAAGTACGATTACATTACGGGCAACGAGATCGGTAAGTAGTGTGGGTGCGAGGTGCGACTCGGGACCATGGGATTAATGTCATCCTTCAATTAATGCTTTTGTTTTCCATGTTTCGTTCAGAATCGTTCAAAGGCCACTTTGGCCCGGTGCACTCGGTCAGCTTCAGTCCGGACGGGGAACTGTACGCTAGCGGCTCGGAGGACGGCACGCTCCGGCTCTGGCAAACGACCGTCGGCAAAACGTACGGTCTGTGGAAATGCACCGAACCGACCGATCTGAACAACTCCACCAGCAACAATAGCGCCGCCAACAACACCACCGCCAACAGCGCTGTCAGTGGCGTCGTCGCTCCGGTCACTCCAAACAACGCTGCCGTAAGCTGCCCGCCGGTGTCGTCGGCAACTGCGCCGGTAACACCGACACCGAGCGCCAACCGGGAAGTGACGGCCAACTGAATCGGGACAGGGATAGCAAAGCTTCTTTGCCGAGAGCATTCGAGAGGAAAAATTTCGCTTTAAAAAAAAAGAGGAACTTGCCGGAAGTGAGCAGAGAGGCGAACGTAGGAAGCAAAAGGACGTGTGTGATGGCACACTTAGCAGCAGCAGGCCAGCAAACGTAAGCGATTAAACGATTGCTAGTGCAGTGCTGCCAGAGCCATACCGTCGACTGCGTTTTACCTTTGGCGAGCAGCGTGCGAATGAATTTCTTCTTTAAGCGAAAAAAAAACAACCCCCGTCGTCGTCGTCGCCTGTTTTGTGCGATTTGAATGATCATGTCAAACCTTAATGATCGGATTAAAGCCACCCCTCCACCCACTCCCCCAACACACTACACTCATATGTATTTCCTGAAAGCGAAGGAGGAGCACGCTTGTGCGACTGAGCATGGCGCCGGACCTCTTTCACAGCAACGGATTGTTGCGGACTCTCGATGCGAGAGTAAAGGAAACCGAACAGAGTTGGTTGTATTCCAAATTCGGCAAACCATCACTTCATCCAAAGCCAACGCCACCGTGGTGTGTACGTAGGAGAGGATCATCCCATCGTGTGAACGTATATAGTGGTTACAAACGGTCCAGGCTTGCTTAAATTCATTTCTATTTCTGCCGACTGTCTGCCGACTCCAAATAATCTACTTTCTCTCTTTTACGTCTTCGACTTTTCTTTCCTTTTTTTCCTATACGGCCACAATCACAAAGTGCCTGGTGTGTTGTGCAGCACGCCAGACAGATGCGTTTGTGTGGTGGGCAATTGAAGCCCCATTAGTCTATACACTTTAATCAAGTAAATTATGATGTACCGCGAACTGCATGAGAGAATGTTTGTTTCTTTTTAATTATTTTGAAATAAAGAATTAATTAAATCAGACGCCACCTTGGCAATGTGCAGCAAAATCCTCACCTCACCCGATCTCACCTTCCAGTGCGCGTTGATCAGTTTCCAACAATGGCAAAAATTTATCACAAACATCACAAGCACCACTAATATAACCGTAAGTACGTGTCATAGTACTTCTAGTTTGTCTGAAAATTGTAGTTTCGCGTAATAAAGTGGGTTAAATTTATATTTTAGTGACAAAATTCATGTAATAAGTTAACAAACATACTCTCCTCATACCATACAAGCATAATGATAGTAATGGTTTTCTTTTCTTTTTAATAATGAGGTAGTATAAATGATCAGTTTCTCCGTTTCCATGGGTATTTCATATTGAAGGTTTCCAAGGTTGTGTACAGTAACATGATACAGTAACCATAATCATAGCACATCAGAGTTCACACTGCATTGTATAACATAATCCATTCCTTTCTTGATTTTCGAAAGTAGCAGTTGTAGTAAGTTAAACAGTGTAAAGCTAGAACTAGAACGAAAATTGAAACTAACGAGAATGTATCGTGAAGGAAAACCAGTCCAAGCTTCTTCTTCTTCTATTTGGCGTAACGTCCTACGCAAACATGCCGGCCTATACAGGCTTTCGAGACTTAATTCATTACCACGCACAGCCGGATAGTCAATCCTTGCTACGAGGGGAACCAATCCAAGCACGTAAACCATTATTAATGAAAAGTCGCAACTCCGTCAATAGATCGCTACACTTAAAACTAGAAATCTGGATGAGATTCTAGAATCTCAGTCGAAGAATATGGACGAATTATGTTGAAGAAATTAACACAACGTTTGAAATGGTAAGTACGATTCAAAAACCTTTTTAACTACGGATGTACGATCGTACCATGGGTCGAAAGGGCGACTTCTGTTAAGGAAACTGGCGACATCCTCCCAAATTCAGCAGGTCAATTTACATTTTGCCGAGGCAACCGTATGAACTAAAATTTGACAAATCTCTCTAACATCATCGGAAGGCAAAATTCACTAATCTACAAACGTTACCAGTGTATGCAGAACAGTGAAATCTGACGTTGAAATTGGCATCACTTATATATCACTTTATATATCGGAAGTATCAAGCTCGCCAGGCTCCGGTGGGCTGGCCATGTTGTACGCATGGAAACGGACGACCCAGCTCGTAAAGTCTTTTTAGGCCGTCCACAAGGACAGAGGAGGCGTGCTAGGCCCAAATTGAGGTGGCAAGATGGCGTGGAGGCGTCCGCCATTAAGGCTGGGATTACGGACTGGCAGATGAAGGCACGAGACCTTGAGCGGTTTCGGACACTCCTGAGCCAGGCCAAGACCGCAAAGCGGTTGTAGCGCCAGATAAGTAAGTAAAGTAATATATCACAAGAGTCACCAATGCATTCAATGAATTCGATTTCAAAAAATTGGAGAATGACGATTTCATATGGTTCATTTTTGTACACATGCCCCAAAATTCCAATACAACGGTTTTGTCTATATAAAAATGGAAAATCCATCATAGAAAATCTGCAAAGATCGAAGCAATGTTGGTGCTGAAAAGAATAATCCTTCTCGGGTACAAAACAATTGCAGGTTCACAAATCCTCTGCGCAAGATAAGCATAAACATAAAGGGCAACGAAGGAGGCTACTGCAATGCCATTAAATGCAAAACTTCATGAAATGGTTCACCTTCGAACAAACTACTTGATGCATTTTAAATCGCGGGCAATGCTGTATTTGCACAAGAAAATAAATTGCAAGGACGCTACTTTACAGCTGTCACCAAAACACCTCAAAACGAAAAGATTGTAATCATCATCAGCAGCAATGATATCACCACATCACATAAACAAGATGCCGTGTACGGTGTAACCGTAATATCGAAAACGATCTGACAGCATTTGGGATAACCGGATCTTTATCCATTATCTGTTAGATAATCTCATTGGCATTTGTTGCAAAAAGGGTGTGATGTGTATCATTATTATTTTTTTTTATTTAATTATTGCTCAAGTGTACAGTTTATGTCACGATAAAAGTACTCAATTTAAGACTTGATTTATGTTAACTGTACATTAGTCTGGAGTATAGACGGTCCTACATGTTATGTGGAACATCCTATTGCAGAAAAACGCGGCAAAGAGCAAATTGATGTTGGTCCCACCAGCGGCCTTACTAACAAATTACGGACTATGATGGTACTATAATCTACGATGGCGAATGTGAGGTGTGAGGCGTACATCCGTTTCAAAAATGAAGCAGCAAGAATTCGATAGAGAATCAATGCGATCAAAAGTCGAAGTACCTGCTTGCCGGAGCCTTAGACCATCTGGGAAGCGGAGTATTAGTTGAAGGCGACAATCTCGCGGTGTAAAGGAGTTTTGCTATCTTAGTCGTTACTTCGGACGACATCAGCAGCTAAATCCGGGCTTCACCATCGTACATTGATTCGCCAGGTGGTCACGACACGGACACGAGTCTTGGATCATTCAAGCAGAGAATGCAAATGATCTAGGCGTGTTTGAGCAACAACGGATCCTTCCAGGGCCATCTTTGACGATGTGTTCGAGCATGGGGTTGGAAGACCTGTCGGAGATCGGATATCTACATGGATGTGAGGCTGGAACTAGAGACCGACCATCCTGTACAGTTACTGTTGACCGGGCCATATCACGACGAGGTGCTCTTTCAGAACATAGATGAACGGCTAGGATCTATCATCCATCTAGTCGAATCACAAGTCTGCACCGACAACATCATGGAATCTGAGTTATGCACAAGGGCTGCCATTCTATAGTTATTCTATAGTATAAGGAATCAGATTACATCAAAGATAAAATCGAGGACTATCGTACGTTTATAGCACTAGTACTCATATACACCTCATACACACCTACATTGACTTTTGCCAAATCTAACAAAACCCTCATAGCCGCCATTAAGAGGATTTTGTTCAGAAGCTGTTTCTACGATTCTATCGGCGCAAGATCGAAAACGAGCGATTCACACGACTGTTGAGCTTATAGAACACACCACACCACATCAAACGAGTAGTAAGTAAAACAGTTTTAAACAGTAATTTCATTTTTAAATGTTTTGATTTTATTCGATTTTTTTTGCCCATGTGTACCTGCCTGCTGCTGTTCTGGTTTTTACTCTCAGTATTGATCTGTTTTACTTTTTATTTACTCCAATATAAGGAATGTATCCTCCTATATATTATTATGTAGGTATGATTTTGATAGGAGCTATATTCATATTTATATATGCTGATATACATATTCTTTTCTATATATATATACCATGGTTTTGTATGTGCGGATGCAATTTTCACATTTAGCAAATTTTGTTTGTTTGTTTGTTTTTGTTTTGTCCTTTTCCATTATTCCTTGTACCGAATATTTATAAGCAATATTCAGTGTTGTTGAGTAATAGTAGCTCATTATTTCTAGGTTCTGTTACAATAATAATTATTATTAATATTAATATTATTATTATTATTAGTTATTCATTAGTATTATTTATACACATTCAACTTACTGCATTTCTGTGGACTTACAATTAACGGGATTAAGAAGCACGTAATACGTTCATCTTTGCAGTTCATGCACTAAATGTTGTTTTACACAAACCTATCGGATGTTTTTCCAATTTTTTTTTTTTTTTACTTTCCTCCTTTTTGCCACCCATATTTATCGCTTTGCTTTTCTTAATTTAACCTTATTACTTTTCATTTGTCAATAGATTATAACATTTGGCTTTCCGTTCGATGTGAACAGACATGTGCCGCCGCTTTTCGTACGCCCAAAGATGAATCGTGGTGGCCAAAGGGAGGGGGGGGGGGGGGTTTACATTATTTCTGATTTTCTGACATGTGATGTGTTCGGGTGCGTTTTTTATGGGGAAGATTACGTTGTGTTGCTGTTGTTTTTCTACATCAACACACTAACCGCATACACCACCCAAAACACGCAAACCACAAACCACCACACACTCGTACTAGTCTGCCCTGTTTGTCACACTTACGAGAGAAGCAAAATTTGTAAATAACAAAAACATCCTCTTTTGCGTTATTTATACAAAGAAAAAAAAAATGTCTGCACTTTAGCGCATTGGAGCAATTGCAATATAATCCCCTGGGGTTTGAGAATTCACGTTCTTCCTCTTCGTACACACATCAAAAGCATTAATGGACAGCAGTATTACGGTATAGAATGGCATTGCTTAAACGTTTACAGGTTTTAGAAAGAATGTGTAATAATGCAGAGGCGACAATGAATCTCGGAGGTCGTGTCCCCCGTTGCCATCACAGAGCGAAAAGAAATAGTGATATAAACGATAGTATTGCTACAAATGGTTGAGAAACGTACGAAGACTATGGAAAACTTGTCTACATTATGCTCGCTGCCTGCGCAACATAGCTGCTAAAACCAAGCCCCGCCCCGCGATGCTGTGAAAATGCAATACGTTTCCAGCACAGCATGCCCTCCGCTGAAATCATTGTCCTGTAGCGCAAAACACCGTTCGGAGTAGTAATTGTGTTTACTATTTACATACAATATACATTTGATGCGCTGTCGCTTTTTTCCAATGCGTTATACTCCGACCAATTTGCATTAGCGTTTTTTAGCCAGTGCACTGATTTCTGTCACACTTATTCTTATCCATATCTCATACAGTGTGACACAATTTGCCGTCCATCGACAAGCGTTTGATTGACTTTCTGGTTATTTTCTCTTCTTCCTACGAAAGCGTCAAACATGAAACTTCAAGTTCAATTTGGCTTACACAATGCCAATACACACTCATGCACACGACTGAACCTCTTTTTTATCGCGCTGTTCATAGATCAGCACAGATCTACAGGTTTGAGAGACAAAGAAACGCGTTCGCCGCAAAACATTGGTGCTTTCTTTTCCTTGCTGCGCGCGCGTTCATCCACCAACCATGTATCTTATGTACTACGCACCTATACACTCACACACACATACCCTTGTCACTCGGAAATTATTATCACTTATGCCTACATGCTTTACACATGAATATACAACACTGTTTTTTTTTTTCGATCTTTCTTTGCACTTCCAATCACTTAACGAAGCTAACATTCACACACAATGGAACTACTACTGTCAAATGATCTACACTTAGTTAATTACAACTCCTCTTTGTCCCTTCCGACATCCTTGCGCCGTGCCGCGCGCGCTTCAATGAATAATGTTGTTTGTCATCTTCTTGCGATAGCATAACGTTTCTTCCTAAATATTCAGCGCTTAATTATTTTCTACATAATTTTACAACAGAAAGCACAGAAATTGGCCATCGATATGCCTTGCGTTTGCGTTTCAAACTAATACGCGACGCAACCCCTGTAAGTGAGTAAGGTGTATGTGTGTGTGTGTGTTTGTATTTATGTGGTTTGCGTCGCGTTCCGTTAAACAGACAATCATGTTTCCGGGTAAAATGATGGATCATTTAACGATTTCTTCTGCCTGACAGGATTTCCTACCCACATCGCCAAACAATTATCTTTTCCCTTCTTTTTCGATTTTGTTTGTACAAAAATATATGTATGAATATATAACAACACGACACTTCCACCACGAACGCACTGTCATCGTTCAAACCCGTCCAAAAGCTATCAAAAAACTCTCATATGAACTCATATTTTCTGTACCGTGCTTCGATCGTGCGCATCTCTGTGTTTCCGCTACAATGCGTTATACTAGCAGCTCTTGTCCGCATCTGCACACTACTTTATTTACCGCCCATTTTGCATGCATTGTTTGACTGTTTTGAGTTGAAATGTAAATTCATGCGTCAATGAGGGTTGTTTTTCTTTTTGTTTATCTAAAAGAAGAGATAACAATAAAGTAGTAAGTAGACTTTAACACACCACTGCGTTGCGTTGTGCGCGATCAACTCGAACGTAGCGTGTTATGCTTTTCAATCAAATTTCGTTCGTGAATAATACTTGACAAATATCACCAATCCTCTCCCCGTTGTCGAATTTCGAGCATATTTACATTTTGCATTGGTGTGGACCATTTAAATGTTCAGTGTTTTTTCCTTCTCCTTCTTCTATAAATAACATTGATCTTTTGCGATGCAGTGGCTTTGCTTTCCCAAATAGTAGTTTAATATTAGAGGCTAGATTTTGAACGATATTTTCTTCTCTTCATTAAAAATTTCCATTCATTGTTTTACCAAATATTACTGATCGAACGTAAAAAAAAGAAAGCTATCAAAGCAATCGTCTCAAAAAAAGGTTAAACAACTTCGATCTATTGATCGATCGATTAGCTAACACAAATGGACTGGAACGTGGCCAACGGTTTTTCTCAACCCTACTACGTCGGGTACGTAATAACGCTACATAAAATTCTAAGAGTTTGAAAAACTGAAGCATGATAAATGTGCCTTAAATATCACGCGACGCGCCATTCACCAACGCAATCATATAATTATCATAGGTTTGTTAGCTGTGGCCAATATTGCCGTTAGTTCAGCAATCTTAATCTGCTCTTGCAGTAGGTACTGCAATTGCTCACCACGTAAACTATAGATCGTAAGAACGCTTTTTACTACATCGCGATTACAACATTAGATATTCTACTTCAACTGAAACTGGTCTGCTGCAAATTACTACAATTCATTCGCGTAAGAGAACTGATGTGTTTTTCGTCTTGTCTAATTCCTAAGAAACGGAACGTCCCGTCACCTTGCTCTTGTTAGCTCCTTTGTTCACTGTTTCAATAGCGTTGGTAGCAACAATCCAGGATACGGTAATTTGAGAAAAAGCGGATTGATCGTAGGTCATATGTATATCACACACACACGCACACACGCACGCACGCACAAACACACTCACATACATATATGTATATTTACAAAACTCCATCTGCAAAAGGAACACGCGCTGCTACCAATCCCAGATGATTTATCTGACGGGACGGTGAGATGTTTGGCTTCACTTGGTGGGCGGTCCCGTCTGGAATGGGCTGAGCACAGTGACGGCCGCCGCCTGGGGTGTCGCTAGTACGGCTGAAACAATGAGAAAATCATCCACTTTAATACCCTGATAAACCGTGTGTAAACATTTCATTTGCTTACCGCCATATGGTGCTTGAAACATTGGATAACCAAGTCCAACATGGGTGTGATGGTGTGTGTGCACATGGCGTTGAGGGGGCGGACTTCGAGCCCCGGCATTGCCTCCACCGCTGGAACTGCTGCCACCGGTGGAAGATTGTTGCTGGGAATTGGCAGAGCTACTGCCGCCGGTATGATCTTTACCCTGACCGTCGCCAGGGTTACCGCCGTTACCGCTGGCACTACCATTATTTGCTCCAACGGGACCACCACTGGCACCGCTGTTACCACTATTTACATTACCACTGCTCCCACTATTGCTATTCACTGTTGTCCCTGTAACGAGAATGTAAGATTTTGGTGGTTTTTTTTTACAACTGTGGTAGAATTGTTTTATAATTCTTTGAAGTTAAGCGAACAAACGAGAGTATGTTTTGCAATTACGGTACAATTTCAAAAGTATCGATTTCAAGAATTATCCATACAATCGCATTTATTATCATTCTAACGATTCGTCAGCGATATCCGAAAGCATGCCTTATTTGCAAAAACAAATGGGACGAAAGAGAGGCTGCTAAATATCATCATGCTCGCCTTGTACAGGGCTTACACTACGGACTGACATTTTCACCATGTAAGCAACCGGACGATCTAAATCCTTGCTACAGGAAGACGCAGTCCAACACACTCCCCAACATTGAACAGATTTTGTGTTCGCGACGTTTTACTTAATGCAATTGAAAGTATTGGTAAAAGTGGTATAAGTTATGTTTCTTTAAGTTTATTCTCTTTGCTTAACAATCTATTTCAATTTTTCCAAATGCAATCCTTAGCCAGCATATGATATGCACAAGTCGACTGTCGCTATTAAGGTCTACCGTGCTCTCACAATAATAAAAAAAACGAGCAAACTAATCTCAGTATAGCATTAATTTGTTACCTTGCATGTGATTCCCGGACGAAGGAGGTTGCGATGATTGCTGCAATGGTGGTGGCCCACCACCACTCCCACCACCACCACCGCCACCACTAGAATTAGATGATTGTTGTTGAGCGGCAGCAACTGACTGTTGTTGCTGCTGCTGCTGTTGCTGTAAAGACAATCCTGCGCTACTACTGTTTGGTGGAGGAATGCATAGATTAGGATTTTGGCAACCGGGTTGCTGCGAGAGATTGGGACTTGATACGCTTACTTTAACGCTGTTGCTGGTCGGGCTTTTCATTGCGCGCTCGCTAAGCTCGTGTATCTTGTGTGAGTTGTAGTACTGACTGGCATGATGCTGCAGCAGATCAAGCGCTTTCGTACTCTGATTCCGCGACAGATCCTCGGGCGGGTGATTGAAGCGCGGTATTTGCAAATGATAGGGTGGCGCACTATACGGCGCAGTGGAAACCAACATCTGTCGGTACATTTGATGGTTTGGATCGAACCCGAACGGAGAGGCGCTCATATACAGCGACGGTGAATAGTACTGGGAGGTTGGCGGTGGCGGTGGGCCTTGCGTTTCCATCGTCGGTTTCTGACCCTCCTGTTGCTGCTGCTGCTGTTTGATTTTCATTGCGCTTTCTTTGTCCTCCTGCTTGATGCTTCCACTGCCACTGTCGGAGCCTTTCCCCATTCCTTTACTGCTTCCTCCACCGGATGAGGACGACGAACCGGTCTGTCCCGAGGAGGATTTGGAACCTTTTCCCGAACCCGGCAACGATTGTCCATGCAATCCTGATTGCTGCTGCGATTGCCCGTGCGATGATGGTGAATGCGGCTCATCCTTTGGATTAAGACCGGGCGGAAGCCCCGGTGGCCCTCCCGGATGACCTGATGGTGGGGGATTGCCACCTACCCGTCGTTGATCAGTGTAGCTGAACATTCTATAATATTGATACATTGGGAAAGGTTGAACAAAAAATTAGTTTGAGTTTTTGTGTTTGGTTTCGTTCAACTTTTACGTACCTTCGAAGATCCTCCTCTCGAGACGCTGGGATATGGGACGGTGGAGGACCTCCGGGTGGTGGGCCTACACCGAGCCCATGTCGGAACATGCTACCATACGGACCCAGCGATTGCGGTGGCAGGGATGGCGGTTGTTGATTTGGACCAGCTTGTTGAGGATCTTTAGGATGAATACCGGGGCCGTGTAGCGATCCGCCGCCACTTCCACTTAGGCCTGGTTCAGTCTTTATATCTTTCGTAGATTCCGATTTTATGAGTTTTGAGGCCATGAGCTGCAAACGATATGAATGCATTTGGTATAAGAAAGGATCCTGATTTTGTCAAACATTACTTCAGTTGAGCTAATTATTTGCACTCACCGGTGATGCACCCAGTTTGCTGTACTCGCTAGGACTTTGGCTCTCTTTTAACCGTTCCTCCTTGACCGTAATAACCGGACTATGCTTTGATTCGTCCGATATTACCGATAGCTGACCGTAGCCAGCATCGAGCCCGGGATAATTATACCCGGGGGGTACATAGCTGAAAGGATGAACCATTAGATCAGAAACCATGTCGGTGGGCAAAGGTGATGTGAACCCTGTACAACATAATAATACACTCACCCATAAGGATAGTAATGTGACAGTACTTTGCCACCCGGTGGCGGAGGAGGACCAGCGCTCAATATCGAACCGTCCTTCACATCAGCTGCCCCTGCAAGTGACGGTAATCCAGCAGTCGCGGACGGGTTCAGCATAAGCCCTCCGGGAGTGCGAACACCCTCCGGCCCTGTAGGTGGACCGGCTGATGCTAGCGATGGCGGAGGGGGTAATCCAGAGGATGGAGGTTGCGGCTGATGCAATGGATGCTGTGGTGGTCCTGTGTTGTTTGGTTTGTTCATAAGATCCAACGGCGGCTCTTTATTTTTGCTGTACTCGAGCGGCCCTCCGGCAGCAGAGACTGCTGAGGGTGCAATGCTAGTTGCGACACCGTGAGGTAAGGGAACCGGACCGATTGGAGGTGGCGGAGGAGGTTTGTTTGAGCCAAGGTCTGCAGCCGTAGGGAAGTACGGACCACCGGGCGGTGGCGGTGGAGGTGGTTGCTGATGGGGCAGTCCTGCGTAGTATGGATAAAGACCATAGCTGGAGAGTGGCCCCAAAGGACCGCTGGTGCTAGGATTACTGTTGCTGGCGTTGTTTACGGATTCAGCTGGAGTGTCGTTTGCTTTTCTTGTGTTTTCTGCCATATGAGATCCTTTTGATTTTTCTAGAAAGATTGCAAAAGCAAGAATATAAACGAACCATACAGAATTGTCGACATCATCGATTATAAGGATAAAAACTGGGGTTTCCCATGTCGCTTTCCAATGTAAACATCATTACAGGGTTTACCCGGGTCGTTGACTTGGAAAATCACGTAACGGTATTCCCCGATCGATATACGCTATTAATGCGAACCGGAGGCAATAGCGTATCTCGAATATTAGCGTTAGTACAATTTTGAAGTTTTCAGTCAAATTATAGCTAATTTTCGTATAATTTAGCTTGAAGTGGTTGGTTTTAGCCACTACATTAATTACTTGATCTAATTTTAACTGAAGATTACATTTTTATATCTTTTAAAATGGTTTTTTAAAATTCGATCAAAAGGGAATTTATTTTGCATTTGACATTCGATGTGTCAAATTAGTACAATTTGCTCAAATAACTGTCAAATTTAGAAAATAGCGTATAGCGAAATCGCCTACATCGAGTATGGCGTATATCATAGAATTAGCCGCGTGCAACATGTTTTTCGACAGCTGTCACATATAACATCTGCATCACAAAACATTTTCAGCTTTTCGGAATGGTTTCCAACACATCACAAAAAAAATACTGTTAAACGCAGTTAAGCTTCTGGCGTGTTGAAAATCTTGTGGAAGAACTGAAAAATGATAGTCATGCAAATATAACATTCGACAGCTGTTTTTCAACGCGTGCGACGTGTTTTTCAACAGCTGTCACAATACAGTTTCATATCTTTGGATTGATTTTCAACACAACACACAAAAAAACCTTCAAACGCTGTTTAGATTTCGGCCTGTTGAGAATCATGGGGAAGAAAAATTATTCTAATCCAAATACAACATTTGTACTAGCTATTGGAATACATATCGAGCGCGGTGATTACAGGGTTTTCCAAGTCACTTCTTAAATTGCACAACATTTCAGGATTTTCAAAGTCACTTCTTAAATTGCACAACATTTCAGGGTTTTCAAAGTCACTTTCAAATGTGTACATAATTATTCATCGCCTCAAAGATGTTTTTCAACAACTGTCAAATGGTGTATTAGCTTCATAATAGAATTTAAGTTTTTATACATGATTTTCAAAACATCACAAAGAACTTTCAAACGTACTTTAGCTTGAAACGTGTTGAAGAACTGAATGTGCAAAAACTGAAAAATCATTATGATGCAAATACAACATTTGAAAAACGTCTTTCGGGCGATGAATACATGCTTTTCCAAATCAATCTCCTATGTGCACAGCATTATTTATCGCTTGCAAGATGTTGTTCATCAGCTGTCACGCGTTATATTTTCATCACAATAAAATTTCAATTCTTCCACATGATTTTCAACACATCACAAAGAACTGTCAAACACAGTCCAGCTTGCGATGTGTTAACATCATGCGAAAGAACTGAAAAATGTTAGTCATACAAATACAACATTTGACGTCTGTTGAAAACCATCTTGCAAGCGATGAATAATGTTGTGCACATTGGAAATTGACTCGGAAAAACCCTGCAATGCTGTTCAGAGTGGAAAGTGCCTCGGTAAAATCAGAAACTGAGATTCTATTTCGTCAACTTGTATTTCTATTGCTTTTTCAGCATTTTTGTATGCTGTTAAAGTAGAAAAGTGACTCGTTTGGGTAAAACCTGAACAGCAAACGTTTCGAGTACAATAGCAATTGTGCTTCGTTTAAATGGCCTTTGCGAATTCAATGCTCTAAACACTGCACCAAACTTACCTCCTGCTCCCATGGGCAAATCCGTAGCATCAGTAACGGGAGTGGAATCATCGCTAATATCACTGTAAGCGGGACTCTGAACGTCCTCTGTGCGATTGCCCGCGGATGCAGCCATTGGGTCAAATTCGGCGTTGGTAGAAGGACCGGGCGATTTGCGACTTTTCTTTTGCTTTGCGAAACCATGAGGAGTTTTATGTGCTGCAAATGATAAGTAAATATTCGTATTTTATAATTCATATCATCGTTTCATTTACAAAAGAAGCAATCTTACCATCCACTGGTGTAGAAGGAGTTGTTGGAGCAGTCGACAGCATTCCCATACCAACGGCCGGCGATCTTGGTATTGCAACTGAACCTGCCGCGCTGCTAGCATTCATTACTCCAGTTGTTGTTAGGTTTGATTCCTCATCTAAAGCGGAAAGCAATAAACAGAGAGAGACATGCACAAGTTAATTATGGGATTCTTGTCTGATGTCATACTTATTCTTACCATTGAGTGTAGCCGAACCTCCGTCAGTCGGTGCCTCTGGACCACCACTGGCGCCATGTCTGTCAGGGTCTTGCGGTTCATTTGTGCCTACAGTGCCCGCCGTTACGCCAGACGTTGACATTTGATCAGCGGATGAGGACTGATGCAGTAGCATACCCGTTGTGTCCTGAGAATTAACACCACCACCACCACTGTTTCCATTGTTGATTGTGTTGGAATTGTTGGGGCCAAGGGATTGTTTAGATGCTAAATTTTGTTGTGACAATTGACTAGACATCGTTGAAATGCAGGAAGCCGAACCAGACACTGATTGTGATGGTGATGGGGTAGATGAGGATGTTGCTATGGCAGAGCTGGAGCCTGATCCACCGGTCGTGGTAGACAGGGCCAGGACGAGTTCACTGTTGTTGCCCGTCGCAGACGAACCTCCGGCGGCTGCAGTGGGGAGAGCTGTGCTGGCACCGACGGCCACGGACAGAGGTGACGGGGCGGTATTGTTGGTTGTCGGCGAAGGTGCTATTCGTTGCGGTGATTCTGGTGCTTGCAATGAATCCTCATCCATGGAAGAGGCACTGCCTGCGTGTGCATGGCTCTGATGGTACTTCAACCCGTTCGCGTGCTTGTACTTTTTGCTACAGTCTTGCTCAGGACACTCTAGCAGTACCGGTGAAATTGCACAGGCTGCGGTGCTGCTTTTTGCTTTTTTACACGCCGATCCGCCGGCAGTTCCGCTACCGCCACTGCTCACCTGAACATTTAATCCCGTCACGAGATTAACGATCGACGGGGAGCCACCCGTGTGGCCGCTACCGTCTCCGCTGGATGCATTGTTAAAACCACTTCCTGCGTTGCCGGAGGAGTTGCTTCCGATATTTACAGACGCCGAGTTTATCACATTATTGCTCATGGTGTTCTGCGCACCATTGTTACTACCGGCCCCACCGGAACCGCTGCCACCACTGCCCGCGCCTAGCGGGGAAGGAGACTCGTCCTTTGATTTGCGTTTTTCTGCTCGCGGCGGAAGAAATGCTACTGGTGACGTTGAGGGTGTATTGCTGGCACCGCCCAGCGATCCTCCATTGTTGGCTGTTCCAAGAACATTTGCACTGGCAGTGAGCGTTGGTAGTTTGGATGCTCCGGTTGCACTTGCCGCGTTCGTCTCGATTATGCCTCCTCGTCCTCCTCGTCCTTTGGAACCGCCGTTCCTTAACTTACTGTGCATCTGTAGGTACGCAAGTCAAAAATATAGAATAGATTAGATACTGATAAGCTTGTACACCAGTAAACTTTTTTCCCCACAACATTCAATGATTATAAACCAATGAAGACCGTTTGTTTCTTTGCCACCGTTCAAACCCAACACAAAATTATCTTTAAATTTGCCTACCGAGCTACGAGTCTCCGTGAAATTGCTAAGATCGTTCGTTGGCAGCAAAGCTGAGCTTCGACCTCTTTTGCCTCGTCCTTTCGGTGTCCTAGAGTCCAATTCCTCGGTCGGAGAATCACAAAACCTAAGAAAAATAAACCATTTAATGGATAATTTAATTTATTTTGTTTGGCATTGTAATACGCAAAACATACCTCGGAGGCGCCCAATCATGTTTGGTGCAATCAATCAACGTTCCAACGTAAGTTTTTCCCCGCCAAGTAACGTTCACCACTAGAACGCCACCCTCCGTTTCATGCCATACGATACCCTCCAGCGTGACAGATGTGCCCGGTTCGCAGGGACCCAAACAGTCCGGCTCCGTTATCGTGCCGACGGACGTGCCAACACACACGTCTACCATTTCCTTCTTGTCGCCCTTGTGACGCTTTGCGGGGGGCGGGCTTGAACCACTTTTATCGTCGTGCGTTGACAGAGCCGCCGAGAGATTGGGCGATGATGCGGTACTACCCGAGAACATTCCTAGAACGAAAAGAAATGCAAGATTGGTTAGTTGTCATGTATCATTAACCTGGCGGCTTCCAAGATTTCCCATACCCATCACGTTTGCCGTACCCGTTCCGGATCCTTCGCTAGCGGTTCCAGCCATGGAGCCAGCCTGCAATTGAGCTTTCAGCACGCCGGTAGCACCGGTATGGATGTTGTTCGCATTGCAAATGTTGCCTGTTCCTGTACCGGCTATACTACTGCTGCTATTGGTATTATTTCCTCCGGAATTATGTGTTCCTGCGTTTGCTACATTTAGATTCAATAGCTAAAATTTTTATGTGAAGTAAAATAAAGCGTTATAATGGACAGACATCATTAATAGATGATCATATGTTATGCAATTAGTTTTACCTTATTGATATCCTTTCCCAGTACCGGTGGACCAGGAGCGTTCGGAGTGCTTGTATTGCTTCCTGCGTTCGTACCCGTACCAACACTGGAATGACAAAATGAAAGCAAGAACAAATTTGTAAATAGTTTGCTAATGCACCAGAACACACAAATATAAGGGGAATTTTGTAGCAAATTTAAATAGTATGTACATTCGTTCAAATGTAAATATGATCCAAAACCATATTAGAAATGTTTCAAGCAGCAGTGGAGGATGTGCGCAGTTGTGTTTGAATGTGTTAATACGATTGTCGTTTTCAAAAATCCCGAGTTTCGAAATTTACCTTAAACTTCCCGGAATGATGCCTCCCGCGCCTAATCGATGTGATGCGCCGAGGGATATGTTTCCGCCACCGCCAAGATCGCCACTATTGCTTCCAGGCTTGGCATAAATGCACGATGCACTTGAGCACGGCTGCTGCTGTAGTAACCCGTTGACTTGTGCATCATGATTGACGACGCATACGCAGCCACTGCTCGTCGCGGATCGACTATTATTCAACCCGCTCGAACCAATGCTGCCATCCACGGAGCCACCGGCAGCCCCCGATGCTCCTTGATGCTGCTCGTTTTTGTCACGCTGATTGTGGTGTGTGGTTTTATCTTTCCCCTTGTCTCTCCTGTGACTACTGCTACCACGCTTGTTTGAACTCTGTGCCGGTTGTTGCTGGTGCTGCTGATGCTGCTGCTGGGACTGTTGCTGCTGAGAGGTAAGCATACCGGAGCTCAGCTGCTGCTGCTGGGCATTGCTGTTGCCGCCCGTGTTGCTGCTACTCCCAATCGTTCCACTGTTGGTGGACTGTGATGAGTGTTTTTTGCCGGAGTTACCCAGAACGATACTTCCACCGCTAATGCTAGTGCTGCTCCCACTGCCGCCTCCACTATTACCGGCCGTGTTGCCACTGTTACTCAGCGCCACATTGCCACTGTTACTCCCGTTGGAAGCGTTACTGTTAACGAGCGCATTGGCACAGTTTACTCCCGTGCCGCTGCCCGAATGTCCGCTGGCTGTTGCATTCAACCCAGAGCTCAGCACTCCTCCAATTCCGCTTCCAACAACGCCACCCACTCCGGAGATCGTTCCTCCGCCTCCAGCTATACCCGTACTGTCGGAATCAGTCGTTAAATGGCCACCCGCTGAAGCACCGCTGTTGGCGTTCAGTGGTGTGCCTGCCATAGTACCAGCACTCGTCAATGATCCGGTGCCTACCAAGGCCGATGTGGTCATGCCAGTAACACCGGTCGTGCTGGTAAGCGCGGTAGACGCTCCGATACCACCGGTGCCGACACCCGCACCACCCCCACCACCACCAGTACTTAACGTGGCCGTTGTGGCTGTGGTGCCGTTTTGATCGGACTTGACAATCTCGTGCTTTGCTTCGGACGTTTTCGTGCCCGGCTTCGTGCGCTTGATCTTCATCTTTAGCCCCTTATCCAGGGTTGCTTGGTGGTCAACGGACAGTTTGGTCGTTGACTTGCTACCCGAGCTGCTGGTGGTCGAAGACATTGTTGTGGTATTGCTGTTGCTACTATTACCACCGCTACTGCCGCTGCTTCCAACCACCCCGGGCACACTGCTGGCGCTAGCGGATGGTACGCTCTGTTTACTGCGACCGCTGCTCCCTACGAGCGTATGCGTATCGCCACGGGAACCAGCACTATCAATAGTATCGATACCCGGATGGGATCTTATTCCCTGCCCTGCTGCAGATACTGGCGCACTGCCCACTGTAACGGGGTTGACAGGCAATGCCGGTGTAGCTGAGCTACTGGTAGAAGAATTACTGGTGGTACGAGTTCTACCCTGCGTCTCACCGACTTTCTCTCCTGGGCTCGTACTCGTGCTGGTATTACTTCCACCACCACTACTGCTACTGCTGCTGCCGCTGTTGCTGCCGCTGCCGCTGCTGCTGCTGCTGCTGCTGCTACTACCGCTCAGCTGCTGTTGTTGCTGCTGTTTATGACGATGATGGTGATGATGATGGTGGTGGTGATGATGGTGATGGTGATGATGATGTCCCTTTGAGCTACTGCTACCACCAGAGCTGGCAGTGTTTCCTGCTCCGCTTCCTCCTGCTGAGCTTTTTTCTCTGGTATCACTGGAACAACTGACTGCGCCGGATTTGCTACCCTTTCCCGAACTATTGCCACTGCGTGACTGACCGCTGTGAGTAGTCACTCGCGTAATTGCTGACGCGGACTCACCACCACCACTGGTTGATAGAAACTGCAGCACACCACCAACTGTAGTCGAACTGCTGCTGCTGCTGCTGCTGCTACTACTGGATTGCGGTTGACTCTGCTGTTGCTGTTGTTGCTGCTGCTGCTGCTGCTGCTGTCTCTGTTGCTGCTGATGCTGGTTTGCACCAGTCTTTTCAATGTCCGCGTCTAAATCGATTATCAAATCTCCGATACCGACGTCCCACTCGTTATCGTCGTCAAAGTTGGAGTCTTTTATATCCGCTCCGGACGACGTCGCTGGTGAGGAGGAGGGTGCAACAGTCGGCACCACGCCAACAGCACCGGTTGCCGCTGCTATCGGGTTATAGCTCCCCCGGTCGGAATCGGCGGACGCCGGCCGATCTACGGACCCCGAATGGTGCTGAAGACGCTGCGGGTGAATGATCGCCGCCACGTGCGCTGCTATCGGTTGGTTGCCCTTACTGCCGCTAAATTTATCGCCGCTGCCACTGGCAGCGTTGCTGTCACTGCCAATACTGCTCTTACTACCGCTAAGACTAATAATGTTGCTTCTACTACTGCTACTACCGCTAGTGCTGTTGCCTCGAGTGCTGTTGCTGTGGCTGTTGGCGCCGCCGCTGCTGCTGCTGCTGCTGCTACCGCTACTTGTTAGATTATTAGCTCTTTCGTTATTGCTATCAGTTCCTTGATTCATTAAGACCACCTTGTTTTGGTGGTGGCTGCTGCTGTTCGCCTCGTTGCGACTCATTGAATCCATGCAGTGAAAGAGTGCGGGGCTTCCGCCACCAGCGGGCCCATCAACAATCTTTGCCACCGGTTTGGTCGGGTCACGTTAGCGGTGGCGTCAAAAAGCAGAGATAACGCAGAGCTGCTGGGTGCTTTACGGACAAATTGTTCCTGCACGTCCACCGGCGATTCGGTCGTTCTTTGGAAGTTTTGTTCGCTTAAATCGCCTTTCGTTGTTGAACAGTCTGCGCGGGAAATCGGGACGAACGATGACGACGACGATGATGTTGGAGCAATAGAGCACGGGTAACGAGGACAACTATGATAGCCGACTACTGTTTGGCAAAGATTGCAGTTTTCTAGCAGTTGCACAATAGTTTCGAAGGGCCACGGCCCTTGGGCCAGCAATACCATTTTAATCTACAAATTAAGAAAAGAAGAAACAAAATAATACATCATTCATTAGTTAAGTATTTAAACAGCAATTAATTAGTAGCAACGGTATTAATTCCATCAGTTAACATAACGTTACCATTACTATCTCTTCTAACACTTTTACACTATTGCACATGTTCATTTATATATTTGTATGTTTTAACCCTTTTTGCTTTCAACCGTATTAATTTTAAAACTAAATTCATGATCTTCATTCGTTAGCACGTCACAGTCTGTAACAAAACTCTCTAATAGTTTCGCGATTTAGATAAATGGTTTAATGCGCACTAACCAATTATCTGTTTGTAGCAATTAGTTTTATAAACCGTACCAGAACAGAATTAATGTTTAATACCATTCTAGATTAATTGTAGCTACTGATTGGTATGCGCATCATGAAACGTAAGTGACTAATTCATTCTTCCATCATCTTGTTCCCTCCCTGTCGATCAGCATAATTATGTCGCACTATGTAACATAATGATTAACCGTGAATGCATGCGTAACTCTCATCATCGCGGAAAGTTGAGCACAGCAGGACTGGATGGACGCGTATTAGTAATGACAAACACACAGCAGCACCACCTTCCGCACACACGCACTCATACGCAAAGCTCGCATTTTCATCCATGCCACACGGCGGTGCGGTGAAAATTCATGCATCTTCCATGTTCGCAAACACGCAGCGCAGCAATGTTCTGCCGCTCATTCTGCGTGGAAATGTCTCCGATTAACCACAATTGCGGAAGGGACCGGGTAGGTTGAATCTCGGCCGAACAGGCATCTCAAAATAATGATGGTTTGTCGTTCAGTGGCGGAGTAGAAAAAAATCCTATCCATCCATCTCTACACCACAGCGGTCGTCGGGTCAGACCCTTTACAGGATACGCAGAGGAGGCTTACAGAAAACGTAGCATAAAACAGTGCTTTTCTGTCATGCACACATCTACACAGGATGGTCCCAACACTACTTCGTGTCCCCGCGGTATTATCGCGTAGCGGAACCCATCGCCCGTGCATGCTATACCGCATCATACCACTACTACTACTACTGCTGTTGCTGCTACTGCTGCTGTTCGAGCTGCTGCTTGCTGCTGCAAAACAACGCACATACACACACGCGCACACAGCTATGCTCGCACCTATCAATCTCGCCTGCTCTTTCCCGTGCTCGCTCTCTTTCTCTCCCGCCCTGCTGCGCGCTGCTCTTTCTTCTTCGCTCTTCGTGACAACTTTTTTCTTTTTCAACCAACTTCCATTTGTGCGTAGCAAACAAACAACATTAGAATTGCCAGTCCCCCCTTTCTTCAAACACCAACACCGCTGTGTGTGTGTGTGTGTGTGTGCGGGGCTGGATTGGACGAACACTGGCCGAAAAATCACGCACGCTTGCCAATTGCAAAAACACTCAAGCCGAAAGGGCAGCGCTTAAGAACGATCCCATACTTATTAATTACAGCCGAACGCACAGACTTTGGGGCCGAACAATTTGCCGTGATTTTCTTGCTGTCAGAGGCAGAGTGGCGGCAGGAAGTGAGGAGGCCCCCTTTCTACGCAAAGGAGACAACCGCACACACGCGTACACACACACGCACGATTTTGAGACGCATTTTTTAACCCCTCCCGACCCAAACGCACCTTCAGCACCATCAGCAAACGTTTCGGCAATCGTTCCGGTACACTTTGGCGAATGTTTTGCCTACATTACATGCACGTTTTCGCCCTCAAAAGTCATTCATTCTGAAAACCTTCAATCAAACACACACACACCCCCTCCCGAACCAAAGTGACGCGTTAAACTGTGTTGTAATAAAAATGGATACCCGTGCATTCTATGTTTCTGTTTTCCTTGTACAAACACGAGCGGCCTGCGCTCACTAACACACGCGTACACGCGCGTGAGTTTATACTGCACGCCGGCCGGGGTTGAAACTTGCTGCTGGCCAGCGCGCGCGATACCACACCATGGGGCGGCCGTGTTTTACGTTATCGGTTTGTGTTTTTTGGGTGGTTTGGCGGCCAGTTGGGCGTTGTGAAAAATCAACAGTCTGTCCAAGCGCTGCTCGAACGCTTCTAAGCTGATTTAGCACATGTAATTAATGCACCGTTCTGGGAAGTGTTTCTGCTGTCAACGGCTTTCAATCCCGATTCAGAACACGCTCTCCTTGGATTGAGATTGAATAACATACAATCAAACAAGTCCGGAGAGACGACTCCGGGGAGTCGTCTCGCTCAATTGTCTTTCAAACGCACACACACACACACACACACACACACATACATACAGGGGTACAGGGTGTCTCTGAAGAACCCTTCCCGCTGTGTGTCCTTTCCGTTCTTGTGGAGATCAGAGGGAAGTAATGTAAATTATTTGACATTGGCGTCTTCTCTTCACTATTGTTCTCTAGTGCGTTGTGAAATACGATCCTCCTTCCCCTCCAATACACACACACAACACACACACACACACACACACACAAACAAACACAACACACAGAAAGCATGTCATGCAGAATTCATTGTTCAAAGGTGACACACAATTGGGTCTTAATCTCATAAATACTTGAGACGATGATTTTTGTTTTGAATCGTGATCAGAATTCCGAGAACTGTTACGAGAGAAACAATGTAATAATTACACATCGCACATAGCGCAGTGTAGATGAAGCAATATTTACATTAAAAACACATGCAATTTTATAACATCATCAACATCTCATCTCAAAAGTTTTCTAATCAAAAGAATGTTTCCATTATTTATAAATTACTATGTTTCCAGACTACAAAAACAACAGATAACAGCAACTCAAGAAAAGAAAATCTACACTACTTTTTCAAGCAATGCCTTCACTTGAATACAGCGTCAAAATAGTCTTGGTATATGCTTTTTTTCTATGATATGAGGTTATACTGAACCCAACAACAGGAAACGTTTGCTTAGCTTACCTCTAAATGATAGATGAGTATTTTATTTACTGATTTTATTTCACATCATATAATCCATTAGCCACAGTTTAATCCAGTTTGATGTTTCGCTCCCCTATTCTAACACTCCCACTTTATGACATAGATCACGTTGTTCTTCGTCGAAATGACCGTGCATTGATACCGATTAATATTATGATTTGGAAACATTCCCATCTCACACCAAGCCGGACATTGACGCAAGATAGGCTGGAATGATCTCGGTTTTGCCGTTTTTGTTTCACACTCCGCAAACACAACCGGCGGGCCGGGCAGGCGGGCTGCTGCTACACGACGACGGACGGCCCCGCTACACACTGCAGGAAGCTGACAGGATCAACGATGCATACACATAATACGCGCACGCACACACGCACACACTAGCACGTCCTCGAGCAGGCAGAATACGCGCGTACACAGCACTCACACACACACATGCACACGCACACATCAATTTTACACTTGCATCCTCCCTTCCACCTCGCCCAGAAGCTATTATATGACGGGCTACACTTCTTCTTCTTCTTCTTTTGCTTCTTGCTCTCTGCGTTGACTTTTTTCTCATGGGAAGAAGGCTCACCGATCCATGCAAAATTTCGCTTTTCGTCTGTGCGACGGTAGCGTTTTCAAAGCACACAATCACACACACACATACACACACACTCACGCACAGTTCTAAATTGGCCAAGAACTGCACTTTTCGCTAGAAAATGTTACGCGTAACAAGGCTAGATGTGGGGGGCGCGTTACGGACACGGGCCTTTTTTTTTTTGCTCACACACGCTCGCACAGATCCTTTACCGCAGTGTCTCGCTGTGACGGAAAAGTGCACCACAAACGAAGACGATACACATTCGACGGTGTGGAGCACAAAATCGATACACCCAAACACTGCCAACGCACACGACACCGACAATTTCCGCTGTAGCCGTGCGACTACCGTTCCTGGTGCGTTCGATTTGCTGCTTTATTCAGTCATTTTTGCACTCTTTATTTACGGCTTGAAAAATTACCGACGGCCTAAGCTCATGGGCTATACAAATATGGAGGAAGGAATCCTTCTTTGCACTTTGGTCCATCGTGATTGACATGTCCCGCACGGCAAGGCGAGGGTTTTTGACGTTCGAAAATAGCTGCATCTCGCTCATTTTCGCTAGCCGTCCTTTGAAAAAAAACGTAAACAAACTCGGCGGCGATGTGAACTAGAAATGCACAATTTTGTTGATAATTTGCATTGAAATTAATTGCAATTTAGTGCAAATGTTATTAAAATTAATGAGTAAGGATCGTAAGAATGCTGCGCAACGCCGTTTAAAGTGGCCGCTCGCCCGCAGCACCGCAAGAATGTGACCAGGGATGTTACATCCGGCGCCATGTAAGTTTTGTTACGAAATGCTTAAGTATCAGATTAACAACGGGTGCTATTCTTCACCTTGCAGATACACAAAATATGCAGCTGTGCGACAAGAGTGCCCCACTGTAGGAGATGTTTTGGAAGAGGCAGGTATGTTGTATTGGATCGGTAGTGTTACATGGTACGCTTATCCGGATGTGTTTATTTGTTATTCCACCCGTATTGTCAACTGTGTGGCGGAACAAATCAGGCGCTGCGGCACCACCTAAAAGAGATTTTGGTGTGCCAGGAGAATATGGGTACCCAAGTGCCACAAACCCACTAAACGACCACTATACGGGTTCTAAACGACTCAAGCTCTCAACCTAAACGAAATATAGAAAGACTTTGTTTAGCAGACGGCAAACGACTCATGCATTCTAAAAATAGCAAAAAGCTGGTGGCGCCATCTGTTTGTGGGATACCCAACCAGTGGGAGCTTCCTCGCTTGGAGAGCTTTCTCATTCCCTCTGTACTGTTGTATGGTTTTGCATTGAAGTTATGCATCGCTAGAACTAGAACGGCGATACGATTGTTTAAATACTAAACTCCAATGTACACCACCAGCACTGAAGCAAATGAGATTAGAGTAATGGTCATTGGTGTTGATACCCATGTATCTTGATCACACGACCATTCACATTCATTTTTGCTCGGATAGAAGGCTATATAGATGAATATTAGATATATTAGATGAAACTTGTCGAAACACATTACAAGAAAAGGACAGCAATATAATTATGAGTTGTAATACGCCATCTATTGAGCAAACCAATAAAGTTATGGATCTTTCGTTTTTTTTTTGCTATGGATATTTGATTTTCCAGTCGTTTAAACTTAATCTGTGGCGCTTGGGTAGCTGCCGATATGTTTGATAAGAGCTGCACTCTGTGTTCCGAAAAGTGAAGCGTCATTACATACAGCTATGTGCATGCTTTTCGTTACATATTTGCCTCATCTTCTTTTTAAATGAACTGCTTACGGTTGAGCTCATCTGTTCGCGATATTCAAGTGTTGCAGCTCCGCCAAATTCAGCCCTCGAGCTTGCTGTGCGATTCTGCGCAATTCTGTGCGATTCAAGCACCCTTTTAACAACGCATGCGTCCGCTGTTCAATTAGTGGAAATATCCGTCAAAATATCCGACTCCATCCTTCAATGGTTTATCCTTTTTTCGATACAACATGATCGAGCAAACCGCCAAGTCCAATTCGTTTGAATAATCCGTGAGTAGAAAAAACATGTAAACTGAACTCCGGACAGATGCTTTGTCAAAAAGGTGCTTAAGTGCTACGTGATGTACGGCCTACTGGCATCACCCTCGTTGTGATGTCCGAATCGCCGTTAATTTTAGCAAGCGTTTGGTTCATTCCGCTCCTCCACATGTAATGTTCGTGTATGCCGTCTAACCCGGCGCTCTAGCACCAATCGAACACGACATCGAACATGAAAAATGTATGGGATTTGACATGTTCGATTTGTTGTTTATCAAATCGAACATGTCAAATCCCATATATTTTTCATGTTCGATGTCGTGTTCGATTGCTGCTAGAGCGCTGCCTAAGATGGACCGGAGGACGTGTTGTTTGAACCAGAGATGTGCGAGTCGACCCGCACCTCCCGGACTGGAGCCATTTATAAGCGACCCGGAGTCGTTCGGGTCGACCCGAAAGGTACCAGTGGGTTCAGCAGGTGCAAAAAATCTTAAGGAATGCAGACCCCTTGGTGCAGCGAGATTGAATCTGATCGGACCAAAGTAGTTTCAAGAGCTGACCCGACTCGCTGCACTAATGTGGCAAAGTCGCTTATGTTTTCATGCACCAATCGACACGCACTCGTTGATTCTGACTCAGACCCTACTACACCTGCTGCCCCCACTGGATGGAATCGACCCGACTCCGGAAAATGAATCGTTTGTCCATTAGTTTTAACATGTCCAGAGCATTTGATATGTTAAAACTAGTTGTGGGACACGAAGTGAACTCGGCGGTTGGACTAAGTGGGTAGTACAGTCAGGGGTGGAAGGAGGCAGCCAACAAACTGGAGAACGGTTGACACTCTTCTTGGCCATGTAAACACGGCGTGTTCAACGGTGAATAGACCAGCAAAGAAGAGGAAAAAAGAGGAAGATTTCTCAATGATCTTTACTTTTGATCCTCTTCTATATCTTTTTTCACGAGAAAATTCGTGCTTGCAATTTAAATTGAAATATATAACAAACAGTAAAATTTAACATGGCTCGGAAAATGATATTGCCACCGGAAATGCAAAGCATAGCAGTGTTGCCTGTAGTCTTGGAAAAGCAAAAAGAATTACTGACTGAAGTGGGAAAATCTTCCGGAACCTTGGTACGGAAAAAATCCGGAACCTATTACATGTATTGAAATATCACGTATTACATTCATACATGGAGTGGAGTATGATGATCATGCACGAAACATGTTCATTTTTTTATTTATTAGAGTTCCATTTACACCTATGCTTGTTCGATATAGCTTCGTAACCATCAAACGGCAAGGCACGCGAATGGCTTCCTAATAAATACATAAATAAAAGCATCGTTAAAAGTTAAAATACCGGCTTTCCCCGATTCCCTCAGCGTCAAGATCACCCGCAAATACAGGGTTTCACACTTTATCTCAAGACCGCGGGACCCCTTCCCGAATCTGTCTTAGCCAAAGCCAAGACTGCGGTATGATGCTTGAAAACGTTGATGATACCTGAATTCATCGGATGCAATGCTGAATCTGCGGCACATTTCGGTCAAGGCCTGCCTGTACCCACTTGTGGGCTTGGCTTTCAGTGACTAATTGATTCCCCCCCATAGCAGGATAGTCAGTCCTACGTATGGCGGCGCGGTCTATTTGGGGATTGAACCCATGACGGGCATGTTTTTAAGTCGTACGAGTTGACGACTGTACTACGAGACCGGCTAACCCTGTAAAGACTGAACATAAAAAGCCACCACCGGATCAGCTGATGCAATAGCGGAACATGTATGAGCAAGTGAGACGGCAGAGCGCAGATGCTAGTATGGCACACACATGAAATGTAGGTCCCCGTGAGGTCAAAGAGGGGGGGGGGAGGTAGTGGAGTGTATTTATTTTTTTATCCATTTAATTTTGCCCACCACCGCACATTACCGCGAGCTTTTTGGCTGTCATCTTGAACCCTCAGAAACCCTCGCTCGAAACGTCAAAAACCGTCGCAACGACTTACAAAAAGCATCGCCAGCGAGGGAAAATCGTATCGATTTGGAACGTTGGCGAGTTCGCGAAAACCGGTTTTTGGTCTGCGGGCAGCTGCTGTTTCGTTCATGCGGGCGCAGTTGTTATTCCAGCGCGTATGGTCCATTTACACTAGAGCGAATGAGGGACGCGTGATCGGGGTAGTGTGGTCGGAAAACCTCTAACATTTGTATTGCAAAACTGCGGCACACTTTTTCGAGCACACCATCGCACCCCAGGGACATATAATTTGACGGCATAAATTTTTATTTATTTTTATTTTGAGCACCCACTGTTAGGGGCTTGGAAAAGTAATCTGTAGTGCCTTTTTTTATATGTAAGCAAATCAATAAATGATGCACACTCTTAAAACATAAAATTTGAAATTTCAAAATCCAGGCTGTCAAGCCATATGTCGCTGGGGTGCGATAGTGTGCCCGAAAAAGTGTGCCGCAGTCATGCGATACAAATTTTACAGATCCCGGTATTGTCAACGTTTTCACGTATCGTTCCGTAGTCTTGCGATTGACTCCCGCCGTTTCATCAAATTGTCCCGCAGTCTTGAGTGCTATCGCCAAACCTTGTATCGTTGGAAAAATATTTATTATTGTTCTTTTTACCCGACCGTATTGTTCTTGGAAAAATATTACATCGAGAACAAATTAACTATTTTCTGAAATTGACTAACTCCAAAGAAGAGTTTCAAGTAAATATGCAAATATATTCCATGACAAAAAATCACGCTTTTTAATCTTATTCCAAATGATTCATTCAAAAATATATATAAATGTTAATCAGTAAGGCTTATGACTTTATGAAGCGTGAATGAGCAAATAGAGTTGGCAGGGAATTCGCACTTGATAGATGGGTTGTTTTACGGATTTAGGATATGACGAATAGAAAGGATACAGGGAAAATCATTCAGAAAACTTTCCAATCCAGTCAGAGATATATTGTAAGGATTAATAGCTCGACGAGCACCATCTTCAAAATGTAAGTGTGTGTGTGTTCTGTCCAAGCTCGACCATGCTCCAAGTTCAAGCTCCAACTCGAGACATACAAACCAACTATGTAGATGCCATTCAATGAATAACCCATCTAAATATTAGTGACATTCGACTGTATTGCAATCGCAATAAGAACGATTTGAACATTGAATGATGTAATGTATCATTTAGTTTAAGAATTTGTATTAGTAAAATAAATTAAATATCCTTATTTATTTAAAAAATGAACCATAGTTAGCCTATTATGGACTAAGACGGTCGCTCCCGAATAAAAAAATGGTTAGTTTAAATATTTAAAATGCGATTTATTATTATCAACATATAGGGGTTCCACTACAAGACTACAAAGGCATTACTTTCATTCACTCTTCAAGTACGAAACACGATCAAGATTGTAAATAGGGAATTAAAATAGCTCATCTCCGAATAGCACGGTAAATGCCAGGCTTTATGTTGACGAGCATGTTGTTAAGTTGTGCTAGTTGACGACCGATGTAAGGTCATTAGAATTAATAAATTAGTTAAAGTTGTACTGATCTTTTCCTTAGAAATGGCAAGGATATAATATAGCTTGAATTAGATGAAATTGAATACCATAAGGAGGGAAAGAGGGATACAAAATTATGTTTTGTGTTACGTAGTTCTTGGATGACCCTTAACTTGACTCAGCGAAAGAAACATTATTCCTGCATGTGTGGGAAATCCAGAATCCAGAACATATCTGATCGGGAGAAACTATACCAATGTGAGATTATATCGGTTATTGAACCGGATTATTCGCCGATAATTTTAAGCTTTGTAAGAATATACTCACCCAGAAGTAATAAACATAATAATTATACATAAATAATGGAAACAGATTATTCTGTATAAAAAAAGAATACATATTCGTATTTCAATTCATGTATTTTTCATGTCAAATTACAAGTTTTTACATATATATAAAAAAAACGATAAAAGTTGAGAGAGTCGTACTCTGTTAGAAATGAAAGTCTACGGTTGTGTGTCGGGTAAATTCATGGCAATGTTCGCGTAAACGACAAGTGCTCTTTAATAATGTCCAGCAAAAAAAATGCACATAATAGTGCTCACTATTTTACCAAAAAAAAGTCATAAGTTAAATATCTGTTTCAACATACTGCTTGAACTTTTGGGGGACTACCATAGAAATGGTGTATAAGGATAATTACTTTTCAATAAACTTACTCTAGTATATAATCAGTTCCTTCCCTCTACGACATGAGTCGTCGATAAGAACCAGTTGATCGATGATTAAGGCATTTACCGTTCAAAAACCTTATTATAATCAGCGCATCACCATTCTCCTCTTTCAACGACAGTTTGTAATCATTTTCTCTGACAATGCAAAGTGAGTTTTTGCTGCATTTGTTAAAAGAAAATCTCCTGAATATCTATTCACATTCTTACCCAATTCCAATTGACCACACCACCACATTCGCACATCCCATTGAATCACATAAACGCGCACCGCTACTACGGTCAGTTCTCGACTATGGTGTCTGATTGTGCATGGATGTATCAGGGTTTTTTTATTACATAAATATAGCTCCGGTCCATTACGATAGATGTAGAAACTCTTCCAAATATTGGCTGTTCACCATTCACTGCAGTACAAATTCAGCATGAAACGATTGCTAATATGATCGATTCATTAAAAAGAGCAATAAAATAGAAATTACAAACCAAAACACAAAACAAAACTTCTTAGGTCATACACTGAACTGTAGCAGAACCAAAGTAAAACAACATCAAGTTATTCAGCTTCTATAGGCTAGCAATTATCGACAATTTCAAGTTAAAATTATGTCTTCCCAACTGCAGCCCAGGTGGAGAAGCACCTATTTCCTCCTTTCAATTAGTTTGTTGTCTCGACCGCTAAATAAATAGCTTTTTTTGCCGAATGGCGCCGTTTGCACAAACATTAAGACCTAACGTAAGATGTTAAATCTAATCCGGCAAATAAAAAAAAACCTAGTCCTGGGGTATGTATTAGAGTATACTAATCAAGAAATATATGAATATGCACTTGGTTGGCTGCACGTGGTACAATGTTAAATTTTGAATAAAAATATTGGAATTGGTTGCCGCTCTTCCTCGACTGTTTCCGCTTTACTCGGGCGATTTTTGGTGAAGATGTCTATTCGATGAGGGATGGATTATTATCGGTGCAATGCAAGTGGGTTGATTTGAAAATTGCTCATTTGCTCATTTGAACCGCCGCTTCCACCAGGAGATTCTTGTTGTTGATGGTAGTGAAATGCCGCCAGCGATGGAGTCGTGGTTGAAGACACATCTAATAAACAAAAGAAAACGCCACTCAATTTGCATCGTTCAATACAAATAGAAAAATTACATTGAGAAGTTCAGCCAAAACAGTCAATTCACATCATAAGTCGAGTCTGCGTTTAGGATGGAAAGGATACCATGCCATATCCCCTACACTAACACTACGTTGCGGGATGGTCAATGAATTTCAACACTTCTTGAAGTTGCAACATGCTATTACCTTTGAATTGGATTTACAAAGTAATTGACAGTTTCATTTTTTTTTTGCTCAAACTGTTTGAGATTTCGATTTCCTCGATTACTTTAATAATAATAATAATAATTATTATTATTATTATTATTATTATTATTATTATTATTATTATTATTATTATGACTAAATTACTAATTTACTTTATCATTTATTTACTTCAACGGGAACAGAACAGCCTGATTGACGATTTACCAAGTTACAATAATCATATACCACTACAGTCGCAACTGTAACAGTAATAATAGTAATAGTAATGCAGCAAAAAGCACCTGTATAATAATAGTAATGCAGCTATGTTGAGATGATTGAAAATGAAGTAACATATCACAAAATAGTTTTATAAATCAGCGATTTATAGAATGAAAAAAAACAAGCTTCTGTCATCAAAGGCTATTTAATATTTCTGATAGTGGATCGTGTGTAGTGCTCTACGAAGATGTCAATAATTGTTTCTGTATGCGATGTTATGGTCATCATTGTCATGTCAGTTATTTTGTTGGAAAATTTTGAAAAACCATTATTATATTCTTTGGAGAACTTCTCTACTAAAGTATGGGAACATGTCAGTTTGCTCTGTACAAAGTACATATTATACATACAAAGTACAAAGTACATATTATATTATAGCATACCGTTACTTCCGTTGTGCGGTGGGTTAGGTGTTGATGGCGGCGAGGGAGAGTCGAGCATTATTACTGACGATGAAGGATCTTCTGCAAACATTTATAAAAATAGAAAGAAAAATTTACTATGAATGGATATCCAACTACAACTTACAACCAAAAGAAGGTGAATACAATCAAGTATTATTAGACTATTAATACCTTATATACATTAATAATCACATCAGAACTTCATGTATGAAATAAACTAATCCAATCGATCGTGTGTGTATGTGCAGGTTGTGACATTTTTATCACTTTTAACGATGATTTTTATTCTTAAATACGTTATTTGATTTCCAAGTTTATTCTTTTTTGTTTGTTTCATCCATTTCCACAATAAATTACCACTCATATTCTGCACATATAATAATATATTTTCAAGAATGAAATATAATAATCGATTTGCGGTGTGAGCCCCATCATTATCTAATGTTTTACATTTGCAAATTTATTGATTGGTTTTTTTAAAGACTGTTGTATATCACACAGCACAATTATATCTCTTTTCGATTATTTTTTACATTCGAATAATTCACAACGCTGCTCTGTACCTTTACCATGACTAGTGAATCTTAATTCTGTTCTCACTTTTTAAATGAGCTGGTTTATCATTTTACGAGTCGCATCCCTTAGCGTTGCCTTACCCTATGGGTTAAAGCATATTTCTTTGCACGTCTGTAGGATAAATGCCTTACTAAAGAATAGTTATAAATGCCCCTGTGTTTTATGAATTTTCTTCATCATTATCTATTATTTCCTCACTGATGACAACGCTTTCACTTTCCACGGGTTGTTGTTTATCTGAGTTTGTGAGAGCAGTGGCAAAGGAATGCAAAAAGAGAAAAAAGATGAAGAAATAATCGACAATTAGGCAAACGCAACAATTTGGCACGAGTCGGACGGATTTCTTTGATTTCTGGTTGTGTGCGTGCGTGTGTGTGTTTGTGTGTATGTGTGGTTCCTGACACATAGATCCAAATAAAAAAACTTAGAAAAAGAGCCTCACAGATCTGCTAGGGTTCACCTGCCACATACAGTAAAATCTTGATTACAATTACAATATTGCCTCTGCTTCATATTAAGACAACACAGTTTGAAACATCGAATTGCAGTGCAAAATGTGGTAAAACCAACTAGTGTTGGGTTCATGAATCTTTCGTTGAGAATCATTCATATGAATCTTCAGCGATGAGTGATTCGAATCTCGAATCCTAAAGATTCATGAATCTCAAAAAAAAAAATCTGTAGACATTAATTCATAACCTCTAGAGGAGTATGGTTTTAAAAATATTGAATTTACACGTTCCCATGATATATTGGTTAACTCGCACGACTTAACAACATGCACGTCGTGGGTTCAAGCATCACATGGCAAAACAAACTATCCGGCTGCGTGGTACTTGCTACGAAGTCTCGAAACCCAGTATAGGCTGGCATAACCACCTAGGTTGTTACGCCACGAAGAAGAATAATAAGAAACTCAAGCTCTGAACCTGAATCTTTGGAGACTTATTAATCTCTTGAGATGCATGATCTCAACTGGTAATCAATCCCGTCCGGCCTTTTAGATGCCTACCGATAACAGCCATTCAGAAACGACCTCATTGTCCAATGTGTTAAGAATCTAATTATCATGTATGAGGTACGACAAGTATAACAAAATTAAATACAAACAAATAATAATACAAACGCTGCAACATAATCAATCCAAACTCGTGTTTATCAAAATAATTACAATACAAATGGGATTAAAATACGACAATCGTTAGACGCGTTTGTTCGTTCTCGGCGCTGGTTAAAAAGAAAATTATGCCTTACATACAGAGGTACGCATTCTTTGCTACCGAAATGAACACTATTAAAATGATCGATCTGCGAGAGAGGTTTCTAGAATTCTACGTGTAGTGCCAAATTGATAGACCAAGAGCATAAGAATGTGTGAAAGTTCTATGCTGAAAATATCAAGGGAAAAAGAGCAATTATCTAGGCCAGGGGTCTCCAAACTACGGCCCGCGGGCCGCATGCGGCCCTCGAGAGCCTATAACGCGGCCCGTGATAACTTTATTAAGACTTAAACACACATTATATTAGTTTGATTATTTTAATCACAATTACAATGTTAACTTTTTATGTTTAAAATAAAGCTTCAATAATAGAATGCTGTCAACATTGATACATTCAGTCGGTATTTTCTCATTCAAGGGAAGGTTAAATGTTCGAATATTAGCTAAAGGTGACACCAAAATGGCCCTCAAAACCGATATTTGTAAAGCTATGCGGCCCGCGAAGTGAAAAGTTTGGAGACCCCTGATCTAGGCAACAAAGGGGCACATGCTGATCGCGAATCGTACACTTTGCCGATCTTATTCTTCTTCTTTGACACAATAACCGTTGTTGGGGTCAAAGCCTGCCTATACCATTGATGGGCTTCTTGGCATTCAATGACTTATTGATTACCCATAGCAGGATAGTCAGTCCTTGGGGCACGGTCCATTTGGGCCTTGAACCCATGACTTTGCCAATCAATAGCTTAAAAATCAATCGATCGTTGTTATCGCAAGCGATTGTAACAACAACAAAAAACATGCATAATTGTTCGTCTTATCACTACATACAGTGTAATGGCCTTAAAAATACAATATCCTACACGCCCTACACAATATTTATTGCCCCTGAATGTATTAGTATAATAAAGCGTACGTTTTATGCATTTTTAGAACTTACCGTTCACTTTAGAGCGAGTTACGGCCCCGGCGCTAGTGGATGAGCTGCCTGCCGCAGAAGTCGAAGAGGAGGAAGACGACGATGTAGGATTATTCGAACTTCCAGTACCGTTTGTGCGGGCGCTGATTTTCTTTCGCTTGGCAGGAGCATCGTCGTCAGAGTCGCTGAGCGTCAAATCCACCTTTTGTGCAATAAAGAAAGACATACGGTTTGTCACATACCGTTGCTGTCTTCTCTGTTAACCATTTTGAGATTATATTTACCGTTTCGCTGGAGGTAGTCGTAGACGTTGGTTCGTTTGTCGAGATGACAGAAGTCTGAGATACAATCGGTTTTGGTGGATCCGTCGTTATTACTTCTACAAAACATAAATTATATTAATAACAGATAGTGGTGAAGATAAAATGATGAAACACATTGCATCTCGTTCGGTTGACCGTCAATGATCCGAAGATTCAACAAGTAAACTATACTATCGTATTCACAACGCTTACCAATGTCATCCGATATAACTTCGACCTTTTGCACCGCTTTACTAGGCGATCCATCATCAGAATCGTTTAGCTTAACTCGCGTGCTCCAGGAACCATCCTTGTGGAGTTGGATTTCTGTATCTTCGCTCGATAGTTTTGTCGAAACCAATACCTCTTGGAAGTAGCTGTTATGGACATTAAAAGCATACATTATCGTTTACGCAAACAAAGAAGCAATCGTTTGCAATTGTGCAAAAAAAACTGTACTACTTACCCATCGATAACAAGATTGTTGTATACCGCCGGTTTATCACACACGGGACAGTTCCATGTTGGCTTACGCTCATTCATTTGCAGATATAACGACGCATCGAAACACTGTAGATGAGAGCACGTCGATGAGCTGAGATAGAGAGAAAAAGATAAACACGTTAGAGCCCGGCAACTTGCTGGTTTTATCAACGGATCGGTTGTTACTGACCGGCAAGGTGTGGTCATGCGCATCTTTCCCAATGGACAAATTAACGACACTTTTAGCATAGTGGTTGCAATTTCACAATCAGCATCTTCATTCAGCTTTTCTTTAACTGAAAGTAAAACAAAAATGCATAACATTATGTTCGGCACCAAACACACAAAAAATTAAAAACCAGGCCGCATACTTAATGCTCGAGTGTAATCAGCCGCTTTGACGCCCTTAGTTTTCAGCCTTTGTAAGAGTTGAGCCGACGACAGCTTGCGCACTAAGTAGCATGCTACTGCATACCCGCGGTTGTACTCCGTGCACCAGGATACAGAGATGTGGTTGGCCACCGTCGGCGATAGCTTCACCTGCGCTGTTATGTTGACCGGTCGGGGTGGTCTTTTTGGTTCCACCCCTGGCTTGTTGGTGGGAATTGGATTCTAAAAAGAAAAACAATTATACATAAAATACATTAAAACACACACACACACACACACACACATGAAAGCCCTTGATGGCGCTTGCGATCTTACCGGCAACGGGCACAGTTTGTTGTTCACCTTCAACACAATGTTGGGCGGAAAGTGATCGTCCTGCTCGCAGGTTGTTTCTAGCAGACAAAATCTAAGCTGAACCTGCACGTTATGCTCTATTTTAGCGGAATTGCTGATGTCACGGTTCAGCGCAATTTCGTTCGCCTGCTGCGGCGTCAGATGAAAGAAGTAGGAACCTTCCTGCACCCGCTGGGCAGTGTTGCTCGGTACCAGCGTGGCCGGCTTCAGCAGGGTGGCCATAACGTCGAAAAAGGCCAGCTTTTTCAGTTGCACATCGGGATGTATCGGGTAGTCGCCGTACCCGGGCACGGCCATGCTGCCGTTGGCATGCACCTGCCCAACACGGTTGTCGGTCTGGACGGCGTTCGCGTACTGTTGCTGATACATGGCCGTACCGGTGCGCCCACTGGACGTCGTGCTGTGGCTCACAACGGTACCGTTGTTGGCACCACCGGCAATATGTCCGCCGGACGCTAGCAGCGACTGTACGGCGAGCGGGTTGGTTTCGACCGGCTGTAGCACGACCTGTGGCAGCAGCGACTGGTCGCCCGCACCACTGCCTGATGTGCTGGTCGTGGACGACGTCAATAGTTCCTGGGCTTCCTGCTGACTGAAACGACCAGGTACACGATAGTTCGGTTAGATAAGCTGCACATCACCAACAACAACAACAAAAGCAACGGTATAATGGTATAAAGCAAACGTACGCCTTTCGATGCAATTCACGCACTCGATGCTTCAGTACTTGAACGTTCTGCCGAACTAGATTCAGAGCACGATCAACTAGATCCGATTTGCGACCACTTCGACTGATGTTGTGTTCGCCAAGCAATTGCTGTAAATCGCACACTCGTAGTTGATTTACCAATTCCTGAAAATACAAAACACACACCCACACACACGTGCGCGCATACACATATTAAATAAAGAAGAATCCCACACACCGGTTCAGGTTCGAATATTGTACAACGCGTGATAACTCGTCGCTAAAGCTTATGGGAAGCTCAGCAAAAGGGACCTAATTTTGTGTCATTTGTTTGTCGCTCAACACGCTACTGTTTCCCCTTCGGCACCCGGCGCGCGAGTGAGGGGCTGCTTGTTCCCCTGTTTGCATCAGGTCTTTGGTTGGATTCGCGTATCCAGACACCGTGTGCGGTGTTTTCTGAGAATTATACATACTGGCTAGCGGCAGAACCACCGGAACAATTCTCGTTCCTGGCCTGTGCCTCGCACTCCTGGTTCTCCACAGGTTTACACATCTACACCACACGTGGGGCTTGAGTTTCTGAATGTGAATATGAAAAATACTTTATCCTCAAGCTGTACGGTCGTAGCCCCGCGTGCTACCCGTGCTAAATGCAGAAATGCTTATCCACGAAAACGAAACATGGTTTCAGGGGTATACACACCACACAATAGAAACTGGCGCACACACAAACACACCGAGTGTGCTGTATGCGCTGACAAACACTCACACACCCGCACACATCTGCCGCCTTTGGCAGGCTTGGTTAAACGTGTGGTTTGATTTCTCTTGTGGTGGAATTGAAAAAGCAAAAAACGTTTCGAAGATATTCGTGAAAACTATATTGGGATCACTTTTATAAGCATGTACACGCTGTGTAAGCATCAATGAAAAAAAGTGTTTCTGTTCTACTTTGCAATCTTCCTCATCATATCCCTTCATATTTATTTCATTCACTGCCACTTTCTACATCCTCCCCTTTAACATCACGGAGTTTTGCAGGATAGTTTTCGGGACGAGCAAAACTCTCCAGTACCAATTTTAAGCACAGCACTATAAGGCAGCACTTTTCCGGAACTAAAAAATAGCTGCCGTGGACAGGTAAACAACACGTACTTATTTTACTCTACTGGGTGGAAGGCATCCTATACAAATAATTAGTAGCGAAAAAGCGTCCTTGCCGCCCAAAGTCGCGGGCAGATGATACTCAAGATCCTTGCCATCCACGGAATCGCGCACCAATATTGCACGGGATGTGGAAACCTGCCAGGACACATACCTTGAGCTCAGTAAATTCAGCGGCTTGCCGCGTCTTTCTCATCTTCTAGCGACTGCTGTAGTGGAATGTGCATGCGCGACGGAAGATAATTCCTCGAAGTTACATCGATTCAGATTCCGGCGAATCGCTTTTCGATTGATTTCTTTTCACTTGCAACTTGAAAACCACACAAATGAAGCGGAAAACTTCACAGAATTTCTCTGCACACTCACAAGACAGAACAATTACGCTCAGACATACACGCACGCACACATACCCACACACACATACACACACTGTAATATGACATCTGGCAGTTGGAAAGGCAAACAAGGTATCTAAAGAAGTGTATGCTCTTTTTGTGTCTTCTGTCCTTTTCTAATATGGTCTGTAGGTGAATATGCTCGCGGTTTTTTTTGTGAGGCCGCAAACTAGTGATGGGCAAAACGGCTCCAAAGGTGGGCACGGCTCAGACTAGTTATTTGCGATTTTCGACCCGAACCTACCGGGTTGGAGCAATCCGTAAGCGATCCGGAGTCGTTCGGGTCGACCCGAAAGTTACAAGAAGGTTCAGTAGGTGGAACGATTCCGTTAGGTAAAAGAAAGCATAAGCGACTCCGACCCGTTGGTGCAGTGGGTTCGAGTCGAGTCGGGTCAATGTAGGTTCAATACTCGACCCGAACTCGCTGCACCAACGGGTCGGAGTCGCTTATACTTTCTCGCACCTACTCATGATTCGGTTCGACCTGAACCTACCCGAACCCGGATTTGATTTCTACTCCCCTAGTGCCACAAATCCACTAAACGACCACTAAACGGCTTCTAAACGACTCAAGCACTCTACCTAAACGGAATACAGAAAGACTTCGTTTAGCAGACCCCAAACGACTCATGCATTCTAAAAATAGTAAAAAAGCTGGTGGCGCTATCTGTTGGTGGGATACCCCAACCAGCTGAACTTCATCGCTTGGAGGGGAGCTTTCTCATTTCCTCTGTACTGTTGTATGGTTTCGCATTGAAGTTATGCATCGCTAGAACTAGAACGGCGATACGATTGTTTAAATACTAAACTCCAACGGAAACCACCAGCACTGAAGCAAGTGAGAATTGAGTAATGGTCGTTGATGTTGATACCCACGTATCTGACCACACAACCCAAGTGCCACAAATCCACTAAACGACCACTAAACGGCTTCTAAACGACTCAAGCACTCTACCTAAACGGAATACAGAAAGACTTCGTTTAGCAGACCCCAAACGACTCATGCATTCTAAAAATAGCAAAAAAGCTGGCGGCGCTATCTGTTGGTGGGATACCCCAACCAGCTGAACTTCATCGCTTGGAGGGGAGCTTTCTCATTTCCTCTGTACTGTTGTATGGTTTCGCATTGAAGTTATGCATCGCTAGAACTAGAACGGCGATACGATTGTTTAAATACTAAACTCCAACGGAAACCACCAGCACTGAAGCAAGTGAGATTAGAGTAATTGTCGTTGGTGTTGATACCCACGTATCTGACCACACAACCATTCATATAGATTTTTGCTCAGAAAGTTAGAAGGCTATATCCCAAATAGCCAGAATTGCTTAAGCAGCTCATTTTGGCACGCTAAAGATCGCTGCTCTAATTCGCCTTTTGCAGTAGATAAACAGCATCAAAGTTCTATGTGGGTCTTTCAAACAGCGCCTAAGCAGCTTCCTTATGCCACGATGCCAGGGATTATTTTTCTTTGTGTTTTATTTTCAAGCAAGCGTCATCGATGAAATAAACAACAACATTTGTTTGGTTTAAACACATATGTATATTTTTAAATCTTTTGTATTGATGAATTTCACAAATTTTTACACAATTTACTGATAATTCACAATCGCTTCACTCAATATTCATTCTTCAAGTAACGAATCTAACTTGTGCAGCAGCAATGAGATTATTGCCGGCGTCCGTCTTTGACACTTTGACAAGAGCCACCTTGAACCGATGTCATGCATTAAAAAGCTATAAAGTTCCACCAAGTTCAGTACCCTTTCTTAACAAGCCTTCAAGTTCCATCATGAACCCTACGCATAGTGCTAGTCAGCCGCAAAGTTCCAAAGAGTACCATGTGCCTGTTAAAAAGCTCCATAGTTCCGCAAAGTACCGTCTATCTCTTAATCAGCCACAAAGTACGACATCGGAACGATTTTTCGTTAAACAGCCCTAAATCAGCTATAAAGTACGAGCTGGCTATTTGGGATAGGTCATGATAAGATGAAACTTGTCGAAACACATTGCAAGAAAAGGATAGCAATATAATGATGAGTTGTAATACGCCATCTATTGATCAAATCAATGAAGCTGTGGAGCTTTCATTTTTTTTCTATGGATATTAAATTTTCCAGTCGTTTAAGCTTAATCTGTGGCGCTTGGATCCGACCTAGCGCACCCGCTGCACCCACGAAAAAAAATATCGCCACAGAGTTGAAAAATATCGCCACAGAGTTTTGCATTAAAGTTTTTTGTTGTAAAACAGGTATCTTTTGTGTAAATTTAATGCAAAATGCAAAAAGAACATTAAGGAAATTCAATAAGAGCATAAAATATTTCAAAGTATTAAAATATTTGCAAAAAACACATGGAGCTGTCAAATTTAGAGCAATCGCGTACTGCGAATTCACGTATATCGAGTATCGCGTACTACGGATAATTGCTGTACAAGATAAATGGCATTCTATTGTAGTCAAATATGCAAATCGTTGTTTGGCAGTTTCCCATCAATCGTCGAGAAAATGCATCTAACATTTTCACCACAAATAGTTTCTTGTTTTTAAATTCACCACCAGCCACCTCAACTGTAAGCACCTTGACCATTTTCCGTTAACACAACAGTTTGGCTAATCCGTGGGCAGTGGACCATCCGGCAATTCCTTCAACGAATAAACTAAAATTCGCTGATTATCTTATTTACATTCTCGGCTGCAGTGTGAACTCATTCTCTCCGTTTCTGTGGAGATACATTTCTGTGGATCAAAGCTGGCTACAGTTTTGGTAAAACGTTGAACGGGCAACTTGCAACGTGCACGAGCAATAATAATATTAATTTCATTCAAAGTTTTTGCCCAGTGATTGGCTGCAGTGCTATTGGTAGCGTCGTGTGAAAAGTAGCTGCACAGAGCGGATGTTCGCATCATTTTAGGGAGTTTTAATTTGATTATCCTTCCCACGAAGCCCAAAAAGTGTTTGCTCCCCTATCGCGGCGCTGTGTTCGTTCCGCGCACAACGTTGATTGAAGTGCTGGGAAGCGAACGAACGGGCGTACCAGCAGAGGCTTGCTCCCCTCGACCCTAACCGGGCCAATATACACCCACACTTACATAAACACATACACACACGCAGTGTAGCATCACGAGTTTGCCGGCAGACAGACGGAGCAGCAGGCAGTGGAGATCATGCGCTCATAGTTTTGTCATACGTGTACTAATCGAATTTGTGCGACCATTGAAGTGAGGTGCTGCATTTGACTGGGTGGTAAATTGTTAGTACAGCTCGCGGCACGCGGACAGTAAGGGACAAGTGCTGGGCCAGGGAAGTAGAGCATGATGAAATTAAACAGACCCCGGTGGTCACCGCTGCTGTGGCGGATTGCTTTGCTGAGCGCCGTACTACTATTTCATAACCCCGTGGTACATGGAAATGACGAAATTTCCACCGAGTCTCAGGTACGTTTGCGGCGGGTGAAGTAACGTGTTATGCTAGCCCGGCCTGGTAATCCGGCACACAACACACCAGGTGTGCCTTTTTATCACTTAGTGCTTAGTGCCCAGAGATAAGCGAATTAAACTATTTGTTCTTTGCTTTGTCCTGAAGCCGGCTGGGGATGCTGAGCAGTACGAAACACCAACGGTAGACCCGAAGCGTATGTATTTTGCTGAACATTTCGATGATCTGTTCGATGGTGCGAGTGATGCCATCGAGAAGCGGTGGGTGAAGTCAAAGGCCAAGAAAGACGACGCTGCCGAAGAGGTGGCCAAATACGACGGCGAATGGGCGGTCGAGCAGCCGCAGCGGCCGATTCTAGCGAACGACTATGGGTTGGTGCTGAAATCGAAAGCGAAGCATGCTGCGATTGCTTCGCCTTTGCTGCTGAACCGACCATTCGTGTTCGAGGACAAGCCGCTTGTGGTACAGTACGAGGTCAACTTGCAGGAGGGCCAGGAATGCGGCGGCTCCTACATAAAGCTCCTTTCCGTGGGCGACGGTACGAAGGATCTGAAGCAGGTACGTACGAACACGGTTGCCGTGTAGTCTCGTGTGCATCTTGCTTACCTCATTTTGGTTGCCTCATGTGTATAGTTCCACGACAAAACACCGTACACGATTATGTTCGGACCGGACAAGTGTGGCAACGACGTAAAGTTGCATTTCATTTTCCGACACGTTAACCCGATTAATGGTACCATCACGGAGAAGCATTGCAACAAGCAGAAGTAAGTAGCAGCTTGATGGTGTTTCGTGCATTGTTCTCGTTGCCGTTGATTGAAATTACACGTCTGCTTTTGCTGCGTTTGCTTTTTATTTTTTGTGTGTAGAGATCGGCTTGATGATCCGTTCAAAGACAAACGCCCCCATTTGTACCAATTGATTATTCGCCCGGACAACACGTACACCATACGAGTGGATCACAAAACCGTCAACGAGGGCTCGTTGCTCACCAACTTTACGCCGGCAGTGAACCCGCCTGCTGAAATCGATGACCCGGAGGACCGCAAGCCGGAGAACTGGGACGATCGCGAAAAAATCCCCGATCCCGAAGCGACCAAACCCGACGACTGGAACGAGGACGAACCGGCACAAATTCCCGACCCGAAGGCTACCAAGCCGGCCGGCTGGTTGGACGATGTGGAGGAGATGGTACCGGACAGTTCGGCCGTGAAGCCGGAGGACTGGGACAACGATATGGATGGTGAGTGGGAACCGCCCCTGATTCCGAACCCGATGTGTGAGAAGGCGGTTGGTTGCGGTTTGTGGAAGGCTCCGATGGTACCGAACCCTAACTACAAGGGCAAATGGCGCCCGCCGCTAATCGCTAACGTAAACTACCAAGGAAAGTGGGCCCCGCGCAAGATTCCTAATCCGGACTTCTTTGAAGATCTAACGCCGTTCCGAATGACACCGATTGTGAGTAAAACTTTCGATCGTGGGAGTGATTTACTGTTAGAAATCAAATATTTTTTTTTTCCTTTTTTTTGTTACAGGCCGCGGTAGGCATCGAACTTTGGTCCATGTCAAACGATATACTGTTTGATAACATTGTTATTTGCGATGATGAATCCGTTGCCGACGAATGGGCTGCACAAACGTTCGATCTCAAAGTGAAGACGCTTGATCGGCAGGCGGTAAGTTGGTTCGAGGTTGGACAGGGATAAAGGTGTTCCGCTGAGGTTATCCGGATTTACTTTCTCTTTGCTGTTTTTGATGCCTTTTATTTAAATGCACGGATTGTCGGAGATATTTCGGTGACTAAACATTTATGCTTGGTCACATTAATATATGGCACTTTTGTGTGGTTTGTCCACTTCTATCAACCATAATTTTAAACATAATGGCATATCCATGTTATTTCGGTCTTCGAAGTCAACATTTATCGCAGTTTTTATATATACGTTGCATAAATTTTCTTTTTGTTACCATTTCGATTGCGTTTTAACTGTGCAACTGCTGCAGCAAACCCTATGGGACCGAGCGATGCGGTACATTAACTACAAGCCAGGCTATTGGGGAGCGTACTTTGTGTACTGCTCAATACCATTGATTGCCTACGTGTGGTTCCTGTGGTCTCGACGCGATAAAGAGGTCTTTATATGTTGCTATTCACTATTGTAGGCTCGATAACAATCAAAATGCTATTGTATAATAAGCTCAGCAAAGTTTCCCTGAACATCGGTTGTCCGCCATGCGTCGCGTCAGTATGCTAAACTGTAGTTATTTGCTAATGCCCGCCTTTTTCCTTTCCTTCAATGTTAACTCCCCACTTTAGGAAACCTTCGTTTCGCGTGTGCTTAAGTACTGCAACAGCAATCCCTGGATGTGGGCTGTATTGATAGTAGTAGTAGGATTGCCAGTTGCTTTAATGATCTACTTCATGTGCTTTACCAAGGTAACATTTACTGCTAAACTAGTGCTGCGTGAATCGGTGTCTGATTCATGACTCGCAATGGATCTTCGAAATGAATCACTGAATCGGTTGAAATCGTTCATGGGATTTAGGAATCTTTGAATTCATAAGCTACAAAGTTTCCCAATTCGTAAGATTAAATATTATGAAGGGTTTAATTACCTTTTAGTTTAACAATCTTTGAAGAAGGACTCTAAATATGTTTGACTGTACCCAAAGATTCTTTGAGCTCAAGATTCCGATTTAATATTCATTTCGAAAGACTCTAGATTAGTCTGAATGAATCTCCTAGTTCGCAAAGCACATCACTATGCTAAATTGTGATTGTATTTCTAACAAGATGTTGCACCAAATGTTGTTTAACCATATTTTTTCATCTATTGGCGAGAAGGGTGACGCCAAGGCGGAAATTGGACGCAAGAAGAAGAATGACGATTATCCAGCACCGGAGCAAGAGCAGGACGAGCTGGTCGGTGGTGCTGGTGAGGAAGCGGAAGACGATGGACGATCCAGCAAAACAAAGCTGAATGCCGCAGCCACGGGGTCCTCCGGTTCACGGTCAGCCAGCAGTGCCGGCGAAGCGTACGCAGAGAATGAGGATGAACGTGACGGCGATGAGGCTGAAGAGGATGAGGAAGACGACGAAGCACAGGAAGAGGCTCAGGAAATGGAGGCCGGTGAAGAGGAAGCATCGTCAAGCGATGCACCAGTAGATAGCAAGAATTCGGAAGGCGGGGAAGGCCTTAAGAAGAGAAGAGCCCGCAAGGATTAGAAGCTAAGCGGGGAGGTAGAATGGTAGAACAATAACCTATGAGTCGTTAGATGTGGTTGCGTTTGCATGGTATAGTATCGATTGGTAAAGGACACCTAGAGAGGGCCCGTAATGTAATGTTTTCTTCTATCTCAGCCTGTATGTGCCCGTAGACATGCAATAATTATTTCCAAACTTTTAAGTTATCTTGACAGTCGGGTTCATTTTTTTTTGTTAGCTCATCTCACATAGTTCTTAATAGCTTTCGATCTGGTCTAAAATTAGCCCCTGCTGGGTCGAATCGTCGTGTGTGCGCATAGGGCACGCGTGTATTCTTACGCAAGTCGCGTGTGAACGGCTCCACCCACGGGATCGGCCCCATATTTATTCCCAAGAGACCCCTGCTGGGTGTGCAAGTTAACAAACAAGTTAAGGTCAGGCTAGCTTTTCCATCGCCGAATTATTGCTTACAATAATGCATTTCTCCGCGGTGTGTACAACGTTACGTTTGTACTTCTGTTAGCTGAAATTAAACCAGACGAAACAACAACAAAAACGAGCGGGGAACAGTAAATAGAGCGTAACGGTTAAGCAATTTGGATACATTTTTTTTTGCATATATACTTAGCACCAAAGGAAAAATGGCTCTAGTTTAAGTGAACGATTCTAAACTAACATACGGAAGGGCGAGGGTGGGTATGTAAGTGCATTTGCAGCTGCTGAAATAGTTTCATCCATTGATTATGTGTGGCATTTAGAGATTTCCTTTGTCTTTCAATTTGTTTCGGAGTAAATTAGAACTACACGTTGAAGTAAGAGGAAAAATGTTGTTTTCGTTTTGATATTCATACATCTACCTGACCGGTTCTTGCGTTCAGCGATGATGTTCAACTATATTCCATATTATAGGTAGCATTTTTGTGTGTTGGTTTTAGGTGTGAACAAATCATTTAAAAAAAAAACCTGTAATGCAGCAAGTTTTTGATTGTACTCAACCTCAGTCTAGAGTTAGCTCGATTGAACACTAAAGCGCACTGTGTGAATGCTCGATAAAAACTCGATGAACACGAGTGCCCCCGGTTAAATACAAATAAATCGTAACGTAATTGACCATACACAGGATCTATCTGATATACGTTTCATGTTGTTTTCTTCTTTGTCCTTATTTTTGGTGATAGATCGCAACAGTATAATCACTAATTGTCACCAGGTGACTAGAAACAATAACTTGTATTTCATCATTTTATTATTGCAATATTATTGTAATACATAACACGATATTAAAAGTGACACACTACGGCCCAACCGTTACACGAAATAGGTGAGCATCACTCCCGAAACATTGCCTCCATGTTGCGCCGTTTCTTTGGAACTGACCCAGTGCCCGATTTGGCCCGGCGTTTCATTCCCGGAATGACGCCCCCATTGGCCGGTCCTTCCAGATCGAACGGATCGTCGAGGGAGGATTGCGTCTTGCGCCTTTTCGCCTCCTTGGTGCGCGTCTTTTTCGCCTCCTTACGGCGTGCGGCCGCCATCGGGAAGTTGATTTTCTCCTGCGCCAGCTCCATCCTACGGTTCGTGCGCTTTCGGCGCAGCGATTCCTCGATCGCGTTCCGCATCTTGTCGTACTGTTCCGCGCCAAGGCGTACGCTGATGTCCTTGCCCACCTTAGCGGCCACCTTGCGCAGCGAAACCTTCGATGGATCATTACCGGACCGTGAGCCGGATATATCCTGAGCGGTCAGCTCCCGGATGGCCGGTATTAGCAAGGAGGGGGCCAATTGTTCCAGCGTGTCCTGCTCCAAGATCGCGACCACCGATGACATCCAGTGTAGTGCGTGCTTGCGCTAATAAGGTTTAAGAGAGAGTAAAGAAGAGTTAGAAAACACACGTTAAGAAAAAACACAAGCTGCCCTAGCCAGTGCTCCAAAATGTTATGAGCATCACGAGATATTCACCAACGAAAACAATGAATATATCCGTGGCAGCTCATTGCAGATACTCAATGAAAGTGGGTCATGATGAAAACACAACCGAACACGACATGCGAGAGCTTAAGTCAACTGCGATACTCAGAATCACAAGCTGAGCTTAATGCTTAATGCAAGCATAATCATGACTCTTTCTGGCTGTGAACAGTGCTGCCAAAATGCCATTGTTTCAGTCACCAACACTCATGACTGAAACGAAGCTCAAATCAGATCACGTACATAACGCAGATGATCCGAGGTGAGACTCAAAAAGTTGTTGGTCCAATCACATGCTTGATGACATTTTGTTTTCCATCCAACTTTTGATCACCAAATTGGTCACGACATTTTCTGTCGATGATAATCACGACATTCTTGAAGTATACTTGGCGTGTAGTCCCAAGCAGCAAAATGAGCACGCTTTCTCACTCTGTCTGCTTTAATTGTCTGTCGGGTGAAACAGAGCGAAAAAACCATGCCCATTTTGTGTCTTGGAACAACTCACACGCACCGCATATTTCCCATAACTATCGGGGTGATCACTGACTGAAAATGTCGCGACCAAGTGACTGACCAAGAGTTGGTTGCACACAATGTCACCAAGCATGGTCGCACCAACTGTTTGAGTCTCACCTCTGATCATCACAGTAGAGTTCGTGAAGCTAACATTATTTTGTTTCTGCCACAATTTGTCATGACTATGTCAGTGACACTTTGCAGAACTGACCACAGTAAAAAAAAGTCATGACATAGTGACTGGCCAACCCTTGGTCGCAAAAATGTCACGAAGCATGCATTGGTCACACCAATCGTTTTGAGTAGCACCTCTGATTATCACAATTGAGTACGTGATGCTGACGTAGATTTTGTTTCAGTCAGATTATTTTAAGACATTGACAGTGACACTTTTGAACCACTGGCCCTAGCACAACCCTTGGAGATGCTTCAGGGGGAAGTGTACGTACCAGTGTAAATATGTGAGGCGTCTTGAAGATTTCGCCCTGCACTACATATCGCACCCGGCGCACCAGCCAGTGCAGATTGATCCTTTTCGATGACGCCTTTTCCTTCTTCTCCAGCGGCACTGCACGCAGAATGTTCGCGATCAGGAACAGCAGCTGCGTGACGAGCCCGGCTGCTTCGTCGTCGCTCTCGCTCACCATCGCACTGTGCGGGGAAAGCTGGGCGCAAAGGTCCAGTGTTAGCGTTTTGCAGTCACGCAGCGGCGACTGGAACAAGAATTGTCTACCGCCCGGGTTGTCGTCACTGTCCAACTCTTCCTCCGCTTCCGGTTCCGCGTCATTGCGCTTGCTGCGTAAACATCGGATGCGCTCGTGGATGGCGTCAAAATCTAGCTCGTTCATAATTTGGTACAGCAGCTTCAGGGCGCCGAATCGTACCCACTGGTGCCCGCTGCTCAGCAGCGACTGGGCGGTGTACGCTAGCGCGTCAATCGTATCGTTGTACTGGGCCGCCGTCAGCATAGCCGGCTGCAGCCGAAGCAACTCCGCGAACACGTTCTGCGTCTGTATGATCAGATGGTCACCGCTCGGATCAGCGGTCAGCAGCGTTACGCTCGGTGCGAGCGGTTTAACGAATTTTCCGTCCGCGCTCAGTGCGGCGCTCGTTGGCGGCACCAGGTTCTGCAACAGCGCGGGCAGCACGTTCGGCAGCCAGGAGCGGATGAAGCGCTCCGTAGGTTGGCTGTGTAGTATGCGCAGCAGCAACTGCGTGCCCAGCTCGCGGTGCTTGAGCAATCGATCGCCGAGCATGTCCTGGATGATCTTCACCAGTGAGCTTTTTTCGCTCGGATCGAGCCTCTTTAGCAGCGTTTCGATGCATTCGGCCACGAGCGTTCGGATGTCGGTGTCGTCCTCGTTGACCAGCCGGACGCCGAGCGCAAAGAACAGCGCACTGTTGTTTTGGTCGATCGTCGACTGCGGGTCGTCGTCAGGAAGCGGAAAAGAAGGGTGTGATTGTGTTAATAGGTTAAATTTTACAATAAGAGGCCAACCAAACAACCTGTGGCTTACCTTGGGCAACTTCTGGAACAGCGTTTTCAGCAGCAGGCAAGCAGATTCACGTCCCGACAGCACTTCGTATTGCAGTTGATCGACAAAGAAAAGCAGATAGTTCTTTACCTTCTTGCTCGTTGGGTAGTTCATGACATATTCTACTATGTTTTGCCGACATTCCGCTCTACAAAAAAACGAAGATGAGTCCAGTTAGAATAAAACAACCCTCTTCGAACACCTGCATACTGCCCACTTACCGCTCTGTATCGCTTTCCGACCGCACGCACATTTCAAACACCTTGCTCATCAGCTGCTGCAGCTCGGGGAAGCTGTAGCGCCGGCCGAGCAGCGAACGCAACAGCACGAACGCAGTCGTTTGGCGACCTCCACCGACCGCCAAATCCTGCTCGATGTACATCACCAGCAGGCGCAGCTGCTCTTCCGTGAAGCTGTACGACGCGTTGGCGTACTTCAGCACGGCGACGATCGCCCGGAAGCTCGCCCGCACCATGCCGATGTTGGGATTGTTCACGTCGAGTGCGACCGTGTTGTAGCGGTGCAGTATGGTGAAGATCGCCGCCACGATCGCGTCGAGCGTTTCGGGCTGCTGGAAACTTTTCAGTGGCCACTCTGTGGCCAACAGTGCGCTAAAGCAGTTGATCGAATGGCAAATGATTTTCGAGTGCTTCGAATCGAGCGATTCCACCAGCGTGGGCACGATCGGATCGATCAGCTGAATCAGAAGCTCTACCTGCTCCGTGTCGCTGCTGCGCGTTCCCACCTGCTTGCGCCGGATGAAGCTTTGCAGCAGCTCTAGACCACACTCCAGGAAGGTGGGATCATTGCCTTCCGTCTTTGCCAGGATCAGATCCAGCGCGCTGGTGGCGGCCGCCGATCCGTACCGCTTCGGTTCGTCCGGAATGATGTAGATGCTGCCCGGTTTCGGCACATTGCCGAGCAGCTTCTTTGCCGCCCGCTTTTTCTCCTCCTCCGACTGCTGCTGCTGCCGCTGCTGGAGGTCCTCCTGCTCTCCGTCCGCACCGGCAACGGCGCATTGGGTGAAGACCTTCCCCGTCACCATACCGTACACGAACACGAGCAGCGCTTCCGGGCTGATCGTTTCGTTCGCTACCAGGCCCTCCGCTATCTGGTGAAAGGCGTCCTGCACCTTGGCCACCGTCTGGTGCGTCCGGTACTTGCTCAGCACGGTGCGGAACGGCACGAACAGGTCGGCCAGCATGCGCTCCTGCACGTGCTTCGCCAGGATGTAGAGCGTTTGGTAGGGCTTGCGGCTCGATTTCGATTCCGGCATGTTGGTCTTCTTCAGCGAACCCGTCTCAATGGTGCTCCCGTTCAGCAGCCCGATCAGCTGGCCGAAAATGTCCTCGGTGCAGATGTGCACCACCGTTTGGAGTATGTTTTCCAGCACCGGCCCGGAGGCGAGATGCTGCTGCGCCCGCTCGACCACCGTGTGGACGGTGAAGGTCAGCACGTGGCGCTGGAATCCGCGCGTCAACATGGCCAGCAGGTTCTGCAGCACGAACGACAGATAGGACGGGCCCAGCTCGAGCGTAATGTGGGCGAGCGTGTTGCGGGCCTGCACGCGGGCCAGCTTTAGCCGCGACTTCAGGAACGTGATCACCTTGATGATCAGCCGGGGCAGATTGAGCTCGATCTCTTTGCGCGGCAGCTTCATGAACAGCTTCACTATCGCGATCGCTATCGGGAGCTTCAGCATTTCCGTGCGCTGCTTTGCGAACCGCGCCTTCCGGTCCATCTGCCCGCCACCACCCGTCGTTACGGGCGCTTCGGTGGCAAAGTTGAACGAGGACAGCAGACTCGGTATGATCGTTTTCGATATGTCGTGCACGATATCGCGCGCCACCCGCAATGCTTCCTCCGGGTCACATCGGGCCGTCGGTTCCACTTCCTCCTCGTCCTCGATCACGCTTTCCGCGTCCTCCTCCTCCTCCTCATCCTCCGATTCCTTGCCATCATCTTCGGCATCTTGCTCTTCGTTTGCATCTTCCTTCGGCTTTTCCTCGCCTTCCGGTGCAGCGGGTGGGGCCGTTTCCTCTGCTTCCTCCACCGATTCATCCTGTAGCAGCAGCTTTTTGTTCATCAATGCGTTAGCGGCAGCACCACCTTTAGCTTCGACCGGATGCTCCGCATCCACAGTCGCCGCCGCGGACAGATCGAAATGAAATGCATCCATTATGCCGATCACGATGCGCAGCAGCTGCTTCTGGTACTCCCACGAGTGCTTCAGCTTGCGCAAGTACTGCTGCAGTACCGTGTGGTAGCCGCGCCAGGGCAGCAGCCGGCACAGGTTGATGATGCAGTTGCCCGCCTCCTCCACCAGATTCGTCTGCTTTTTGTACTCATCGTGGCAGATGTAGTGCGACACGATCGGCAGCAAATAGTTTACGATGGTGCGTGACGTCGGTCCGGCCGCTCCGATTGTGTCCCGGCTGTTGCCGCCGCTGGCCTTTGCCTCGTCGGCCATAGCGGCCAGCTTGGCGGCAAGCCGCTTCATCGCCTTGCGATGCTTGTACGTTTGCAGGTGCGTAATGTTTTCGAAAAAGTCCCGCTCGGCACCGTCGCCCGCGCCCGTAAAATGCCACAGCTCGGCAAACACGCGACACTGCGGGTGTGTCGTTACGCCCGGTTTGCCCACGGTGCGGCTCAGTTCGCCGAGCAGCTGAATCGACTCGTTGCGCCGCTCACCGCCCGCTCCCTTGTGCTTGAAGCCGGCGGCGATGTTGTGCAGGACGATGCGGTCGAGACAGTAGTGCAGCTCGGCGGGCCACTCGTTCGCGGACGCCAGGTGCAGCATCACCTTGCACACGTACTCGCACGCGTTCTGCCGCACGGTAAAGTCTTTCTCGGACTGCAGCACGTGGAAGGCTTGGGAGAGAAACACGATCGCAACGTTGCCCGTCATTCGCTGACCGTCCGGCGCGTCTTCCGACAGCATTTGGTCGATCGATCGGAAGGCCGTCGTACGGGCTACGTTGTCTGGCTGGTCCACCCACCGCCGATCCATTGCGTTCAGCCCATGGACGAGCGTGCTGATTAGCTGCATCTCGGGCGAACGGCAAGCAAGCCGGTCGAATATTTGCAGCAATATCTTTCTCGCTCCTGTAGAATAAAGAAAGCGTTCGAAAACGGGTTAAAATGTATCTTTACGCCTATTTCGGCGCGCTGCAGTGGTAGCGAGTACTTACCGCGATTTTTCACATTCTGAAGCGATAGCGCCAACTGTTTCAGATACTGCAGCGGGTCGTCGATATCGTTTAATAGGCGTGCGATGATAATATGCAAGCGTCTGATATCCTCGCCCGACCGCTCGTCCCCTACCTCGTGCACCTTTCTGGCCAGTATGGGGAACAGCAGGTTCAGCAGCGACACACGATCCTTCTCGATGCGCTCCTCGTCCTTCTGGTCGCTACCGATCATGCCCGATTCGGCCAGCCGTGTTAGAATGAGCAGCAGATCGCTCGAGATCGTCTTTTTGCTCCTGACCTGGTGCCGTATATACTGCAGCAAATCCTGCACGTACGGTATCAGCAACCGGCTTCGATTGCCGACGCGGTCGGAATCTTCCTCCCGGATGCGGCCCTGCTCCTCCGCACTGTTTCGCTCGTCGCCGTCCAGCATGGCGGCGAGTGCGGTAAAGATTTGCTTGCACACGTTGCCTTTTGTCTGCGAACCACGCAACAGACAGATCATTGCATCGAGTGGTGTCATGGACGGTGGTGTTGTTTCGTCGCCCGTCGCCGGTTCACTTTCCCCCTCCGTCTCCGTCTGCCGTTCGACGGGAGGGTGGCGCTGCAGCAGGACGTACAGGCGTTCACTTTGGCTCCACATTAGCAGCAGCTTGAGCAGCGGCGTCGGCGTGTGAATACTATCGCTCGGCAGTAGCTGCAGCTGTGGCCACACGTGAACGTGCAGGACGGCGTCCAGCTCGTCGTTCGTCCACTGGTAGCTCGCATCGTACTGGTCGAACAGGTCCACCAGCGCTACCAGTGCTTGATTTTTATACTTTTTGTAAATGCTGTGATCGAGCGGCAGCAGCAGTGCATCGAAACATATTTTCAAATGCATAAGCTTAGCGGCGTACGAAGCCTTCTTCATGGGTGCAATTTCCGTTTGCAGGGCGGCCAGGAAGTTGAGCAGCGTTTTCACCCTGACAGGCGGCACTGTAGGAACCAGCTCAACACCCTCCGCAAGGGCGGCCGTAATGCAGCGTACCGTTTCCAGCGGAGTGGTCTTCAACTGTGCCAGATAGGGCGCAAACCAACGTTCGAGCAGCAGGTCTAGCTCTTCGATGCGCAGGCGCCCGATAAACGTGAGCAGGGTCGCTTTATGCTGCCCTCCCGGTCCACCATTGCCAAGGTTCTGTTTGATCTTGCCATCCAACACCTTCAGCACCAGCTGCACCACCATTGGCCGGTGCTCCTCCGCCACCTTCGTGCGTCCGCTGGCACTGGTGAAGCCACCGTCCTCCTGCTCGTCCTCCTGCTCGTCCGACGTCACGAACACGGACAGCAGCGCTTGCTTCAGCGTCTTCTCGCTCGTCAGCCGGCTGATAAAGTCTTTGTACGGCGTGAGCTGCGACCCGCCGAGCGTAAATATACCGTTCAGCGCCACCTTCTGGATTTCCTCGTTACGGCTGCTGACAAGCGTTTCGTACGTCTCGTACAGCCGATCGGCATGCTTGCGCACCGACTTCGACGTAAGCTCGGTGCATATTTTCAGATAGCACAGCAGCACCTGATGTATGCCAGAGCCGGCGGATTTGCTGCTTTTACGCTTGATTTCGCGCGCCCGTTTGTAGGACTGGTCCGGTGCTTCCTCCTCCGCGTCGATGTTGGCGTCGCGTGTTTTGCCATGCTCGAGAAAGGCAAAGAACCGCTCCGCGATGCGGTCCCCCTTTGAGCGGCAAAACGTGGAACAGCGGTGCAGCATGCGGAGCTGCTGTATGCGCACGTTCATGAAGTCAATGTGTGGTTTTTTGGGGAAGAATTCCACCACCTTCGAAAACAGTGCATTCGCCCGCTTCTGCTGCTCGTTCTCTTCCTCTTGCTCTTCCTCCTCCTGCTCACTGTCGCTGCCAGTTTCACCGTTCGAATCGTCATTATCATTGCCCGATCCATCAGCACCCGTTTCATCGTGTTTTACTGTCGCCTCCGAGGATTCTGGACTTCCAATCTCTTCGTGGGCCTTCTGCTCTTCGGCCATCTTTAGCATCGTATCGAACACTTTCCAAAACAGTTCCTCGTCCGCTTTGACGCCATTGTCCGCGTACGACTGCACGATCGTGCCGGCCGGTTCCCACAGCAGCTTGAAATTGACGGCAAACACGGACAGCATGTACCGAATCACCGTTTCCGTCCATTCGTTGCGCGCCACTTCGGCCGCCTGGTTGCAGAGCTGACTTTCGTACGCTAGATTCTGGAACAGAATCACTTGCTGGCGGTAGGTTTGAATCTGCGGCTCGATACATTCGATCTGGGCCAGCGTACCGTACAATGGGCCGGTGCTGCCGGCCAGCTCAGGAAGCTCGGCGAAAAAGGCCATTATAGCGCTTGCCAACCGTCGCACGCTGCTGTCGTAGGATGCCATGAGCGGGTGTATGACGGGCTGGACCCGCTTGAAGCGCGCGTAGGTGATGCCATTTTTGCGCTGGTTAGCAATGTGAACGAGCAGCAGATGGACGCTGTTGAGCAGCAGGCACTCGCGCTTGGTTACTATCGGCAGCAGGCACTCCAGCAGATCGAAGTACGCCTTGCCTTCCATCTCCTGCAGGTGGACGACCGTTTCCACCGCAACGGCCACTAGTTCCACCATTCTATCCGCCGCATCGGACAGTTGACCCGACTGGAGCGATTCTGCGGCATGCCGGACAAACTCCAGGATGGCATTGTTGGCTACGGTTTTGGGCCGAAAATTGCTCAGATGGGGTAGAACGATTAAAGCGCTCAAATAAACATCGCTACTATCCAGCACCTCCACTGGGCTGACTGTTATGGCCTTTTTCATGCAGGCCTCCAGGTTTCCCCCGGCCACGACGTTTATCGGGAATGGTTTCCAGTTTTCCAGCTCCAACCCATTGCCACAGAGTGGTGTTTTCTTTAGCAGCAGCGCGGCCAAAAAGCTCAACCGTTCATCGTCCAGCTCCAGCTCAAGTCGCTTCACAAAGTTGGGCCATATGAGAGCTTCAAACATTGGGCAGAGTACCGTGGCGTCGATGAAACGGTCGTACAGTGGACGGTGATCGAGCAGGAGCACGTTCATCGTTAATCGACTCGCCTCCAGCTGCGTCAGCGGCAGATGCTTCGAGCGCAGCAACACTATAATGTGTTTCACGATTGTTTCCTTGTACTCGATGGTCGGTGAGGTGAAGCAGGTTAGTAGACGGATCAGCTGGGACACGGTGGGCGACAGTGCGTCTCCCAACAGTCGCCCATACTGATGCTCCAGCACAATTCCGTTCAGCTGCAGCAGCCGGGTCAAATATTGTACGACCTTTCCTTCATCCTGCTCTACCATCGCTGAGCTCGCTTCCTTCGAGACAGTCTTCTTCGTTTCCCCTTGAGCTTCGAACGTCGCCAAACATCCATCGATGGTGCTGCGCATCGTTTCCCAGAACACGTGAATGTCCTCCGGCTGGATGCGTTCCACTATATCGGTCACCGTTTGGGTCAGTATGTCCTGCAGGTGATCCGCCTCCGTCTCTTCCAGCTGCTGCAGAATGCTGTACAGCTGCAGCAACGTTTGCTTTGCCGTCGCGTGGAATTGCTCCTGCACACCGTGCAGCAGCTCGAACAGCAGCCGCCCGCAGGCGAACGTGTACGCCTCGTTCTGCATTTGCCATTTCAGCATCAGCCGTATGAACGCTCCCTTGTCTTTCAGGTCGCGCGCCAAATACCCGAGACATTCCGTTGCAAAGTCTATCGCGTGCGGTGGGCTTCTCGTTTCGTCCAGCAAAGGCAACAGCCGGTTAAAGGTGAGCGAGAAATCGCTTCGCAGGAAGCTGCGCAGCGTTTTGAACAAGTGCGCCAGGCACAGCAACGTCCACTCGACCCGATCCGCGCTGTCGGAGTGCAGAAACGGTACAATCACCTCGAACAGCCCGGTAAAGTACGGTCGAAACTCTTTCCGCATATCCTTCGCCAGTGCAACCACCAGCTCGAGCAGCGGTTCCAGCGCATCGTCGGTGGCTTTCGACAGACAGCTGGACAGGTGCTTGACGATGGCCTCTTTGTGGAACAGCAGCATCGGCAGCGTGGCCGTCTCCTTGAAGCCCCGCTGGTAGCCGGTGTACTCGTCGGTGAGATTTTGCAGGGACCATTTCACTAGCGCCTGCTGGAAGAAGGTACCGTCCTCGGTTTCAGGCAGCTCATAGTCAGTCTCCACGCGGTACAGTGCCCCGCGGCGCACATCGATTTCGTTGATGCGCTCTCGGAACGATTTAAAGCTAAACGCGTTCGAAGCCTTATGCTTCAACGGTCGATTTTTCATGTTTTCCGTCGAGAGTAACCACTAGCTTTGCAAAACACCACGAACACGCCGAAATTATCACATGAAACCGGGTGCCTACGCGCACGTGTTGGATACAAACAATAACATTCAGCTGTCAGTACGCACAAGGTGCATAGAACATTAATGTGAGGTATACTTTTGATGTCATAGTCCGATGAAAATACTATTTATATTAAAAGGGAATGTTATTTTCAAATCTATCCCAATATATCCGTTAGACGATCATCTACGATATTTGTTTATTAGTCCGAATCCGACTCCGGCAGAATGGAACCACTAGATCCGCCCGGAGTCGGAGTCGTCCGGAGTCGCCCGGAGTCGAAGTCGTCCGGAGTTATCTGGAGTCGCCCGGAGTTGAAGTCGTCCGGAGTTGTCTGGTGTCGCCTGGAGTCGTTCGGAGTCGGAGTCGTCGGAGTCGTCCAGAGTCGTTCGGAATCGGAATTTGTCGGAGTCAACAGGAGCCGGTTAATGTGCTTGTTGTTGTGGGCAGCCGTGCCGACCCCTGGACTTGCCGTGGTAGTTGTGCTACCACTGGTCAATGTCCAGGGGACGACAGTGTGTCACGCACACTGTCGTACGCACACTAAGCGCGGGCCGCTTAGTGTGTGTTGTGCGCTCGGACAAGCAGGTGTTGCGAGCAGCCGGTCGAGCAGGGCTCCCGGCAGGGCACGGTACGGCTGGCGCGCGGCCGAGTATTTTAATGTGTATTGTGCTTGTGAGTTTATACTTATTATGTGTACTGTAATTTTGTATGTAATACAGGGTTTCCCACGATTTATTGGTTGGTTCCCACGATTTATTGGTGCGTTCCCACGATTTTTTGGTCATTTCCCATAATTTTTTGGTAGCAACCCACGATTTATTGGTCGGTTCCCAAATATTATTGGTCGGTTCCCAAATATTATTGGTCGTTTCCCAAATATTATTGGTCGGTATTATATTATATTATATTTGGGAACCGACCAATAATATTTGGGAAACGACCAATAATATTTGGGAACCGACCAATAATATTTGGGAACCGACCAATAAATCGTGGGTTGCTACCAAAAAATTATGGGAAATGACCAAAAAATCGTGGGAACGCACCAATAAATCGTGGGAACCAACCAATAAATCGTGGGAAACCCTGTAAAGTACCTGAGAGCAAGCTAAAGACACAACACTTGTGATCAAACATTTCCTTTCGTTGTGTTTTTTGTCTTTCACTTTGCGCGTGCACTTCCTATACAGGCCGACCTCGGCCGACTCCAGATGACTCCGTCTGCAGCCGATTCTGGATGACTCCAGACGACTCCGAACGCCGTGCCGACTCCTGGACTTGCCGTGGCAGTTGCGCTGCCACCGGTCAACGTCCAGGAGGACGATAGTATGTCACGCACACTGTCGCACACATTAAGCGCAAGGCTTAGTGTGTGCCGAGCGCCGCACAATTAGAGTGTGTTAGCGAGCCGATCGAGCAGGAGCTCTCGGCAGGCGCGCTCGGTGCGGCTGATGCGCGGTCACCGCACTTGTTAATTGTGATTGTTAATTGTGTTGTTTTTATGTTTTGGACTTTTTTACACCTTTATTACACATATCAAATAATACAAAGCACAATATATTGATGTCTGGGGCCGCGCGCACGAGCCGCACCGTGAGCCCTACCGGGAGCCCTGCTCGACCGGTAGCCTGTTACACACTCCTGCGTTACCCGGCGCTCTAGCACCAATCGAACACGACATCGAACATGAAAAATGTATGGGATTTGACATGTTTGTCTTGTTTGTTTGTTTGTGTCTGACAGTGCACCTCCATATGATTATATGGGTTTGTTCGAGTCGGTTGTCGTGTTCGATTGGTGCCAGAGCGCAGCCTTAGGTGCGCTCTGCACACACTTAGCGCGCATCGCTAAATGCGGCGTATTAGTGTGCGTGAGCGCAGTGTCGATTCCTGGATGTCGACAAGCAGCAGCGCAACTGCTACGGCGAATCCAGGGCTCGGCACGTCTATCCACAACATCTCCCCCTTTTAATAACCGAAGGGTCGAACCGACGCGGGTGGTATTCCACAACGGAATACCAGCGTGGTGACACCCTTCGACCGATGGTACGTAGTGGGGCCCGTGATGCTGCTGCGCTCATGTTCCCGGGGCGGCGGCGATGATGCCGCGTTCGCGTTCCTCGGGTTGCGGCTGTTGCTCCCGGAGCGGCGGCGATGAAGCCGCGTTCGCTGTCCTCGGGTAGCGTCTGCTATGGTGACCTGTTGTCCCGAGGCGGCGGCGATGATGCCGTGTTCGCTGTCCTCGGGAGCGTCTGCTATGGTGCACCGTTGTCCCGGGGCGGCGGCGATGATGCCGCGTTCGCGTCCTCGGGTTGTAGCGTCGCTGCTACGCCTGCCGGGAGGTGGCGGTGGTGCCACGATGAAACTTTGCGCCGGCAGGGCCATGACCGGCGACAGCAATGGCCGGCCACAGCGATGGCGTCTCTGGCTGGACGTGCTGGGTTTGCTGCAGGTGAGGCGGAACCTGTCCACGCCAATGAGGGCTGCTATGCTGCAGCTGAGGCGGAATGTGACGTCGCCTATGATGCGAGGCTGCTGCGTTGCAGCCGAGGCGACTTACGTGTCGCCGTTGGTGATGCGGGGCTCGAGCCGCGGCGGGAATGCGACCTCGCCGATGACGTGCTGCGGTGCTGCAGTCAAAGCAACCTGCGGGTTGCCGATGATGAGGCGGACTCGAGCCTTGGCGGGATTGCGACCTCGTCGATGATGTGCTGAGGTGCGGCAGCCGAAGCAACTTGCGCGTTGCTGTTGGTGATACGGGGCTCGAGCTGCGGCGGGATTGCTGCTTCACCGATGATGTGCTGCAGGGCTCGAGCCGGGGCGGGAATGCGACCTCGCCGATGACGTGCTGCGGTGCTGCAGCCGAAGCAACTTGCGCGTTGCTGTTGGTGTTGCTGGGCTCGAGCTGCGGCGGGATAGCTGCTTCGCCGATGACGTGCTGCAGGGCTCGAGCTGGGGCGGAATGTGCCGTCGCCCTTGATATGCGGCTGCAGTGGGTGGTGTGTAGCCGGCTGCCCATTGCAGCGGTCGCCAGTGATGGGACAGCAGCCGGGGCCACGGTGTCTGCGGTGGCGGCGGCCCGATGTTCCGCGGTATCCAAAAGCACAGGGAACCGTGCCATCGCGATGGCCGCTGCACTGACGCTGCAGAAAGGCCAGACGAAACGCGATGGCTGCCGCGGGTTCTGTAGGATCCTCCTTGCGCAAGAGGATCCCATCCTCGTCGCCACTTTTATGTTTGAACTATTTTACACCTTTATTACACATATCAAATAATACAAAGCACAATATATTGATGTCTGGGGCCGCGCGCACGAGCCGCACCGTGAGCCCTACCGGGAGCCCTGCTCGACCGGTAGCCTGTTACACACTCCTGCGTTAGGTGCGCTCTGCACACACTTAGCGCGCATCGCTAAGTGCGGCGTATTAGTGTGCGTGAGCGCAGTGTCGATTCCTGGATGTCGACAAGCAGCAGCGCAACTGCTACGGCGAATCCAGGGCTCGGCACGTCTATCCACAACAGTTGTATTATTTATTTTGTATGTAATAAAGTATCTAAAGTACAAAAGGGCAGAACACAACACTATTCAAACAACAACTAGTGCAGAAGAGGATATAGTGCTGCCATCTAGAGGAAACTGCAGTGCAAATGTTGCGCAGTGACCAAATCGATCGAGGTAGCTGTGCATATATGTGTAGCATATCTGCTATACAGAACTTATTATAATACACACTATCAGCTATAGACACATTGCAACACATTCATTATAACACATCAGCAAATCAATCCACACCATAGCAACACATCCAGACCATACCGTTCATAGAAAAAACCATTGAGACATTTATCGAAAACAACCGAAATGCGCAACATAAGCAATTCAAGCGTTACTGCGGCAAAGTGGACAAACAGAGACGCATAGCAACTTATTGCTAAAAGCGCAGTGTAGGCAAAGATCGACGAACGCACTCGTTCTTTGGCTAGAACAGTTGAAACTTTCCAGAACCTTTGTAAAAACACTAAAAGCGCAGCATAGGTACAAATTGACAGACACCTCACTCCAATAAAATGTATTAATTGTACCTCATATCAATAACCTTTAATTAGGACAAAAACACATTCCAAAACCAATATTTCGAAACCCATTGAGTATAAATAAAACCAATTCCGACCGTGGCAAGTCAGATTCGTTCGGACTGCCAAGATAGGACGTTACGCTTCCTAATACTTCGCCTTCCAACTTATTTCAAGAGTTTAGTTATGTCCCCCTACCCAAGGTAAGGCTTCTAAACTCCAACGTTTCCAGTAAGGGAAACCTCCTAAAGGTTTCTATGATCGCCTGGACGATCAAGTGTTGAAAAGTCCGCTTCGAACAAAAGTGTTATTCCACCTCGGCTCATGTCAGTAAAAACTGACCTACCGCGACGGTACTTGAGGTACAGCTGTACGCTCATCATATGGCGACCGTAGCTATCGCCTAACTCATTACATATGTATCATATTACAGTGGAGCGCCGTTTATCCGGGTACCTTTTATCCGGCTGTCCGTTTATCCGTGCTGTTGAGAAATGACAGTTCAATACAATGGTGACATTCCGTTATTAGGAGGATATTTGAAAAAGCTGTTAAAAGAGCACATTGTCATAACAAAAGACCCGATAATTCAAGGCAAATTTCAAATATTCTTGTGGAAAAACCATGAAGTTAAAAAAACTGGGTTATTTTTATCAAAAAATAAGATAATTTTCCAAAAATTAATCAGGAATTGGGGATAAAATATATCATGTGACTCATTATCCGTGTTATTCGCTTATCCGGGTGAGGTCAAGTCCCGGGAAGCCCGGATAAACAGCGCTCCACTGTATAACTTTTTGTTTCATATTTAGTAGGCTATGATAACGATAAATAACGGGTATAAAAGGAGAACAATTATTATAATAAATCAGTCTTACACCAGCATTGGATCTCTGTGACACAATTCAAAATCATTAGCGGCGCTTACATTTTAAGAGAATTCTCTTAAGTAACTTAAGTAACTAGCCTGGTAGGCAAATATTGAAAGAATTCTGGTGAAGCAGAGTTAGACCGTTGACGCTCCCCGAAACTCTTTGATATTTGCTTTGGTCGTGCTGTTCGGTGGAAGCAGACGAAATGAAGCGATCAAGAACGAGCGATACCATCGCGAACAGCGAACTTGACGAAACGTGAAAAAGCAAAACATTTCGTCCTAGGAGACCAAAAGTAAGCCAATTCCTATCTGTACTATCCAACACATGTAGAACCCGAGAAAAAAAATCAGTTAGGCAAGTCATTTTGAACGGATACTATATATTTATATTTTTTTCATTATTTCTCTCTGTTATTTCCTCTTAATCCCCCGTAAATGTTCTCTCATTTAACACGCAATGCGAACTGAGTTCCAAACATGGCTAGAAAATTAAACCAACTATCTCTGTTTCTCCCACTGTCTCGTCGCACAATTTATGTAATTGGTCGTTAAAAACTAACTTTCAATAATAGCGGCCACCATAGGAGCTCATGATGTGTTTTTAGCTGTTGTTGCTCTGTTGTGTTGTTTTGGTTTTGAAGCGTTGCCCTGCACCTCCCTTAAGCTTCACCTTTTTTGTGTATCAGTACGCGGCCGGTATGTTTTCGTTGGATGCATTCTTGATGACCTTCTCGTTCTCGTTGCACGTGGCTGCCGTGACTATGACCGCCGCCATCACCGATGACTGTGCCGAACCGGTCGTTTTGTTTATTGTGCTATATCGGATGGGCATCATACTTTGTCGTATGTTTCGCTCCGGACGAATCAATATGATGTAAAGCTGCAAAATGGGGTGTGTGGGTTTAAAGGTTTAAAGTAAACTTTGAGCATTGAGTATGGAAATGGAGATAGAAATGTGGACCAGGCAGGGGGCGTTACTTACCTTTGGTGAGAATAAGCATACTAACGTCACTGTTGCCGACAGGCTAATTGTCATGGACATTGTAAATATTCTAAGCTGAACATTATTGGCCGTGCCGAAGTACAGTGGTATAAATGCAAGCCATATAACGCAAGTGGTATACATTGTAAAACCTGTCAAGGTACGTATTAAGTTAAGTGTTAAACCGTCCTAATCCTTGCAACGATGATCATTACCCCCCCCCCACCCCTCACTTACCAATATACTTAGACTCATTAAAAGCTTCGGGTGTCTTCCGTGTCAGCACGGCGTATACGGTGCAGATGACGATCAGAAAGATAGGATAAAAGAATGCAATCATATAGGATGCATCGGTGTAGGAGTTGCAAACCAACAGATTATCCTCCCGCGTGGGATAGTAGTGCATGGCGTGAGCAGGGGACACGATCATCCATACTGCATTGATTAAAATCTGGAGTGTTTGGAGCATGAAAAAGATAAGTCGGAAATGCGGTTCGGAATAGCTGCTTTTGATTGCTGCTTACCTGGAAGGAAACCAGTATTCCGCATATGACTAGCTGAGAGTGCGGGCTTATGAAAGACGGACGTTTTGCTGATTTGGTGCTCGCATTGAAGATGCGCGCGATACGATTAGTTTTGGTGAGTAGCGCTGCGTAGACAACGGTGAACGAGAAGCCGGACCAAAATCTGCAAACAAGTGAAAACATTGCGCGAGTGTTAAGATCTTGTTGTCTCCATCTCACCATCATCCGGTTTTACGAGCTCACCTTTGGACCCCACAAACTATATCGTTCGGTTTGATAACTAGCGTGTAAGTCACACCGAAGCAGAGCAATATGCCACTAAGCAACACGTAGCTTAACTCTCGGCCGGATGCTCTAACGATGGGTGTATCGTTGTGTCTGCAAAAAGGAGAAAGAACACACATTAGAAAACTCCGACGACCTATTCCAAAAGTCTCGTCTCCGTACTTCAAAAATACACCGATAACGAAGAAGGTAATCAGTATGCCAAATGAGCTGAACGTCATTGCACCAATTGCTAGGAATGATTCCGGCCGTAGGTAAGATTCGGGAATCTGTTGGCACTCCTCGTGGTAAACGTCTGGTAGCGTTCCCCTTGGACAGTTGACACAGTGTGTTTCATCGTTTGGACTTCGTATCTGGTTTGCAGGTAGTGTTAGGGAAGGAGATACGAAACACATTAACATTCGCGCGCTGGTGAAAAGGAGTTTAGCACAATTTCTCCCCCGCTACACATACCTGGTACTGTGTGCAATTGAAGCAATGCCAGCAACATCCCTCACCTTCGACATACTTTTTGGCTTGGCCCCGCTCACACGGTCTGCTGCAAACCGACTCCGGTGGCATGGAATCTTTCGTGCGGAATTGAATATCTAACCAGATACGGGGACAGAGATAAAGTGTAAATCGATGTAACTTGTTTCAAGGGATTTTCTTGTGGTACCCTTACCTTGCATATTCAACCGCAGCTCACCCTGATAGTACTCGCCGACCTTTATCCACGTGTACCGTTCCGGTGCTACCTGCTTGAAATGGATAATGTTGTATCGAGCCGGACCGTCGCCGTTGACATCGAAATTGAACCTATCGCCGCTGAGACCGATAAAATCCGCCTTGCGAAGATATTTCAGCAGCTCCGATCCCTTGGTAGGATTCATCGCATCACATAGACCCGGTTTGCCGCCGCATAGCTCTTGATGCATGTTTCTAAAATTGGAGTAGCAGTGTTTAGCGTCGCGCGTTGCGATCCTTCGCAATAAAGGCTCACACTTACTTGAACGCGTATCCAAACGCCATCACGGCGTCGCTCACAAACTGCAGCTGATCTTCAAAGTCAAGATCCCGCTTCAAAAGCTTCTCCGTGGTCGAGCACACCTTCTTGTAGTCCTTATTGTACGGCGTGTACGGTGAGTTGGGATATTTACATTGGAAATTATTTTCCCAGAATTCTGCAAAACACGGAAAAGCAACGACGCATGTTTGGAGTTTGGATAGTTAGGGACCATTCTAAAGGTAATTGGCGTTTTTCGGGCAAAACACTCACCTACAAACCAAGGATTGCGCTTATTATTAATAACGGTCAGATTGAGAAAATAGTCTTCAAACCCGATCACTGGATTGGCTTGCGGTTGTACGGACAGTGTACCCTCCACCTCGGCCTCGTTGCCGTCCGACACCAGATTGCGGGCGCTCCATCCGTCCGAGCCGATCCACGAAAATACCCCTGTAACATTTTGCCGCCGGACTGCCTTCATCACTTCGGCCACCTCTTGGTCTGATCCAAATATAATAACACCTGGTTGCCATGATTGTGCGGCCGGAGGTAGGAGAGCAAATAAAGAATTGGAAGTTCAGTGAGTTTGGATAAAGATGCCCGTTTGCTTGGATTGAGACACCGTACCTTTAGCACGTGGCTTAGTTAACAGCTTAAGTACTATGTTATCATACGCTATCGTATCAGCAACGCCAGAATCTTTTACTAGTTTCTCCTTAACAGCTATGCAAATGTTATGCTTGGATAGCAAATCGTCTAATTCTTCAAATGCCTGATTGAAAACATTGGAAATAACCAACATACAGAATTAGTAAGAGAAGGAAGCAAAGATGAGGTTGATTGATTGTCAGGCTGAATGAATGTACCTTTATACCGTAGTTGCTCTCTTCGTAAATAATGGAAATGTAGCTCCAGCCCAGCTTCTGGACGATGTCCACTATTGCCTTCACCTGATAATGATCCGACGGTATAGTTCGCGAAAAATATTCGAATCGTTGTTTATTGCTCAACTCTGGACTTGTAGAAAAAAAGGAAACCTAAAACAGAAACAGAAAGCGCAAAAGTCCGTCGCATTACTACACATCCTCGATCGAAATCGGCTTAAAATGTTTTGATTGACGACTCGTCTTACCTGAGGTATTTTAAATAATCGCAGCAAATTCGCTACCTGTATCGAAGTCACGGACGAAGCGGCCCCAACCACGCCGGAAATGATTTTCTTCTTGTGCCCCTTGCTGCAGTTGTCGTAGTCGTTGATGTCATCGATATTGCTGATCGAGCCCTTGATAAAGTCGACCGCCATCTCCAGCCCGTACGTGTCCTTGTCGCAGTCGTCCAGAATGTGAGCACCGATAGTCACGTTCGGCACCAGGCCCTGCTCGTTGATCTTGTCCAGCGTGTAGAGCATCGTTTCCAGCGCCTGTATGCCACCCTGTGGCATGATTGGGCCGCACGTGACGGAATCTTCGCGCGAGTGCACCATCATGAGACCGCCGAGGATGAGGTCACCCTCGACCACCGCCTCCCGCTTGACGGGCCACACCGGCACCGGGCCGTGGTGTTTGAGCTGCTTCAACCCTGGTGCCGCACTGCCATCGTGTTGCTGCTGGTCCCCGTCCTGGTCGTCCTGCAGCATCAGAAACGTTTGTTCGTGCTCCTCGGGTGCACCGTCGGGCCAGGACGAGGATCCGGGCGTATAGTGCTGCAGCCCGCCGATGGACGCGTTAGTGCGCTGATGTTGGCTGGCGTAGTGACGCTTGTGTTTCATCGCGATCGTTTCCACGCGCGGCTGATGATGGCCGGCGTGTTTGGAGTGGTGCGATTTTTCGTAAAATCTCACCTGCCTCCCACAGTAGGCTTGGTGGTAGTTGCTATTGCCATTGTGCTTGCTGTTATGGTTAATGTTGTACTGATGGTGCTGCTCTTGCTGCTGCTGCTGTTGCTCTTCGTGTTGCTGGTGCTGGTGCTGTTGATGAAGCCCCCGGTGACCGCGCCGCATGCTGTGTTCGTAGTGATCGTACATATCGCGCGCGACGATCAACTCTATCAAGCAAATTACTACAATTGTGCCGATGAGACACATTAGGTTGGTCATCTTTAGTGCTGTCCTTCCAAACACTACCATTGTTCTTGCTGTTATTGTGGCTATTACTATTGGAATCTGTAAGGGAACAGTGTTTTTACAGGCTTTAGAACGAATCCAGTAGAAAGATTGAATCAAAAAAGGTAAGAAAAAGTATACATTATTTTTATTTCCTATTTTGAACTAACTTTAAGAAAATAGTGGTTTGTCGCCAGTTGGTTCATTTTATATTGGAAAATATATAGGAACAAAGAAGAATTAGTTGTGTGGATTTAAAAAACTATTTAATAATCTTTTTTCATAACAAATTTCATAACAATGCGTATATTCGAAACTAACGCCTCCATTCCACGGTAGCATATGGACATTGTGGAGCAACGTGCGAACTCCCCACGCCACAGCAATATGTAATCACGGGTACAAAAGCAGAAATTGCTCACAACAAGCGCAACCTACCAGTTGCGAGATTTTCAGCATCATCCTTACAAAAGCCCCGGCAGTACTCTTCGGTCCCGGTACACTCTGCCCGTGAAGGTTTTGATAAGAAAGCAAATTGAACCAGCCCAGCTCTTCTCATGTGCTGGGGCGTCCAGTAGGGGAAGACCGCGACTTCGTGCTTCGTGGTCGGCAGAGCAAGGAAAAAGATTGCAAGATAATAATGGAGGCGAGCTTTTCCAGCCGTTCACGACGGAGGACACTGTGAGGGTGGTAAACAATACTATCATATCATACATGCTCATGACGCAGCACGAAAGCACTCACGTAATGTAAAGGCCGCACACGCCAGAGAGCGCACACCAACACACCGAAATGGTGATAAAACTAAACACTCCTCTACTTATCGCCGATCGACCGATTTTGGATGGAATGTCCTGGCACTGTTACTATTGTTCATGGATGCGCTAGCTTCGAAGGATCTCTCGTCCGTTTCTTATCATCTAAAAGCACACGTACTTACATACTACGCTGACACAGCGCAACGCTGGTACAATATGTGTGTGTGTGTATACGGGTGTATCTACTTACACAGGATGATAAAATTGCTCCCTCGTTCTGGCGTGTTCGCACGTGTTGGTGATAAGCATATGCCAAGGATAACGCTTCCCTTATCGCGGTCCAACCGACCAGCGCTCCGCGAGCATAGAAGAGCGAGAGAGAGTCGGTTCGTGAGCGCACACGCACATAACACTCATTACGTTATCAGTTGCATTGCGTTGCAAGCGTACGGAGCAACGTCGGTGTGTGTCCTGTTGTCTCCCCCGGTGCGGCGGCGGCATCGAAGTTTGCACGAGCGAGAGCGGCCACTGATAAACGCGATGGAGGCGCGTACACACATAGTTTCCCAATCACAATCGACCAGCGGCAGTGCGGCGTCCGCCCGACACCTCGACCATTCTCTCTATTGCTTTTAATTCCGTGGTTGCAAACGCTTGGACGATATTTCCACTACCACTAAGCGTTTACACTGCTCGTTTTGCCTCCCTGTAAACACGGACACAAGATGCCACTGTATTGCGGTACGGATATCTGAAGCATCGACACCGTCATCATCATGCACACGTCCAAATGCATCAACGGACGATGGAAAGCCGGCAGAAAAGTTTGTTCATCGTTCCGTTTGAAATATCAACACATCGTCGCCACTGGCATCGTTGCGTTAGGGGCTTGTATCGCGTGCGGTGCTGGTTGTACACTATTGTACTGCCGCGAGCGCGCGAAAAGCGTCGCCAGGCGCATGTCCCGTGAGGACGACTGATATTGGATTCGGCTGCGATCCTTTCGGCCGCTGTTCGGCTCCACGTAATCGTTGCTCGTGCTTGCGCTCGCTCACGGTAGCAAGCTTTTGGCCATTAGTAACAGTACACCCGCACTCTCGACTCTCGGCACGTTCACCACCACACAGCCCGCGCGCACCCGCTAGAGCGCTGTCCCTTGGCTTTTCTTCGTTAGACCGCCGCCATCGTCGTTATCACCGCTGCGCGACCCTTCTCGACCACCCCCTCTCCCTACCCTACACGGGCTGCTTCCCAGCTTCGAGCACCGATCCCAAAGCAGCAGTTAAGCAGCTTCTTATCGGTAAGCTCCCGCTAGTCGAATGCTGCGAGTATTGTTCAAAACGGAGATTTCGGTGCCTCCTTCGCTTCCTGTTGATGTCGCATTCGGTCGCGTCCTTGTACACTTTTCACGGCAAAGTCCATTATCACTGGTACCCTAATTAAACAAAGTGATAAGCACCACCGTATCACTGTGGGGTTGGGAGTGTGTACCGGAAAAGAAGGGCGAGTGGGCGAAAAACAGCCCTAGCGCTTTTCTCACTGTTTTTGTTCGCTAGTATTTCTTGTTTTTTTTTTGCTTCTACCGTTGTTGTGCTTACTGGTTTTCTACATCCACATATCCACTGAATGCTGGTCCTTTTTGTTGACTATTCGTTACACTATTTAAACTAGGCCAAACGTGCTTCGTTTTCCAATTGGAAAAGCAGCTTCTGCTCCTTTTTCTGGGTGAGCTTTTTTTTTCTTCCTCCTTTTCCAACCAGACGCGCACAAAAACCGCCTTTCACCGTTTCTGTCCGTCTTCGGCTGGCGGCCGTGTTCGATTGACGACGATTCTGCAGTGCATTTTCTTATCACTGGCACTGATATCGGAGTGCCGTATAGCACACCACACACTGCTCACGCAGAGCGCTAGGCACGCTCACCAGGCAAACCAGTCTCTCGCCAGTTAGCTGTACAGGACATCCTTTTTTCTCCCGTGTTTTGATCCCGTGTCCTTATACACAACGCCACCGTTCCCACGGCAAGGCTCTGAGTGCGCACGTGTGTGTGTGCGGGCGAGAGCGAGCTTTCGCGGATCTTCCCCAATTGCAGCAGCTTTCTTATCAGCGTACCCCTCTATTTATAGGCAAATGGAGTACCCGACCGACCGATTCGGCATCATTCCGGTGTTCCGGCGCGCGTGAGCGTAACGAGCTCTTGAAGTGTCTCTCAATTTCCCCATCCTGTAGCTCTCTTGTTTGTATACATCGTAGCGATTACTAACGTTTCTTATCGGATGTGCGTTTTGTTTTACTTAGCTTTTAAGCTTTCGTCACTGTAGCCATTAACCTCGACGGCTGAATAACTTTCAAAATTAAGATTGCGTTTAATCGGAATCGACTTAATCGTTTAAGATTGCGTTGAGTTATATACGTCTAAAAAGATCAAAATCAATTAACCTCAAACAATGAAGCTAATGATTACCAAATCAAAATATACTCTTCAGTTTTCTAAATAGGCAACTCTTCAGATTGTTTCCTAACGAATCAGTTCGTAACACCAGATTTTTGTACACCTGCTTATTCAAAAGTATACTTCATACAGCGATTTTAAGAGTTATCTTTAATTTTACTAATTTATCAATCGCATATTTTAGACTATTTTTTATTTTGATGGTGTTGATTACTTACCTGAAACAGCAGGGAACAGCTGCCCTGCCATTGTTTACTAAGAAGTCTCGTCTAATTCGTTTGCAAGTACAAATTAATTTGAGCTTTAGCGAACGTGAGTTTTGGTTTAATTGTAAAAATATACTTTATAGAACACGCTGAGTGAAAGCCCTATTCCTCAGCTAAGTGTTAAGTACTCCATTTTTCTCAACATTTTCTGTCGTTGCTATATGTAAAAAACAAAATAATAAAATTAGTTTGTAATTGTTTACCATACTTCATTGCGGATAGGAGGTCTTTTGGGAGCAATTTTTATACAGGACTGTGCAGTACGTGACTTCTGTATTGTGGTTTAAATTTACTTCAGCCCTCTTCTGTCTTTAGTACACAGCTTTTGTAACAGATGGCGCTGATTTGGCAGAGCTATCCTAGGATTAGCTATCGTAACATGAAAAATCTTAGTAAGATAAAAGTATAACATTGTATTTTAAGCCAGAATACCGAACTTGTTATGGATAGAGTTGTAGATCAATCACTTTTTGTATAATATAAATTAAAATCAGGTTAACAGAATTAGCTATGATTAACGGACTAAAATATGCGCCTTACAAACAGGAATAATCGGCTGGCCAGATGGGAATTAAACTTCATCACCAGGCAGGTATTAGTAGATCGTTTCACTAAAGCAAACGATTGAATAAGTTTAACCATATACAATAGAGTCGTTAAAGTAAACACACTCCATTTTCGATAAAACAGTCTGACTGTGACTAATGCATCTTTTCGTTGGTCTAACAATTTTTCTTGTGTGGCAGTTTGGAAGTAAAATTGTTACTACGATATCTTCCATTTGTTGAGTGAAGTGTAGTAAATCGAAATGTACACACGGTAATTTGATGATATTTGGCAATTTATCGATTACTTGATATGAAGACTCTTAAATAGTTTAAAATCCGCAATACAATACAGGTTTATTCAGGGGTTCTCATAGTTGTGGGACACTTTCTGGACTCTTTCTTATGGGAAGTGAACTTCATTTGTTGGAAATTGGCCCCCTTTTTGGACAGGCTCCTTGAAAATCCCAACAAGGGTGCTATAGAATCCAATTCCCATTACATTCAGTTCATTTCATGTAAGAAGGAGCCAAAGTGTGCCACAGCTATGAGAACTCCTGGAAAATCCTGTATGATCAAAGGTGATCAAACTACTGGATAATGCGCCATCTGTTGGATTTAAACTGTGTGCTAAAGTAGAGAGTTTCGGGCGTACTTAAATCGGTCACACATAAATGTACCCTTCATTCTGTACCACTATCGTTATCCATCGGTTGTGTCGGTTGTCGATGCGTCGGTCGATTGCCAACGGAAGGAACGTGTTGGGAGGTATCTCTGGTTGAGCCAGCGGCACTGGTTTGTGCCGATGGTTTTGGCGTTGTGCTTATGGATGAGGCAGGTGAGTTATACAATGACTGTGATGAGCTTGGGACAGTTTGGGATGCACTGGACGGTGTAGCCGGTCTAGAGGTGCTGGACGACAGTGGAGAGGACGGTACTAAGCGTTTCCCTGCACTTGCATTCGCCGACTGACTACCGAGCGGTACTACAAGGGGACCAATTGGCTTTCGTATCCGAATGGTCTGTCGTGCGTGAGATCCACGAGTGCCCTGATTGCTGGGTCCGTTTGTTTTTAACCGGGGTCGGCCTGGGCCACGCCTCACCTGCGCAACGGTAGCAACAGGGGCAGCTAATGGAACAGCCGGTACTGTGCCCGATGCGCTTGTTTCTGTGTGATATTTGATTTAAACAAATAATAAAATATTTAAGTATGTACACCACAGATACCCACAGAGTGGCAATAATTTAAATTACCTGTATCTGGTGCAGTTGGTTGTTCCGTTGCTATAGGTCTAGAACTTCCAGATCCGGCAGCGCCGCCACGCCTAGAACCGCGAGGCCTTCCGCGTTTACTACCGCCACGTGTGACCGGTCGCGTTTTACTGTCCCGTTCCCGTATCATGTCAAACGACATCGTAGATGCTGGTTTGTGGAAATAGGACGAGTTTAATTAGAAAAAGGAAACCGTTAAAATTGGTCATCCCAACACATCGACTATCTGACATCGTTTCATACCTTCATTGCTTGAATCGTCTAGCGCATCCAACGGTTTGCTGGTGTTGTCACTCAGGTTTGATCGTTCGCTTTGCGCCGGACTTGGAGCAGCGGAATCACCGAAACCACCAGTCTCGTCGAACGACGAACCAGTTCCCAGTTCTGAAGCTCGCTTGCGATCTTTGCCTTGCGCTTCCTTTCCAGTCGTTTGCTTTTGCTTACGATCTTTTGCTGATTTCGCCACTGGATCTTCCATTAAACGACGCTCTTCCGTCTTTTGGCGATCTGAAAGGTGAAAATAAATTCATTAATTGAAATGCCTCTGCTCAAATTATTTATTGGGTTTTCCCCAAATGTAATATTCTTACACTTCAGCTCAATTTCTTCATCATCAAGCAGCAGTGAAACAACTTCTTTTGGTTTGAGTGTATCTGGTTTGAAATTATCTCCGTTGATGACCATTCGTTGAATCTGGGATTTATCAAATAGAGCAGCAATTAAGAAATTTAACTTATTTTGTAATTGTTCACAAATTCTAGCCAACGACTGTTTCTTACTTCACTTTTTTCACGCGCACGCTGCAATATTCTTTCCTCGATCGTGCCTTTGCAAATGAGTCGGTACACGGTGACCTGCTTTGTTTGGCCCAACCGATGAGCTCGGTCCATTGCTTGCTGATCCACCGTCGGATTCCAATCGGAGTCATAGAAAATCACCTGCAAATGAAGAACACGATGATGTAACGATGAAGATACTTGTGGAGCGTACATTTTCTTCCCCTTTTCTTACAGTATCTGCCGCAGTTAAATTGATACCCAATCCACCGGCACGCGTCGAAAGAAGAAAGACAAAAATGTCTGCTCGGTTCTGGAAATCGGCCACCATATCGCGACGCTCGGAAATTTTGCTCGAACCATCTAACCGCATGTATCGATGCTTCCTGTGCCACATGTATTCCTGTGTCAAACAATGCACAAATGACATTAATTACCCAAATTCAAACGCTTTTACGGGACCATCGTGTGACTCTCTCTCTCTCTCTATTACCTCTAACAAATCAATCATTTTCGTCATCTGCGAGTATATCAGCACGCGATGTCCTTGCTCTTTAAGACGCGCTAGCAGCGAATCCAGTACTGCCAGCTTGCCTGCATCGGATACAAGCGTTTGCTTGTCCGGTATGATAATGTTGGACCATCCGTGCGGTGGATAAGACGCATGCACATGCTCGTTAAGCTGTCTTTCCGCTGCCAATGCATTCTCGTTGCAACTCCACCGACAGGCGGCAAGGGACGCACGATTGCCGTACATTCTGCGCAAGGCCGTACCAGTACAGCCGGATGTGTTGAGTACTTTGGTGTAGTGGCGGCAGAGAAACTTCGGCATCGTGGTTGGCTCATCAGGCAGTACGGTAGGCGAACGCTTTCGCGTGGGAACGTACGGGATTTCGGGCAGCAGGCTTAACGGTTGGCCCGGAATTTGTTGCTTACGGCTACGCATAATGCGATGGTCTAGTGTTTCCGACATAAAGTGCAGTACATGATCGCGGTGAGTGTACACCGGAATGGATGATGTGTGGCTGCCATGGGTGAACAACAGCCGATCCATAGTTTTCCATGGAAAGCAGCGCGTTGTCCACCGTTCCGCCGTTGGTTCCAGCAGCAAGTAACGGGGATCCGTCCACCTGTCGCTTTGTCTATCTCTCCACACCCATTGAAAGTGTAGAACGGATATCCAATTCATCCACTCCTGAATCAAATGATACCTGCGGAGAAAATGTGCCCCATGTTGTATTATAGTGATGGGAGCTCGGAATCGAAACTACCCGATTTCGATTCCGTCTCAGGAATCAATTCCGGAGCTGATTCCGATGCAGGAATCGATTCCTGAGCCGCTTCCGATGCTGGAACCGATTCCGGAGTCAATTCCGATGCTGGAATCGATTCCGGAGTTGAATCGGGAGCGGATTCCGGAGTTGAATTCAGAATCAATTCCGGAATCAATTCCCGAATTGGAATTCTCTACGGAATCAGAATCGGCTCCCGAATCGGGATCGACCAGGCAATCACAATATTCTCCGGAAATAGAATCAGAATTGACTCTAGAATTGGAATTAGCTCCGGAATGAGTTGGAGATGCCCAAATCGCCTCCAATTCCGATTCCGGACCCATTTCCGATTGCTTAACCGATTCCGGAGCCTTTTCCGAAGCTGATTTGGATTCCGGAACCGATTCCAATTCCGGAGCCGATTCCGATTCTGGAAACTGATTACGGACTTACTATCCGGAATTAAGTCCAGAAAACATCGGACCAATCCAAAATCTATTCCGACGAAAAATTCATTTTTCCCATCACTACTAGTGACGCATGTTTAAGACAAGATTACTTACGAAAACCAGAACACATTCCGACGTGCAATCTGTTCCACGTGCACTGGAGACAATCCTCCAGCCAGCCGAGCACAGCTGAACGGTGCGCACCAGTCATCGTAATGGATTGCTTTGGACAGGCCCGATCGCCTCTTATCCTCAGGTACGTTGCGTCCGCCCTCATCCATCACCAGCCGGCTTTGTACTTGCAATGCTTTGAATATATAAAATCGATTGTGCAGCCAGTGCCGCTTGCTCGGTACGGTGTAGTCCATTAAAAGTTGCCTTCGAAAAATGGGACGCTCGGCTAGCTCGTAGTTCCACTTCATGCAGAAGGGACTGCGAACGTCCCGGCGCTCAAACAGCTCCGGATGGTTGCACACTTTGCGAAACTGCATCACGAGGTTCATCAGATTCGAGGTAAAGTTGCGGTCGATGGACTGTCCGTCACTGCTACTGCTGTTGCCGCCACCCACCGTCGTAAGATGCAGCAGATCCTCGATACAGATCTCTTTTTTCAGTGCAACGTACAGAAGCTTCTGGCGAGTGGTCAGGGGGCAGTACACCATGATCTCAATCTTGTCGGACAGTTCATTTTCGACGTCCTTCTTGATTCGCCGCAGCATGAACGGTTTCAGGATCATGTGGAGTCGTGATATTTGCTCTGAAAAGATTACCAAAATTGTTTTATCGCCAAAATTCGTCACATTTCAGCCCACCGAAAACTTACTCTCATCTATGCCGGTTTTATTCTCCGCATGGCTTTCGATATCCTTCGAAAACCACTCATTAAACTCCTCGTGCGAATCGAACAGCGTCGGCATGATGAAGTGCAGCAGTGCCCACAGCTCTGCCATACTGTTCTGTATGGGCGTTCCGCTCAGCAGTAGCCGATTGCGACAGTTAAACCCGAGCAGCAGCTTCCAGCGCATCGAGCTTGAGCTTTTGATCGCTTGCGCCTCGTCCAGTACCATATACTGCCACTTGATGCGGTTGAAGTACTTGTAGTCAGTCACCACTAGCTGGTAGCTGGTTATCACCACGTGAAAGCTAGCATCCTTCGTGTGCAAATGCTTCTGCTCCCAGAACTGGCGCAGAATCTTACGCTCGTTCGGCGATCCCCAGTACGGTACCACGTTGAAGTCCGGTACGAACCGCTCCATCTCCTGCTGCCAGTTGTGCAGCGTGGATGCTGGTGAAATGACCAGAAAGGGCCCCCAAACGCCGTAGTGTTCCGCGATGTGGCACAGAAAGGCAATCGATTGGACTGTCTTGCCGAGCCCCATCTCGTCCGCCAGTATGCCGCTAATGCCTTGATCGTACAGGTTCGCCAGCCAGGCTACACCCTTCAGCTGGTAGCCTTTAAGATGGCCCTGGAACATTGAAGGCTGCGGCAGTTCCGCGATACCAGCGTTCGGTTCGGTTTTGATGGCAACCGGCATTTCATCCGTTGTGCTCGGCAAGTTCGGCTGTTCCATCGGCACCGGGGACTCCTTCGACGTGGACGCCGGCTCTGCGTGCTGGAGGACATCGAACTGGTTTGTTCGCGCACGCTCGCTGCGGAACGCTTCGGTGGCGTTCTTTTGTGCCAGCTGCTTCATCCGCTCGCAGTCGTAGTTGTCGATCGCAGCCAGCCGCGGATTGCTTTCCTCGTCCAGCTGGGAAAGAATCTTAAGCTGCTCCTCCGCCGACACGTTGCCCAGCTTCCGCGACATGAAGTGAGCGTACAGTTCGGTTTGCGTGATGAGAAAGTTGAGCTTGCGCTGTTGCCGCTTGGCTTCCACAATTTCCACGTCCATCTTGCGCTGCTCCTCTGCCTCCCGCTCCATGCGGCGTTTGG